>NC_135498.1:9465858-9765858 GCF_052857255.1 Amblyomma americanum
AAAAAAGTTTATAAGCTTTTCTAATGCTGGACGGGTCAGGTGGGCGGAATCCTTAGTTCAGAGCTGCGGTGGTTTGCGCTGATATCTGGGCATGTCGGATGGTCTGACGTTGGTCATCCAGACTATTTCTGGTCAGGAATGCCTCCCACTGCTCGTGTTATGTCTGTGATGCTGTCAGATGGAATGGCTTTCTTTCTCACGAAACTTCACGGAATGTGGAATAGCGTGGGCTTACCGCCGCACCAGGGACAGGTTGGGTGGTATCTAGAAGGTCGGAAAGGCAACCTGCCACCTAAGTCACGTGACATTGGGACATCATCATCACCAGCAGCAACCTGACTACGCCCATTGCAAGACAAGAGGCCCTCCCTAATCTCTACAATTAACCTTGTACTGTGCCAGCTGCTGCCATCGTATCTCCACAAAATCCTTAATCTCATCCGCCCATCTAACTTTCTGCATTTCTACATATTTTCTCCATAATAAGCTTCCTTATGACGGTTAGCTTGCTCTTACTGATTAGCTTTGATAGCTTTGTCACTTCTGTTCTGCCTGTGATGTTAGAGGCTTTCGTGCTTTGGCTTCTCTTAATGAGATGTTTCGTCTCCTGAGAGAGCTCGCCTGTATTCTGTCGAACCATCCTCCACCTACCTCTACGGTACACTCCGCAATTATAGCTTTGAGATTATAATTTATTGCTTGAACATTAAGGTTATCGTTAAAGCCGAATATTTGTTATGCAGCGAGATCCTGGATTAGTCTACTTTCCTCGTATACCGCTAATTCGTTAATGTGCCTCCACGTCACTAGCTTCTTCCGTTCTTTTTTCTTCAAGACTAGGAAAACTAAAAGTCAAGTAGAGAATGAGAAATTCAGCATATACGATCATTTAGCCATTAACGCTATCATGTCACACCATTAAGGCGGAGTCTAAGTGACCCCTTCAGTTTTGCTTCCTCGTTCATACACACGTTTTGAGCAGTCCTCGGCAGTTCATCTGAAGACTACAAATGGCTTGACAGTCAACTAAATTTCGATGTTTGGACCCGTCAAAGGGCAGATTTTAGTACACAGGCTATGTAGAATGTTTTCCAAATGTCGCGATCAAAGAGTACCTCCTTATGAAACTGTTCAAACAACATCCCATAGTTAATTTTTGTGACAAGTACAGCACTTGCTATGAGCGCTACAGATGTTCCGAAGTCTTTCACCGCCCGGTACACCAGGATCTTGTTGGGCGGAGAGGAGTAAAGCATCTGTCCATAAAACAGGTGCGACTAGGACATCAGCTCCCCGCGAAATTTCAGTGTTGGCACAACGCGTACACATTTCCCAAGGGTAACCTGCTGCTCCTGAGAGAGCGGATGTGCTCCTACGCGCTCTCGATGCAAGTATATAGCGCTGCAGTCGTAGCAGCACCGCAACACCACTACTCTGCACAACGCGGTTGAGCAGGTAAGCGCATTGGCCATACAAGAAAGCTTAACGAGATGTGGGAGGAGTTTCTTATGCGGCAGGTAGCACACCATTATTCAGCACAGCGGAACTTGACAATTGTAATTACAATGCACCTGTTGTTTTATACATCTGCAATGTTTAAATTAGCCACCGCGCTAGCTCAGTGGTTATGGCGCTCTGCTGACCAGAAAGACGCGGGTTCGGTCCCGGCCCCGGCGGTCGAATTTTGATGGAGGCGAAATTCTAGAGACGCGTGTCCTGTGCGATGTCAGTGCACGTTAAAGAACCCCAGTTGGTCGAATTTTCCGGAGCCCTTCACTACGGCGTCTCCCATAGCCTCAGTCGATTTGGGACGTTAAAACTCCCATAAACATAGACATAAATGTTTAAATTTTGGTTATATTGGAACCAGCTTTTTAAACAGGGAGCATAATTTTTATAAATAAAATCATCATCATCACCATCATAATCAGCCTGACTGCACCCACTGCAGGATAAAGGCCTCTCTCATGTCTCTCCAGTTAACCCTGTCCTTTGTCAGCTGGGCCCCCCCTACGCCCCCCCCCCCTTCTTAATCTAATCCACCCACCTGACTCTCTGCTGTCCCCTGCTACGCTTGCCTTCTCTTGGAATCCACTCCGTTATCCTTAAGGACCAGCAACTATCTTGCCTTCGCATTATATGCCCTGCCCAAGCCCATTTCTTCCTCTTGATTTCGGCTAGGATGTCATTAACCCGCGTTTGTACCCCCACCCACTCAGCCCGCTTGCGATGTCTTACCGTTTGTATAATTCGTCACGCATTTTACGCGCTACTCTCTACCTGGACTACGCGGCAAGCTGTGAAGGTCGAGGGATAATTTCTTCATCTGCAATTCTTAAGCGCCTACAGTAATATCTGTACATGGGTGTTTTCGCATTTCGCGTGCACCTATAAATTCATTTACATATACGGTTTATCCGGTCGGAAATAAAACCCTCTAACCTGCACTCAGCAGCTAAACACCCGATAAGTCATGGGCTGCAGCCGGTGCGGCAGACCATTCACACATTGTTTCACAAACCACACTCCAGGAATCTGCAAGTCGCATCTCATTAGATGCGGGATTAGGTCTACCGCACCTCTCCGTTGACGCTTTTTTTTTTCAAAAGGCCCTATTCACAACTTGCTAAGTTGATTTCCGCCAGCTGCGTAATCACCGCACCATTAGCGAAGCTAGAATAATGCGCTGAACACGAATGGTAGTATTCACAGATGCGCGCAGTGTGGTCCCGAGAACCGCCTCGGCATGTTCAGCATCATAAAACACATGGTTATATAATTTGTTTAAAAAAAACTCGCTCTTTGGCCATTAGACCGGCACGTAACTTTGATAGAGAGCCGGCTTAAAATACTCACATGATGGTTACGAATCTGTAACGCGAATGGTTGGGCGTTAGCTGCAGTGTGAGAGAAAAGAACTTTTCTGAAACACGGTGTGCTGCAACTGGCACAGCAGCGTTTCGGCGCGCTGACGCCGCCAGCGTTCCTGTCAAAAAATAGACACGCGGCGCCATTACTGGCGCGCAGCATTTTGGTGTGTTTCGGTTAGAAATTTAGTCGAAAAGGAAAAGGGAATTTGGACGAGTTTTCAGAAAATTTTGCGACTTAGAGAAGAAATTGAAGGAATTTTAACAGCCAGAGATAACAGTGGGAAGCATAAGACCCACAGCTCAGGCAAGGCGCGAATCGGGCTACAAACGCAAGAAAAAAAGAGAGAGAACGACAATTATTGCCAGTGCACAAAGACCTTCCTTATGCGGCTTCGTCTACGCCTTCTCGAAGAACGACAGTTAGTGCCAGTGCTGTGCTGCTGCGCAAACACTTAATTCTCTCGCTTTTTGAAAGAAAGCTAAAAAAAAAGATACTGAGACAAAATTCGTTACGGCGATCAGCACTGAGCCCCATCATGCCGTTACTTCGTCGACAACACGGTCGTAGATTCGTTTTTCCATAGATTGAAGCCGTTAATCTACGATATTTCGGAGAACCCGGACGTTTAGGTTGACCGGAAAACATTAATAGAACGGAAAAAATTAAGGATGGCCCACCGGTGGGCAGCGACGCACAGGAATTACGGCTTTGAAAATCGCTGCCGAATTGAACGTGTTAATGCCTTGCGTCCATACGCTCGCCCTTTCGTGGGCGCAAATGCAGCACTGTCTCCAGTACCAATGTTATAGCTGGGCCACTGCATCAACACGATGCAATACGCTGCGCCGGTCATCTTAAATGGACTGCATTTGTTGGGGTTAGAAAAAGCACTCGAGCGATCTGTATTCCGTCAATCGTCAGCGCACCGCAAAGAATTTTTAAGCTAGCCTCTTCTCTTACCTCCCAACTCACCCACGCCAACGCGCCAGTAAGAAACGATCCATCCCGGCCACGTCAGTTGGGAACGCCCAACGAGAAGGCTCGCCCGATTGCATGTCGACGACATCGGAGTAGGGGCGCCCAAGAACGCGTGGTGAGTCGTCACCCAAATCGGCTGCGGGCAGCAATTTTTAAAACTTGTTTTTAAGTTATCGGGTGTACGCAGAACTTTTAAATTTGACAGGATTATTTATAAAGGTCACCTGTGCAGGTCTGTTACACAAGATTATAACTGTCAAAATTATTTCAAGGTCCCTTTGATCGCATGCTGGCGGGCGACCTATGCGACGTTAAAACCTCTAATTTATTTTTTTTCCAGTTCCTATAGTTAGCGTGTCAGTCTGCACAAGTGGCCGGCCGACCAATTTGGGAGCTGAAATTACTGTATGTTATAAAAGCCATGTACGTGATACGATCCCATACTACAGCAATGCACTACGTTCTACTCTCCTTTTCTTACGTTAAGGACAACATGCTGCTTGAATAAAGCTTGAAAGTGGATTCTTAAATTTCTTTCCTTTAACACGTAGCTTTAGGTGATGACGGTGGTCAACTTTTCTCACGCGTCGCACCTGCTTGAAATACTTGGTGTAGTGCGGAAAAAGCACAGGTACACTATGACTACTATGCCAAATTCCTGCCTTCCAGAATTCGTCATTGCTGACGAACAGAATGATTACTGAGAAAAGCTATGAAATAACACAAGAAAGAATGCAGGGAATTTCCGATCTGCCGCAGGAAAAAAAAGACACCGCCACCGTGTGCTAGACGTTGAAGTAGCGAGCGTTAGCTGTTTGAAGTTTCAAGTTTATTTTAATTTCAGTAAGAAATGATGGGCCCGAGACAAAAAGTGAACGTTAATTCGCTTGACGGCGCTCGGGCCCCATTACATGGCAGAACAACGAGGTGTCGGTAGTAATATTTGGTGCACTTACAATTTAGGCAGTACATCCCAGTACACTTACAAACATTTTAGCTCTTACTAAGCATAGTGCAGTCTTTTTGTTGTTAAAGGTAAAGGCACAATATTGTCACGTAGTGGTGACGGCAGTCGAAGCAGCGATGAAGACGGACGAAAGGGTCTTCTAAAAGAACTGTTTATTGGGCTGACTTGCACCCAAAATGGACTGAATCACTCGGCGGCGGCGAAGCGACAAGCGTGCTCGGCGGTCGTCGAACAGAATGCCCGCCGCTGTCGGCCGTGCTCAATTTAAAGCTGATAGCGAACATTCGAGATAAAGGGCGCAAAGTTACTAGAACATTCCGGAACAACGTAGAATCAGCTTTGCCTGGCTGCGATCAATCGAGATAAATCGAGTCGCGTCTTGCGTCGCAAACAAAGCGATAAGGTGGTGTCGCGGCAGATTTGAAAAACGAACAAACACTGGAAATATTCGCGGCATTACTCCCCTCTCAAAGAAGCATCGACCCGATGCATTAAAACAAACAATGCGACTAGTAAGGGAAAAAAAACGGATCTTGCGAAAATAGAGCATGGAAATGCAGCGGCCTTTAGCGCGCATAATACGGCTTCAGACGGACTACATGGACAACTTCTGGTCATACGCGGCGTCGCTGGGATGCAGTCATTGCGTCAGGGATGACTTCATAATCCAGTTCACCCAGCCGACGAAGAACCTTGTACGGACCGAAATAGCGGCGCAAAAACTTTTCACTCAATCCACGGCGGCGAATGGGTGTCCACACCCAGACTTGGTCTCCTGGCTTGTATTCCGCGTTGCGTCTTCGTAGGTTGTAGCGTCTGGCGTCGGACCGCTGCTGATCTTTGATCCGTAATCGGGCAAGCCTTCGAGCTTCTTCTGCGCGTTGAAGGTAGGCGGCAACGTCGACGTTCTCTTCTTCTGTAACGTTGGGCAGCATGGCGTCTAGCGTGGTCGTGGCATCCCTGCCATGGACGAGCCTAAAAGGCGTCATCTGGGTGGTCTCCTGCACTGCGGTGTTGTAGGCGAAGACGACGTAAGGCAGGATGACATCCCAGGTTTTATGTTCGGCATCGACATACATAGCGAGCATATCGGCGATGGTTTTGTTCAGGCGCTCGGTCAGTCCGTTGGTCTGTGGATGGTATGCAGTTGTCCTCCGGTGGCTGGTTTGGCTGTAGCGCAGGATGGCTTGCGTGAGTTCCGCCGTAAATGCTGTTCCTCTGTCCGTGATGAGCACATCGGGGGCGCCGTGTCGAAGAAGAATGCACTCCACGAAAAATTTAGCCGCTTCTGCTGCTGTTCCGTTCGGTAGGGCTTTCGCCTCGGCGTAGCGGGTCAGGTAGTCGGTCGCTATGATGATCCACTTATTTCCAGATGTTGACGTTGGAAAAGGGCCAAGCAAGTCCATGCCAATCTGCTGAAAGGGTCTTGAGGGAGGTTCAATGGGGTTCAGAAATCCTGCTGGTCGTGTGGGAGGAGTCTTTCGTCGCTGACAATCTCGGCATGCTTTCACATAGTGTGCGACATCGGCAGACAGTCGGGGCCAGTAATACTTGTCTTGAATGCGGCGGAGGGTGCGAGTAAACCCGAGATGTCCAGCTGTCGGCTCGTCGTGTGAAGCCTGTAGAACTTCTTCGCGGAGACAAGTAGGTACAACAAGGAGGTAGGCTGTTTTGTTCGCTGTAAAGTTCTTCTTCACAAGGACCTCATTCTGCACACAGAAAGAAGACAGTCCTCGCTTGAATGAAGCGGGGGGTGAAGAAACCTTGCCTTCCAGGTACTCGATGAGGCCTTTTAGGTTGGGGTCCGAGCGTTGCTGCTGAGCAAAAGAGCTTGCGCTGATGGGTCCCAGGAAGGCGTCCTCATCGTCGTCCAGCGGCGGTGCATCTACAGGGGCTCGTGAGAGGCAATCGGCGTCAGTGTGCTTGCGTCCGGACTTGTAAACGACGGTGACGTCAAATTCCTGGAGACGCAGACTCCATCGAGCGAGTCGGCCAGAGGGATCCTTCAAATTGGCAAGCCAGCAGAGCGCGTGGTGGTCGCTGACCACCTTGAACGGCCGTCCGTAGAGGTAGGGGCGGAATTTCGACGTAGCCCAGATGATGGCAAGGCACTCCTTCTCAGTGGTCGAATAGTTAGCCTCGGCCTTGGAAAGGGAACGGCTAGCGTATGCGATGACCTTCTCCAGCCCGTCACTTTTTTGAACGAGAACGGCGCCTAGTCCCACGCTGCTTGCGTCGGTATGAACTTCCGTATCGGCGTTTTCATCAAAATGCGCAAGGATCGGTGGGGACTGTAAACGACGCTGAAGTTCCTTGAAGGCTTCTGCTTGCGGCGCTTCCCATTTAAACGGCACGTCTGCCTTCGTCAGTTGGATCAGGGGCTCGGCGATGCGCGAAAAGTTTTTCACAAATCGTCGGTAATATGCGCATAGTCCGAGAAATCTGCGCACTGCTTTCTTATCGGCCGGCGGTTGAAACTGTTCAATAGCAGCTGTTTTCTGCGGGTCTGGGCGTACTCCTTCCTTGCTAACAATGTGGCCTAGAAACAGCAGCTCTTCGTAGGCAAAGTGGCATTTCTCTGCTTTCAAGGTTAGGCCAGACGACTTGATTGCGTCTATTACTGTTCGAAGTCTTTTGAGATGCTCTTCAAAGTTCGAGGCGAAGACAACGACGTCATCTAAATATACCAGACAAATTTTCCACTTCAGGCCTGCCAGCACTGCATCCATTACTCGCTGAAACGTCGCTGGTGCGGAACAGAGACCAAATGGCATCACCTTGAACTCAAACAGCCCATCCGGAGTTATGAATACTGTCTTCTCGCTATCTCTTTCGTCGACCTCAATTTGCCAGTAGCCGCTCTTGAGGTCCATCGATGAGAAATATTTGGCGTTGCAGAGGCGGTCCAGTGTGTCGTCGATGCGGGGGAGGGGGTAGACGTCCTTCTTTGTTATGTTGTTCAAGCGGCGGTAATCCACGCATAATCGAAGTGCGCCGTCTTTCTTTCTCACTAGAACAACCGGTGCCGCCCATGGGCTGTTTGAAGGCTGGATGACTTCGTCGCGAAGCATTTCTTCGACTTGGTCCCGGATGGCTTGTCGTTCTCGCGGAGACACACGGTAGGGGCTTTGACGGAGAGGTCGGACGTGTTGATCCGTTATAATGCGATGCTTGGCAATTGGCGTCTGTCGCACCTTCGGCGATGTCGAAAAGCACTCACTGTAGTTTTGAAGCAGATTGCGGATCTGGTCTTGTCTGTTCCGGTGCAGGGCTGGGTTGATGTCGAAAGTGGGCGAGTTCTCTTGGTCAGGCGGATATTCTGCTGAGGGGTCGGAGAGGGCGAAGGAATCTCGTACGTCAGATATTTCGTC
The DNA here is from genome assembly GCF_052857255.1 of Amblyomma americanum. Lineage (NCBI taxonomy): Eukaryota > Metazoa > Arthropoda > Arachnida > Ixodida > Ixodidae > Amblyomma > Amblyomma americanum. The sequence continues at coordinate 9,474,046 of NC_135498.1, forward strand.
GTAGAAAGCAATCGTCGTTCCTCTGTTAATATGCCGGTATTCTTCGCTGAAGTTAGTCAGCAGTACTTCGGCCTGGCCATTGCGGAAATGTGCGATGCCTCTTGCGATGCTGATTCCTCGGTCTAGTAGCAACTGCATGTTCCCCTCGATGATGGCTTCAGTGTTTATGGCTTTCGTGGCGCCTACGGTCACGATAACGCTTGAACGGGGTAGGACGCTCACTTCTTCCTCCAGGACACTTAGGGCAACGTGATTTTCCCGAGTTTTCATCGAAGCGATGGCTTCGTCTGTCGAAAGCGTGATCAGCTTGGATCGCAGGTCGATGATCGCCTGATGCTCATTAAGGAAATCCATACCCAAGATCGCTTCGCGGGAGCATTGCAGTAGCACAACAAAGGTCGCAGGATAGGTATGTCCTTTGACAGTCACTCGCGCTGTGCATCGTCCTGATGGCGTAATGAGGTGGCCCCCAGCGGTGCGAATTTGTGGGCCGTCCCAAGCCGCTGTGACTTTTCTGAGCTGCGCAGCGAATGTTCCATTCATCACCGAGTAATCGGCTCCTGTGTCGACTAGAGCGGTAACTTTCCGGCCGTCGATAGTCACTTCTAGGTCGGAAGTCCTGGCTCTTGCATTGCATGTCGCTCTCGGCGTCGGGTCACGGCTTCGTCGCGTATGCGAGTCACGGGTTGGGCGTGTGGTCGAAGCTCCTCTGGGTGGCGGCGTCGATTTCAAGGTAGCTTGCGTCGTGGTCGAGGTTCTCATTGTGTGCGGCGTCGGTGCAGCGAGTGTCGGTTCTTCATGCGGCGTCGCGGGTGCACCGTCTTCATGGGGCGTGGTCGGTGGAGGATCTTCGGCGTTTAGCTCGTGAGCAACCTCACCTCCAGAGGTTGCTGCCTTTAGTTTCCCCTACGGGGGCTGGGCGACCTTCCTCGTACCGCGGCTGCGTAGCTGCGGCGTGGCGACGCAAAGCGCGAGGTTGACGGCGATGGTGAGCGCGAAAAGCGGTTCGGCGTGTACTATTCTCGACGCAGGTACTCGTCGATTTCGTGCGGACGTTGTCCGAAGCGTGGTCGTGGGGCGTTAATGGCAAATCCTCGAAGACCGATACGTCGGTACGGGCAGTGACGAAGAATATGGCCGGCCTCACCGCAATGGAAGCACAACGGCCGGTTGTCGGAAGTCCTCCAGGCATCGTATTTCCTGGGGCTTGAGCGTCGGTCATAGGCTGCGCGGGCGGGGGCTGGGAGGCGGCGTTGTGGAACGATTGGCTCATCTCGGGGAGGACGTGGGGGTTGTCGCTGGGTCTGAGCAGTACTTACTGCAGCGGCGTAGGTCATGGCCTGGGGTTCTGTGGTCGTCGGGGTGCCAAGTGCCTGTTGCACTTCTTCCCGTACCACATCCATCAGAGTCGCTGCTTGTGGCTGTGGGGAAGATGGCAGTAATCGGCGTAGCTCCTCTCGGACGATTTCGCGGATAACTTCCCGCAAGCTGTCGCTGGTGGTGGCCGGCGTGTCCGAACGGATTGCACAGGCAGAGGAAGGGCGATTGTAGTGCCGAGCTCGAACGTCGAGGGTCTTCTCAATCGTGCAGGCTTCTTGCATAAACTCCTCGACTGTTTTTGGCGGCTGGCGGACGAGGCTTGCAAAGAGTTGTTCTTTTACGCCACGCATTAAAAACTGAACTTTCTTTTCCTCGGTCATCCCGGGATCGGCGCGGCGAAATAGGCGCTTCATCTCCTCGACGTAACTGCGGACGGGCTCATTCGGAAGCTGGATCCTGGACTCGAGGAGTCGTTCGGCTCTTTCTTTCCTCACGACACTGGTGAATACCTTCAATAGTTCTCTCTTGAATAGCTCCCATGTCGTAAGGGACGACTCGTAGTTTTCGTACCACGTGCGTGCGGAGCCATCCAATGAGAAAAAAACGTGTCCAATCTTTGCCGCATCATCCCACTTGTTGAATGACGCCACGCGCTCAAATTGGTCCAACCATTCTTCAGGGTCTTCGCCTAGGGATCCATTGAAAGTTGGCGGCACCCGCGGCTGCTGCAGTATGATCGGTGTCGACATTTTTGGCGAGGTTGCAGTGCTGGTAGCAGCGTCTTTTCGCTGTCTGGTGCGGTCCGGCAGTTTCCCGAACTCAGGCTCCTCCCCCTGGAGACGTCGGCTGGCTCGCTGAGCTGCTGGTTCGTCCTCGGGTGTGAAGCGCTCAGGGCTGGGTTCACGACTTGAAGGGGGCGTCCGGAACATGGAAGTTACCTCGCACCTCCACCAGATGTCACGTAGTGGTGACGGCAGTCGAAGCAGCGATGAAGACGGACGAAAGGGTCTTCTAAAAGAACTGTTTATTGGGCTGACTTGCACCCAAAATGGACTGAATCACTCGGCGGCGGCGAAGCGACAAGCGTGCTCGGCGGTCGTCGAACAGAATGCCCGCCGCTGTCGGCCGTGCTCAATTTAAAGCTGATAGCGAACATTCGAGATAAAGGGCGCAAAGTTACTAGAACATTCCGGAACAACGTAGAATCAGCTTTGCCTGGCTGCGATCAATCGAGATAAATCTAGTCGCGTCTTGCGTCGCAAACAAAGCGATAAGGTGGTGTCGCGGCAGATTTGAAAAACGAACAAACACTGGAAATATTCGCGGCAATATGAATGACAAACATGATAAGCGAATAATAGCAACTGTACATAGCAACAAACCCACAAAAAATCCAAAAGACACAGGAGAAACTGGTTTACTAGAATTGATATGAATGAGATTAAAGTGAGGTACACCAAGGGAAATACGAATTTGACATCTTCGATTTCAAAGTAACGTCACCAATCAATCCCCAATTGGATATATCAGTAACGTCACCAATCAGCCACTAATCACCAATTGGGTTGCTATATCAATTTACTATGGGGGCCGCAATCTCGAATTCCTCCGACTTGGAAAATTTCACGCCAAAGGGAGGTGGTAGCAGACCCCAAAGAAATCGAGAAACGTGATGAGTAAGAACTAACGCTCTTAAAAGAGAATTTTAGTTCTAAGTTAGGGAATTTTCGGTTGTACCATGTAGCATCACAGGGGAAAGATGATTCATGGGAAGCATCGGTTTCCTTTTTGGCAGAAATCATCCTAGCTCGTAGAGTTGTTTTATCGTCTTTTGTAGCGATAGCTACATTACGGTAGCATTTCAAGCCTCAGCGTGGCGGTGGCACGTGACCGTGGTGGCGTCACCACCGCCAAGCGGTCACGGGGTTGGTAACATGACCAGCCACGTGGTACGGAACAGCTGCTGCTTCTGGCGGTGCGGCGCGCCGGCAAAACCGAGCTGCCACAGTTGTGCGCTTGCGCCGTGTCAAGTGGGACGACGATAAAGGAGGAAAGTCCAGCGAAACGGAGCGGTGAAAGACTGACTTTGCAATTCAACTGAGCAAGTTCCACTCTGCCAGCTGTAGCTATCGCGTCTCTCCAGCTTTAACCACCGCCAATTTTTTTCTTTCCTTTCGTTTCCATACGTAATACAAAGAGAAAGATGAAGACCCACCTTGCTGGCTGCGGGTGCTCTCTGGGCGCGACAGAGGTTTGGCACTGGTGACGGAGCGTCGGCGGGAAGCCCTGGACCACGACGCGTCCCGGTCGGGGCTCGCCTCTCGCTCCACGTCGCTGCGAGGCTCCTCGCCGCCCTGCTCCTGCTCCGGCTGCTCCAGGCTCCGCTTACCGTTGAAGGAGCGCGTCCGCCGACGCACCAGGGGGTCGTCGTCACCGGGCTCCAGCACGAAGGTGTTCTCGTCCCGCAGGTCGTACTTGAGCTGGGAGAAGCTCCGGACCTGCGCCACACCGCGCCGAATCACAGCGGTAAAGTTCGCCGCCCGAGGGCCACGAAGGGCAGACCTCTGGTGAATGCTCGTCATTGAAGCGGCAGTATTTCAGCAAGTGTCGACCTCCTTGTCCAGAGCACGCGAGGAGCACACCAGGCATAAATCAATTAAAATCAATTATTCAGTTTTTTTTAATGCGACAGCATTAGGAGGCCCATGTAGGCGATAACTGTCCGGCTTCTGAGTGTCCACCTGCCAACTGTGGCAGGGTTAAGGTGGTGAGGACAATACCCTTCTTCAATTTTTAGGAGAGAGGAGGTTGTAGTCGGATTAAGAACGACTCAGCAAAAATGAATTAAAATAACCAGTTACGAATATAAATGAAAAAAGAATAGAATCCCAATCGAAACAGAATTTGAATTTTAACATAATCAGAATTAGAACGCATTGGTGAGTTAAAAACAATTGGAATCAAAATTGCAATAGACTTCCGAGTGAAAGAAAAACACTATCGGGTTCCTTCCGCATCAATTCAACAGATCGCCCCTATTTTTTTTTCTTCTGCAGAGGCCATTGGACACTGACCTAAAACCTATATGCGCGGCTTGATTACGGTGCGGGAGCCAATACAAGGCTGCAGACTGGAATAGACTCCTTAGTTTGTTCATTGCATAAAGAAAAATATAACACTAATAGTATAGAAGCGCACACAAAAATTATATCGGATATGATTAAAGCTGCAAACAAAATATTATGCGACTAAACGTCGAAGCAGATAAGCCCAAGAAAGAGGTATGAGAGAGCAAGTAATGCTGATAACAGTTTATAAAAGAAAAACATCAAAAATATGTGTGGACAGAATTAGACGTCTTCATAATGGGAAGCGTGCGGGGAAATACACGGCTGAAGGCAGTGAAAATAAACGTCTATGATGAAGACAAGAATACATGTTTACAGTGTTCAAGCACGCGAACACTGCCTAAGAACAAAAAAATATCATTTCGTTTGTTTTTCTTTCAGTCAGTGGGCCCCTAGCGTGACCTGTTTGTAATTAAAGACTCATGCGAAGTTATGTTCTTCTCCAAGTTTAAAATCGATGTTGTGCTACGTACTCGGAAAACAACGTATGGCAGGGTTGCGTTTGAGTACAGCCCAGCAGTACTCCCGGGACAAACTTAACGCGACAGCTGCAGTCAATAGGAAAGCGTGCGTTATAAACAGGCTAATCTGAATATCGTCTCCGTAACCGGCCGACGCAACCACATCCACTTCTTCGTCCTAAAGCTTATGCGACTAGTCGCGTACCGTTTTCATCGCGTCTCACTGTAAGCCGATTGCACGCAATGGTCAGCCGACGAGAAATAACTGTGCAGAGTGCATACAAGTGTCAACGGCAGGAACGTTAAAATCACAAAAGCCGGGTGCGGTTCTTGCTAGTATAGGACACGTACTACGTACTGTTTAAACGCGTATGAGTCAGACTGAAATGGCGTGCCTTATAAATTGTGCGCATATGTAGGTTAACAAAAGCAGCCTCCATTTATGTGTCTCACCTTTAGAAGACACGAGATTTACAATAATAATAATTGGCTTTTTGGGGAAAGGAAATTGCGCAGTATCTGTCTCATATTGTTGGACACCTGAACCGCGCCGTAAGGGAAGGGATAAAGGAGGGAGTGAAAGAAGGAAGAAAGGGGTGCCGTAGTGGAGCGCTCCGGAATCATTTAGACCACCTGGCGATCTTTAACGTGCACTGACATCGCACAGCACACGGGCGCCTTAGCGTTTTTCCTCCATAAAAACGCAGCCGCCGCGGTCGGGTTCGAATCCGGGAACTCCGGATCAGTAGCCGAGCGCCCTAACCACTGCGGCGGGTAATTACAGAAACCAGCTCTTCTGCGCTATGACGCTAGCGTATTTCTGCGGTTGCCAAGTGCTAATAATACGAACAGCACGCACCTTACCCATTTTTTGCTGCCTTCTTTAATGTCGCCTTAGTACGGTACTTTATACAGCATTTCGACGCCTACGACCTCTGTAGTGAACCACATAAAACACAATGATTTGCTTTGCCCCTTGGGCGGACGAGCACACAGCTGTTAGCATGGCGTATACAAAGAAGCGACAGCAAGCGAACATCATACGAAATGAAAATGAAAATTGGTATTTTGGGGAAAGGAAATGGCGTAATGGAAAGGATAAAGGAGGGAGTGAAAAAAAGAAAGGAAGAAAGAGGTGCCGTAGCGGAGGGCTCCAGAATCATTTCGACCACCTGCGTATCTAACGTGCACTGACATCGCAAAGCACATGGGCGCCTTTGAGTTTCGCCTCCATCGAAACGGTACCGCCGCGGTCGGGTTAGAACCCGAAAACTCCAGATCAGTAGTCGAGCGAATGCAACTATAATATCCATGCCTCAGTGAATGTGCGGCTTTTTGTGGAGCACAACTGAAAAGCACTTTCTCTCCAGCATACGTCATTTGGTTATTTAAGAAGTTCGAACATTGGTTCTGAGGAAAGAAAAGGAGCAGTAACTGCCGCACTTCACGTGGTACTGTTCCATGGGGGGAAAGGATGGAAGAGAGAGCGAAAGGAGAGAGAAAGAGGTGCCGTAGTGGTGGATAGATTTTTTTTCACAAGCTGTGTTGTGGTGACGGAGAAAAGGTTTGTTTTAGGGGGGATTTAACGTCCCAAAGCGACTCAGGCTATGAGGGAGGCCGTAGTGAAGGGCTCCGGAAATTTCGACCACCTGGGGTTCTTTAACGTGCACTGACATCGCACAACACACGAGCCTCTAGAATTTCGCCTCCATCAAAATTGGACCGCCGCGGCCGGGATCGAACCCGCATCTTTCGGGCCTGCAGCCGAGCGCCATAACCACTCAGCCACTGCGGCGGCTCACGGAGAAAAGGAGAGGAGGAGGAGTAGGACGAGGTTCACAAGGAGAAGGTAACGGTTCGCTACCACGCAAGGAAGAAGGCGAAATGCTGATGTAGTCATCTATTCGACCTGCAGGCTCTTCAACCTGTAGTCTCATTGCACTGTGTTCACAGCACGTGTGCAATATTTGTTCAGCTGAACTCGTAGAGTGACGTTCTCGGTGAGTCGACATTGAGATAGAGCGTTCACCCGCTTTCTAGCCTTACGTCAATTATCTTGTCACACCATTTGTTCAGAAAAGGCATTGTTGGTTCTGGCAGCGGACAAGAAATGACATATGTGTATGTCGACGATGCCTGCCAAATAAGCAATGCGTTAAGTGTGCGTTTTATTCATGCTGCGAAACTTGTCTCCATTATGACGAGAGTGGAGAGGACGGCCGTTGAATGGATAGCCACATCTTATAGTTCGCTTTCAGGTGGCTCATCGCTGTCGCATCGGATTCTTGAGAGAGCATCGGCCAGAGCAAGGTCTCACTGGGACGTACTGCAGGAAAAATTTCAACGGCATGAGGCACAGAAAGAAACGCTGCAGGCGAGGAGGCATGTCTGACAGGTCTATCAGAGGTTCGTTTCCAGAATTACGTCGACGCCAGTGATATAATCGCGAAACCGTTCACATGCGAACGTGACCGCCAGGGCCGCTTTCTCGACGGCATCAGCTAGCACACGCAATGTGTAAGCAACCGTTCACCAGTGCTCACCATGCGACTGCAGAAGTGCCGCCACTAGAGCAAAGCTGGATGCGTCCGCTGTTAACTTAGATTGGTATGACGGGTCAAATATGGCAAGCACTGGTGCTGTCGACATTGCTTCGCACAGGTTTTTCCCCCTCCTTGTCGTGGACAGCTGACCAATCGAACATGCAATCGCGTTTCAACAGGGCTCTCAGATTATTTAGCCATCTCAGACAGGTTTGGAATGAACCTTCCGAAGTAGTTTACTGCGTCCAGTAGTTTCTGAACACCTTTTTTTGACGTTGCAGGCGGAAAATCGACTACACAATTAAGCTTTCATTTGGCTTGATTCAGTCTTTCGAAATGACTTCGCCTAAGAACTTTAGTTCATGCGTGCCGAAAATACACTTCGCACGGTTAAGCGCTATTCCTGCTGATTTTTCTGCCAGCAGATCGGCTCGCAGGCGTTTATCATGTTCCTTTTGCGTGGCGCCCCACACGGGTTAGTCGTTGATGTAGACGCGAGTACCTTCTAGGCCGTCAAAAGTGTTGGCCACCGCTTTCTGAAACACTTCGCTCGCGGTGCATATCCCGAAAAGCAGCCTTAAAAAGAGATATTTTTCGGACGGCGTGGCAAAGGTGCAGATTTTTAAAGTTTTTTTTTATCCAAGAGAATTTGATGAAATCCACAGTTAGCCCCTAGCTTGCTGAATACCTTGGCATCTGCAAGCTCAGGCTCGATTTCGTCTCTGGATGGGAGCTGGTAGTGATCTCTCTTCACGCACCGGTTTACGTGCCTAGGGTCCATGCAAACGCGCAAACGGCCATCTTTTTTTCGGACAGTGACAAGAGGACTCACCCACTCAGCAGCCTCTTTCATCCTTTGGATGGTTCCTTCACCTTTCATGCAGGCTAGTTCTTGGGGAAGTGGCTCACGAAGCGCGTGTGCAATTCGGCGCGAGGGCAGCGACACTGGACTTGCTCCTTCATTCAGCTCGACGCTGTAGGTTTCCTTTACGCAACCTAGACCTTCGAAATGCTGCGGGAAATCACTGAAAACTTGCGTCTTCAAGTCAGCAGGTTTTTGAATAGTTTGTATTCTTGACACTAGACCGAAACGCTCGCAAGCCTGAAGGCCCAGTAGCGCCCGCTTTCCTTTCTTGACCACAGAGAAATCGGTCGGTTCTTCGCTTTTGCCGATGCGAAGTGGTAGCCTGACAGTTCAAAAGTGCTTTATCACTGCGCCGTCGTAGCTGGTCAAGAGCGTGGACGATGGTGTAAGGCGCCTTTCCTTATCACATCACTTATGCTCACGGCCAAAATTTGAAATTCGTCGTCGGATTCCGCTTCAGTCTGTGCTGGACAGTCAACTTCGTGAATGCTTTTTGTTCTGCAACACACTGCAAAGTGGTTTCTCTTGCGACATATGCCGCACGTTTTGCCCCACGCTGGGCACTTCCGCGGCTCATGACTTCGGTTGCAATAGGGGCACTGGCGAACATATTTCCTCGTTTCGCCTTGCTGCTCTGTTTGCTTTTTTCGTACGGCATTTAGCTTCAGTTCGTCCTTCTCCCACGCTTGATTATGGCACGCAGTTATCTCTGCGGCTTTGCAGTATTCTATGGCCTTATCCAGGGTGAGAAGCCGCGTCCGGAGCTCCTTGTCTGCCGTTCCACACACCAGCCGGTCTCGAACCATTGATCCTTTCAGGTCTCCGAAGTTACAGCTCTGAGCTTTCATCTGAACATCGCGTAAGAACTGTTCGAACGGCTCACCTCGTTGTTGTCGAGTTCTAAAAATGTAGCGCCCGTAGGTCTCGTTACTGTTTGGCGTGCAATACACTTCAAATTTCTGTACGATAGCGTCGTAGTCCTCACGCTCTCCGGATGACAGTTTAAACGTGTTAAATACGTCAATTGCTTCCTGACCTGCCACATGGAGGAAGACTGCAGCCTTCTGTGCACTCGTGCGCTCTGTCGCAGATGAAGTTGCCTTGAAGTACAAATACATCCTCTGCCTGAATTGCTTCCAGTTTTCCGCCGGCGCTTCGGAGAGCAGTAGGAGACCAGGGGGCGGTAGTAATTCAGTTGCGCTGGCTGAGTCGAAGCGGGTATGGGCGTGATAAGAAACTTCTGACACCATGTGCCATTCAGGATAGCATATGCGACGCAGACAACCGCTGAGCTCGAGGTGCAGAGTGACAGTGGCGTTTATCTGTCTGTCTGTGGTTGCCAGGACGAAAGAAAAGGAAAGTGCACAGGCCTGCTCACTGGCTCAAGCTGAGCCACAATCGCTACCACGTGCAGATAGTAGGAGATTTGAAAGATGGGATAGAAAGACACGGTAGTAAAGACGCGCTAAAGACAAGGCCGATCCCAGAGGTAGTGCAATACCGGGCCAACCGGTGGCGGGAGTGAAGCATCCTTCAAACTCTCCGCCACATTTCCAAAAATGAGTCCAATTGGACCCGTAACAGATGCTCTACGGGGTCCGGAAATTCGCCACAGTGGCGTTTATAGGGCGTTTGCGCTCTTATATCAGCAACCCGGCTGGCCGGCTTGCACAGCATGGTTGCTAATCTTAGGACCCTGGCCGCCAGATGCGATACAAAGGTAGTCGAAATTATTCCGGAATCCACCCATTCACTCATCCAACGCAACCTCCTGGGAGACTGCCCTCTGGCTACACAAGCCTGTGAACAGCTCATGCTGATTAATCGGGCTAGGCTGGAGGGTAAGGCCAGAGGTCTATTGGACTGATGAGCCTTCCCGGGAAGGCTTTTATTTTTGCTATCAAAATAAAGTTTATTCTCTCTCTCCCCTCCAATACCGCACCGCTTTCTCTCTTTCTTTATTCCCTCCCATCTTCCCGCCTACCATTATGGTGCGGCCGAAGTGTCCACCGTGATGCAAGATAGTTAATACACCATTTACTTTCTTCAAAATAATAATAATAAAAATAATTGGTTTTGGGGGAAAGGAAATGGCGCAGTATCTGTCTCATATATCGGTGGACACCTGAACCGCGCCGTAAGGGAAGGGTAAAGGAGGGAGTGAAAGAATAAAGGAAGAAAGAAGTGGCGTAGTGGAGGGCTCCGGAATAATTTCGACCACCTGGGGTTCTTTAACGTGCAGTGAAATCGCACAGCACACGGGCGCTGTAGAGTTCTGCCTCCGTAAAAACGCAGCCGCCGCGGTCGGGTTCGAACCCGGGAACTCAAATACCAATTTTATTTTCCGCCGACAGCCAATTGGTCGCGAGAAAGACCCCATGATCACACTAAGAACTATCAAAGACAAATTCATTATTGCTACTAGTTTTCGTACGCCTTGCTCGACCTCGCTATCCTGACGGGCGTTCCTGCTCTGAGATATGCTAGGGCATTGACGTCGTGAAGGCGCTGTGCCGTCCAGGTTAAAGCTTCTTCTTCCACCCACTAGGCTGCGTTACGGCGCTGCGATTTTATACGGCAAACTGATGCGCAGGATGCCTACAGTTGCCTCGGTAAAAAAAGAAACCTTACATTGATCGCGGGAGTTTTTACATGCGCACGTGTCTGTCACCCGTGTTTTTTTTTTTGTTTCTCGTCTGGCACTTCGCGGTATTTTCAAGTGCCCTTGATGTGTTTAAAAGTGTTGAGCGGTCTACGCGAGGTGTATCTTACCGTCTTCTTATAATTTTTTTTAGCACACTGACACACCTCGCCACTCTACGACAACTCCAGTTTTCAGTTCAATGCAAGCGAAATGAATACTGGATGATCTAAGTACTACGATGTTTGTGAATTCAAAAGGAGACCGAAGACGACTAGGCCCAATTATTTTTCTAAGTAAAAATTGATATTCTGGCTCTTTCCGGGTATTTTCACGTTTCTCCGGCAGCAGAAGATGCATTTATTGGCGGGAAAAATGCATTTGAAAACATTCCGGCCAGTCGATTGAAACGCCTGACGTTTTCACCGAAAAGTTTTCAAGTGAATGGACCTGTAGCGTAGCCTCCGGGGCCCGCGTCCGAAAATCGATTTCGACGCAAGCATTTTACTTGCGAAATCCGCCGCTAAAGGCGACACCTGTATTCCGTTTTTTGGTCTGTTGTATCTAATAAAAGCTCTGTTTTCAGTGACAGTGGTTTCTGTGAGATTGGAGGGAAATAACTAGAAGGATAAGAATGGGGTGGAGCGCATATGGAAAACTCTCGCAGATCATGAGTGGCAGTTTACCAATATCCCTCAAGAGGAAAGTGTACAACAGCTTAATCTTACCGGTACTCACCTACGGGGCAGAAACGTGGAGGCTAACGAAAAGAGTTGAGCTTAAGTTAAGGACAACGCAGCGAGCCATGGAAAAAAAAATGATGGGTGTAACGTTAAGAGACCGGAAGCGGGCAGAGTGGATGAGGGAAAAAAGGCGGGTTAATGACATCCTAGTCGAAATCAAGAGGAAGAAATGGGCTTGGGCAGGGCATGTAATGCGAAGGCGAAATAACCGCTGATCCTTAAGGGTAACGGAGTGCACTCCAAGAGAAGGCAAGCGCAGCAGTGGGCGGCAGGAAGTTAGGTGGGCTGATGAGATTAAGAAGTTTGCAGGCATATGGTTAATTGGAGAGACATGGGAGATGCCTTTGCCCTGCAGTGGGCGTAGTCAGGCTGATGATGATGATTACGTTATCAATACTAGCTTTAATTTGTCGCCACTATCTTTTTAACACCTGAAAGGCATTGTGAGTACGATAATGACGCCGCTTGACATCGCGGTGTTAATAATAAGTAAAATTCAGCTTGAATTGCAGTGGCAGCTAAGGCCTCTAAGCTCGCCACAAGAACCTACATCAAAGTTGAATGGCGGCGAGTCTACATCCATGGAAGACGACATAAATTTGACTTCGAGAAAAGTAGTTATAAACGAAGAAAAGACGACAATACAGCCAGCACCTGGTGAGTCCAGTCTGGTCGTCCCTCAGTGCTATTCCAATCACGCTCTTTTGCTCCATCGCCAACTTTTTCGGTGCGCGGGACCATTAAAAACACTGGCAAGGCAGAACGTACCCACCCATCTTGCGCTGATAAGCTACCCGAAGGGGATGCGAGGGGGGGCTACCACATAAACCTAGGCCAGCAGCAAATGCCGCCGGCCTTGTTTTCTGTCGGTCATAAATTATTTAAACGCGACGGCGCATACGACGTCGCCGCTTACGTGGCGCGGGCCGGCCATAAATCACGATCAACCGCAGCCATCGAAAATCGACACGGCCTCAATCTGCGCGCGTCCACCGCGGCTGGGTGCGTGCGCGAGCGAGATGTCAGGCGGGCTCCCGCGGTTCGCCGCGCCGCGGGAGCCCGCACCTTGCTCAAGTGGCACCGGCCGATGCGGATGATTGCGTAGAGGAAGAGGCGCCGGACAACACAAAAAAAGGTTTATTGAAAAGAAAGACATAAAAGACACTCTCTTTACAACCAAGAGCGTGAATGAGCTGTACCAACAACACTAATAAGCTGACAACTTCAGTCATGGTGATCGAGATACAATAATTCACAGTGGTGGTCAAATGTTTTAGGGGAATCCCTCAAGGTGGAGTAGATTTGTAATAAGGGAGTAATTACTCATTGACATCCACCCGAGCGCAGCCATACGGCGGCAAAGGAAAGCTATACAGCTTTCTCAGAAACTTCGTAGTTAAAATTCGTCCCGGTCCGGGGTTCGAATCCGGGACCACCGCTTCATTGGAGCAGTCGCTTTACCAACTGAACTAACCGGGACGGCAAGCTTATGGTAGGGCGAGAGAGTATTGATTAGTAACTCGAAGTGGGAACAGTGTTTTTCAAATGTTTTAGGATAATTCCTCAAGGTGGAGTAGATTTGTAATAAGGGAAAAATTACTCATTGACATCCACCCGAGCGCAGCCGTCACGGTTAGCTCAGTTAGTAGAGCGACTGCTCTGGTGAAGCGGTGCTGCCGAGTTTGTAACCCGGACCAGGACGAATTTTTGTACAACTGCGAAGTTTCTGAGAAAGCTGTATAGCTTTCCTTTGTACCGTATGGCTGCGCTCGGGTGGATGTCAATGAGTAATTACTCCCTTATTACAAATCTACTCCACCTTGGGGTTTCCCCTAAACATTTGACCAACACTGCTCCCACTTCGAGTTATTGATCAATTCGCTCTCGCCCTACCATAAGCTTGCCGTCCCGGTTAGCTCAGTTGGTAGAGCGACTGCTCTGGTGAAGCGGTGCTGCCGAGTTTGTACCCCGGACCAGGACGAATTTTTCGTTAACTGCGAAGTTTCTGAGAAAGCTGTATAGCTTTCCTTTGTAGCCGTATGGCTGCGCTCGGGTGGATGTCAATGAGTAATTACTCCCTTATTACAAATCTACTCCACCTTGGGGTTTCCCCTAAACATTTGACCAACACTGCTCCCACTTCGAGTTATTGATCAATTCGCTCTCGCCCTACCATAAGCTTGCCGTCCCGGTTCGCTCAGTTGGTAGAGCGACTGCTCTGGTGAAGCGGTGCTGCCGAGTTTGTACCCCGGACCAGGACGAATTTTTCTACAACTGCGAAGTTTCTGAGAAAGCTGTATAGCTTCCTTTTGTAGCCTTATGGCTGCGCTCGGGTGGATGTCAATGAGTAATTACTCCCTTATTACAAATCTACTCCACCTTGGGGTTTCCCCTAAACATTTGACCAACACTGCTCCCACTTCGAGTTATTGATCAATTCGCTCTCGCCCTACCATAAGCTTGCCGTCCCGGTTAGCTCAGTTGGTAGAGCGACTGCTCTGGTGAAGCGGTGCTGCCGAGTTTGTACCCCGGACCAGGACGAATTTTTCGTTAACTGCGAAGTTTCTGAGAAAGCTGTATAGCTTTCCTTTGTAGCCGTATGGCTGCGCTCGGGTGGATGTCAATGAGTAATTACTCCCTTATTACAAATCTACTCCACCTTGGGGTTTCCCCTAAACATTTGACCAACACTGCTCCCACTTCGAGTTATTGATCAATTCGCTCTCGCCCTACCATAAGCTTGCCGTCCCGGTTCGCTCAGTTGGTAGAGCGACTGCTCTGGTGAAGCGGTGCTGCCGAGTTTGTACCCCGGACCAGGACGAATTTTTCGTTAACTGCGAAGTTTCTGAGAAAGCTGTATAGCTTTCCTTTGTAGCCGTATGGCTGCGCTCGGGTGGATGTCAATGAGTAATTACTCCCTTATTACAAATCTACTCCACCTTGGGGTTTCCCCTAAACATTTGACCAACACTGCTCCCACTTCGAGTTATTGATCAATTCGCTCTCGCCCTACCATAAGCTTGCCGTCCCGGTTTGCTCAGTTGGTAGAGCGACTGCTCTGGTGAAGCGGTGCTGCCGAGTTTGTACCTCGGACCAGGACGAATTTTTCTACAACTGAGAAGTTTCTGAGAAAGCTGTATAGCTTTCTTTTGTAGCCTTATGGCTGCGCTCGGGTGAATGTCAATGAGTAATTACTCCCTTATTACAAATCTACTCCACCTTGGGGTTTCCCCTAAACATTTGACCAACACTGCTCCCACTTCGAGTTATTGATCAATTCGCTCTCGCCCTACCATAAGCTTGCCGTCCCGGTTTGCTCAGTTGGTAGAGCGACTGCTCTGGTGAAGCGGTGCTGCCGAGTTTGTACCTCGGACCAGGACGAATTTTTCTACAACTGAGAAGTTTCTGAGAAAGCTGTATAGCTTTCTTTTGTAGCCTTATGGCTGCGCTCGGGTGAATGTCAATGAGTAATTACTCCCTTATTACAAATCTACTCCGCCTTGTGGTTTCCCCTAAACATTTGACCAATACTGCTCCCACTTCGAGTTATTGATCAATTCGCTCTCGCCCTACCATAAGATTGCCGTCCCGGTTAGCTCAGTTGGTAGAGCGACTGCTCTGGTGAAGCGGTGCTGCCGAGTTTGTACCCCGGACCAGGACGAATTTTTCTACAACTGCGAAGTTTCTGAGAAAGCTGTATAGCTTCCTTTTGTAGCCGTATGGCTGCGCTCGGGTGGATGTCAATGAGTAATTACTCCCTTATTACAAATCTACTCCACCTTGGGGTTTCCCCTAAACATTTGACCAACACTGCTCCCACTTCGAGTTATTGATCAATTCGCTCTCGCCCTACCATAAGCTTGCCGTCCCGGTTAGCTCAGTTGGTAGAGCGACTGCTCTGGTGAAGCGGTGCTGCCGAGTTTGTACCCCGGACCAGGACGAATTTTTCTACAACTGCGAAGTTTCTGAGAAAGCTGTATAGCTTCCTTTTGTAGCCGTATGACTGCGCTCGGGTGGATGTCAATGAGTAATTACTCCCTTATTACAAATCTACTCCACCTTGGGGTTTCCCCTAAACATTTGACCAACACTGCTCCCACTTCGAGTTATTGATCAATTCGCTCTCGCCCTACCATAAGCTTGCCGTCCCGGTTAGCTCAGTTGGTAGAGCGACTGCTCTGGTGAAGCGGTGCTGCCGAGTTTGTACCCCGGACCAGGACGAATTTTTCTACAACTGAGAAGTTTCTGAGAAAGCTGTATAGCTTTCTTTTGTAGCCTTATGGCTGCGCTCGGGTGGATGTCAATGAGTAATTACTCCCTTATTACAAATCTACTCCGCCTTGTGGTTTCCCCTAAACATTTGACCAACGCTGCTCCCACTTCGAGTTATTGATCAATTCGCTCTCGCCCTACCATAAGCTTGCCGTCCCGGTTAGCTCAGTTGGTAGAGCGACTGCTCTGGTGAAGCGGTGCTGCCGAGTTTGTACCCCGGACCAGGACGAATTTTTCTACAACTGCGAAGTTTCTGAGAAAGCTGTATAGCTTCCTTTTGTAGCCGTATGGCTGCGCTCGGGTGGATGTCAATGAGTAATTACTCCCTTATTACAAATCTACTCCACCTTGGGGTTTCCCCTAAACATTTGACCAACACTGCTCCCACTTCGAGTTATTGATCAATTCGCTCTCGCCCTACCATAAGCTTGCCGTCCCGGTTAGCTCAGTTGGTAGAGCGACTGCTCTGGTGAAGCGGTGCTGCCGAGTTTGTACCCCGGACCAGGACGAATTTTTCTACAACTGAGAAGTTTCTGAGAAAGCTGTATAGCTTTCTTTTGTAGCCTTATGGCTGCGCTCGGGTGGATGTCAATGAGTAATTACTCCCTTATTACAAATCTACTCCACCTTGGGGTTTCCCCTAAACATTTGACCAACACTGCTCCCACTTCGAGTTATTGATCAATTCGCTCTCGCCCTACCATAAGATTGCCGTCCCGGTTAGCTCAGTTGGTAGAGCGACTGCTCTGGTGAAGCGGTGCTGCCGAGTTTGTACCTCGGACCAGGACGAATTTTTCTACAACTGAGAAGTTTCTGAGAAAGCTGTATAGCTTTCTTTTGTAGCCTTATGGCTGCGCTCGGGTGAATGTCAATGAGTAATTACTCCCTTATTACAAATCTACTCCGCCTTGGGGTTTCCCCTAAACATTTGACCAATACTGCTCCCACTTCGAGTTATTGATCAATTCGCTCTCGCCCTACCATAAGATTGCCGTCCCGGTTAGCTCAGTTGGTAGAGCGACTGCTCTGGTGAAGCGGTGCTGCCGAGTTTGTACCCCGGACCAGGACGAATTTTTCTACAACTGCGAAGTTTCTGAGAAAGCTGTATAGCTTCCTTTTGTAGCCGTATGGCTGCGCTCGGGTGGATGTCAATGAGTAATTACTCCCTTATTACAAATCTACTCCACCTTGGGGTTTCCCCTAAACATTTGACCAACACTGCTCCCACTTCGAGTTATTGATCAATTCGCTCTCGCCCTACCATAAGCTTGCCGTCCCGGTTTGCTCAGTTGGTAGAGCGACTGCTCTGGTGAAGCGGTGCTGCCGAGTTTGTACCTCGGACCAGGACGAATTTTTCTACAACTGAGAAGTTTCTGAGAAAGCTGTATAGCTTTCTTTTGTAGCCTTATGGCTGCGCTCGGGTGAATGTCAATGAGTAATTACTCCCTTATTACAAATCTACTCCGCCTTGTGGTTTCCCCTAAACATTTGACCAATACTGCTCCCACTTCGAGTTATTGATCAATTCGCTCTCGCCCTACCATAAGATTGCCGTCCCGGTTAGCTCAGTTGGTAGAGCGACTGCTCTGGTGAAGCGGTGCTGCCGAGTTTGTACCCCGGACCAGGACGAATTTTTCTACAACTGCGAAGTTTCTGAGAAAGCTGTATAGCTTTCCTTTGTAGTCGTATGGCTGCGCTCGGGTGGATGTCAATGAGTAATTACTCCCTTATTAATTGTTCACAGTCATGAACAAGGACGGATGGGGCGCTTACGCATGAGTCGCGGTTTTGTGAATATGAAATGCTTCGCTGATTTCTTTAGTTAGTTTATCTTTGTGATGGTACAAGATCTTAGTGTCGTTAAAAAAGTGGAGTACATGGTTCTTCAGTAGCCCTTGAGGTGTCGTTGGTGCAGCTCATGCGCGCTCTTGGTAGTAAAGAGAGTATATTTTGTGTTCCTCTTCAATAAACCTTCAGTTGCTAGTCACCGCCTGTCCCGTCTTCATCTTTGTTGTCCCTGGTCCTGCGCTGTTTTTGTTCAAGTATGTACCAACTTGCTCAACTTGCCGTTTTACCAAAAAATGGAGGACCGAAAACTGTGCCTAAACAATTCGCGCCGACACTAAAGAAACAACCCCGTCCGGCGGCAGCCAACCAGAGGACGAATAGTCAAAGTGTGCCGCATGCAAGAACAGTCGCAGAGTTTCTCAGTATTACTTGTAGGACAGAAAGGCGCTACCTTCAATGCGAATTTCGTCGGATGTTTTTCTTAACTGCGGCAGACGTTTCCCGATACTTGGGGCATCTGTAGTCGACTCTGTATCATCACAATCATAATCATCACCATCCGAGCTACGTCCACTGCAGGACAAGTACGTACTTCTTTCACTGACCTCCAATTAACCCAGTCTTGTGCGAGATGTGGCCACCTATATTCCCGCAAACGTCCTAATCTTTCTGCAGCGCCCTGATACATTTGCCTTCTCTTAGAATGCATATCCCTTACGCTACGGGCCATCGGCTATCTTGCCTTAGCAAGTTCGTATTACGTGCCCTGCCCATGTCCATTACCTCTTCACGATTTCAAATAAGATCTCGCATTTGTTCCCGTCCCCACCCAGTTTTGTACCTGTCGTTTAATCATGCACTAGGGTAACCCAGGCGCAGCACGGATTATCCTCCGAGCTTTTTGAAGATCTGAGACTTGAGAGTGGGCTGTCTCGATAACGTGGCATTTGGGGTCGTGTGAACAAGTTTGGGTGGCCTGATCAGTGCCGTCTAAGAATGGGCGCTCTCATTGGACAAGGGGGCAGGACGATCTTTGCCACTTCTTTGCCACACAGGAAGGCGAAGAGTACGATGGTTATTTTTCTTTTAAGCATGCAGTGCCTTTAGTTCCTGTTCTTGACAGACTCAAGCGAGCATAGTCGTCTAAAAGAGGGACCTGAGTCCTAGCATGATGCCGAGCTTGAAGCCGAACACGAAGCCGAACCTTTTTTCTTTCCACGGCGTTCCTAACTTCTCCTGTCCGAAATGGCTTCCTGGAGAGAAAAAAGCTTTTCCACTGCACAGCCCTGAGTGGGATTCGGATCAACGTCAGCGCAGAAAGTGCAGCTTCGTTTATCGATAGCTCAAACCACTCCATCATCGCAGCGGCTTAATCGTCGTCGTCGGCACTTTTCATACCATTGTTCTGCGCTTCCTAATTCTTGGCACCAGTAGCGCTGCCACGGTGGCCGAGAAACAGAAAGGCTCGCCTATTATCGCCAAACGCAGCTTTATGTAGCCGTACACGAAAGTGAGAAGGCGGCCAAGGCGGCCGAATGCGTCGCTAAGAGCCGAAGGAGGGCGTCGCGAGCGCTGTGGCGCGCAAAGCCGCGAAAGCAGCCAGTTACGCCGAGTGTGCTGTCCAGCGCTAAACGAAGGAGCGGCAAAACGCGGTGACACGTAAAGCACCAAAAGCGGCGAAAGAAGCCGGACGGGCCGTCCAGCTAAGAAAGTCACCTAATGGCGGTGGCTCCTCCAGCCGGGAAAGCAGCCAGGGAGGTCGTGTGCGCTGCCCGCTCGAAGAACAGAACAGGCCGGGCGCAGGCAAAGCACGTCCAGTAGCCAAAAGGCGTGGCCAAAGAGCAAGCAGAGTTACCAAAATGTACGAGCCGTCTTAGTAGGCGGTGCATGTTTCCTGTAATGCATTTCATGCTTATACGGCTACTCTCGATGACAAGATATCCGTCCAGCTAAGAAAGTCACCTAATGGCGGTGGCTCCTCCAGCCGGGAAAGCAGCCAGGGAGGTCGTGTGCGCTGCCCGCTCGAAGAACAGAACAGGCCGGGCGCAGGCAAAGCACGTCCAGTAGCCAAAAGGCGTGGCCAAAGAGCAAGCAGAGTTACCAAAATGTACGAGCCGTCTTAGTAGGCGGTGCATGTTTCCTGTAATGCATTTCATGCTTATACGGCTACTCTCGATGACAAGATATCCGACGTTTTTTTTTTTTTTTAAATAATTGCCTCAAGCAACGTCGGGCGCCCTGTACAGCGTTCGTCACAGTTGCAAGTCAGACCTGTACTTCAGGACCTATGGAGAGCAGATGCCCTCATTACAGGTTCCCACGATTCAGTAACCGAGGTCCTTGTGTAAAATTTTTGTATGTTTGACAGCACCATATGCCTTCGTGACACCTGAGCTTATTTTGTTTTTCCATTTAAATGCAGAGAAATACATGAACCCCTGTTAGCTTTATGTGGCCATCGCTGCTTTTTCACTCATTCGTGCCGGAAAACAAAACAAAACAAAACAATACCCCCACCTCGGAAAAAAGAACAGCGTAGAGTTTTTCGTATTACCGGTGAAGAAAACTAAAACAATTACCACTGCTTTTGGGGCCGGCGGCTGTAAAATGTGCACCTCTCTGACTTCTGGCCACTGAAGATATCAGGCAGACTGCTGCAGAGAACGTCGGTCTCGGAAATTACTAGATCTAAGACGCTGTCTGTTGTTCGCCCCCTCTCTTTATCGTCTCTAAAAAGTTGGTGCAGCAGAAAAATAGCTCATCTTTCACCCTAAACAGAAAATGTTTAAGCTTAAAACATTTCTCGTGTTTAGAACAATCCCAATATGGCTCAAAATGAGTATAGCTGTGGTCATTAGGCGAGGAAAGGATTGAAGAGTGGAATTCTTTCCTACAGAAAGTGACGTCACCAAGACGCGGTATTGAATAGAAGGTGGACGCCGACTTTTCTGTCTCCCACCCAAGAATTTCCTGGCCGCCACAGACAGACAACTCCAATGCAGCACTTTCATTCTCTAACGACTGAGCGCACAACGCAAGGAGTGAAGAAGAATGCGACCGAACAAGCGCATGAGCTCGCCACGGTATCCACTCACGTTCTTCGTAGTTTCTTGTTGCACGGTGGAAAAGTGTTCTTGTTAGTACTTTACCCAAGTGCAGCGCCCTACAAGCGTGTTTCAGGCATAATAAGAAGACAAGTAAAAGAGAGCAACCCGACTCAGCCCGGACAAGAAATGGTGAAATGTTGCTGGAGCGCAATACAGCGCTAATTGACAGATAGATTCTAGACACCTTTTCACAGTTAAATAAGTAACGCAGTAGTTCTCCAGAAATGATTGAGCTTATATGATGTTGAATACTTTAGTCATATTATACCAAAAGCTTATCTGAGGTCGTCAAATCTGAGAAATCTCCCTCCATTTCATTGGATTAGGACAAAAGACGTTGCTGACGGAATGTAAATATACAACTATTAGGCTTCGCAGCGATCGAATTCGCTGCGTTTCGAAGGTTTTGAAGAACGAAGTGTGTCGCCCGACTGATCGCAAATCTGGCAAACTTCACATACCGCATGCTTCAAAAGCGCCTCGAAACATCATGTCGAGGATGCGGCACACTTCACGTAAACATCATCATCATCATCATCATCATCACCACCACCAGCAGCCTGACTACACCCACTGCAGGGCAAAGGCCTCACCATGTCTCTCTAATTAAACACGTAAACACGTTAATCGTTTTCTGCGAGCCAATTTTGATAAAAGGCCGCATTGGACTCACTCGAACTAGGAGGCTTTACCGTCATCGCGTGTCGCACAAACTCTCATCCCCAAAGAATTATCTCAAGACCAGCAAGCTGGCTGCAAACAGTATCGTCAACGGTAAAAATTAGCGTGGCTGTCTCAAAAATCATCGCTAGAGAGAATAACATTAATCTTGCGGCGAATATTCTTTCGCTAAAACAAGAAAATAACTGCCGACGGACTGGCTCTTGGCTCGTTGTCTGTAGCAGAATCCGTGTGAGAACGTATTACCCAGCCTGACGACAAACAAAGCGTTCGCTCCTTTTTAGCAGTGATGATCGTCTAGGTTCCAGAGCAACAGCACGGCATTCCATATCGTAGCCGCAGCTTGACAAGGCCTCATCGAACACCCAACGCCGGTGCACAGCGGACGATTAGACAGAGGACAACATAGAAACAGTGTAGGTTGTCATTAACGTACTCGTCCGCTCTGTTTCTGCTACAGGTGTTCGATGAGCAACCAACAAGTCATCGTTATCATCATCATCAGCCTGAGTACGCCCACTGCAACGTAGAGGCCTCCCCCATATCCCTCCAATTAACCCTGTCCTGTGCCAGCTGCGGCCACCCTATCCCCGCAAACTCCTTTATCACATCTGTCCACCTAACCTTCTGCCGCCCCCTGCTACGCTTGCCTTCTCTTGGAATCCACTCCCTTACCCTTAAGAACCAGCGGTTATCTTGCCTCCGCGTTACATGCCCTGCCCAAGCCCATTTCTTCCTCTTGATTTCGACTAGGATGTCATTACCACGCGTTTGTGCCCTCACCCACTCTGCCCGCTTCCAGCCTCTTAACATTACACCTATCATTTTTCTTTCCATAGCTCGTTGCGTTGTCCTTACCTTAAGCTGAACCCTTTTCGTTAGCCTCCACGTTTCTGCCCCATAGGTGAATACCGGTAAGATACAGCAGCTGTATACTTTTCTCTTGGGGGTAAATTGCAATTCATGATCTGAGAGAACCGACCCTAGGCGCTCCACCCCATTCTTATTCTTCTAGTTATTTCCCTCTCATGATCTGGATCAGCGGTCATAAGCTGCCCTAACCAGACGTATTCCTTTACCACTTCCAGCTCCTCGCTGCCAATTGCGAACTACTGTTTCCTTCCGAGACTGTTGAACATTACTTTAGTTTTCTGCATGTTATTTAATAAACCCACCGTACTGCTCTATCTGTATAAATCATTTATCATGCTTTGCAGTTCATCTATCGAGTGACTTAACAAGGCAATGTCATCAGCAAATCGCAGATTACTAAAGTATTCTGCATTAACGCTTATCCCCAACTGTTCCCTATCCAGGCCTCTGAATACCACCTGTAAACAGGCGGTGGATAGCATCGGTGAGATCGCGTCTTCCCGCCTGACACCATTCGTTATTGGAATTTTATTGCCGACTTCGTGTAGGACTATGTCAGCTGTGCAGCCGTTATAAATAGCGTACAGTATTTTTACATAAGGCCCTTCTACATCCTGATTCTGCAATGTGTGCATGAATACTGAAGCTTCGACTGATTCAAATGCTTTCTCGCAATCTATGAAGGCTACGTATACGGGTTGGTTATATTCTTCATATTTTTGCATCACGTGATTGATAGCGTGATTATGGTCTATTGTCGAGTATCCTTTACGAACGCCTGCCTGATAATTTGATTGGCTGGAGTCTAAGATTGTCTTGACTCTATTCGCGATTACTTTAGTAAATACCTAACAGGCAACCCACAGTACTTTTTCAAGTCCTACACAACTCCTTATGTATTAAGATTACTTTAGCGTACTTCCAAGCTTCTGGTACGCTCGAGGTCATAAGGCATTGCGTATGCAGGGTGGCTAATTCTTCTAGCACAATCTCCCTTTCGTTCAACAGATCTGCTGTTACCTAATTCTCACCAACTGCTTTCCTCCTTTGCATTGTTCCTAAAGCTTTCTTTACTTCCTCTTTCGTTACTGGCGGTATGTCCCATTGCTGTGTAATACTGCCTATCTCATCTACGTCGTGATTACATTGGCCACTGTACAGATTTGTGTAGAACTCTTCAGCTACTTTACTCTTATCGATGTTGCAAATGATATTGCTATCTTTGTCTCTAAACGCATACATCTGGTTTTTACCTATGCCTAGTTTTCTCTCCACCGATTTTAGGCTACCTTAGTTCTTTAAAACATGCTCGTGTCTATCCATATTAAATATCTTTATGTCGGCTAACTTGCACTTGCTTATTAACGTTAAGCTCTGCCAGTTCTATTATGTCTGTAGGGTTAGACGCTTTCATGATTTGGAGTTTCTTAATCAGATCTTTCGTCTCCTGAGATACTTTGACTGTATCCTGCCGAACCATCCTACCGCCTACCTCTGCTGCGCACTCCGTAATGACAGCTGTGAGATTATCGTTCATAGCTTGAACATTAAGGTCATCTGTTCTGAACCGTTATCCTGAATTTCTCAACTTTTTCTGTTACCGCTAATTCGTTAATGGACTTCCTCCTCACTAGCTTCTTCCGTTCCCTCATCAAGTCTAAGCTAATTCGAGACCTTACCATTCCGTGGTCGCTACAGCGCACCTTTCCAAGGATCTCCACATCCTGCACGATATCGCGGTGAATGCATAGTATGAAGTCTATTTCATTTTTAGTCTTACCATTTGAGCCTCCCCACGTCCACTTCCTATTATCTCGTTTGTGGAAGAATGCATTCATGATCCGTAAATGATTTCTGTCTGCGAGCTTTACTAATAACTTAATAACTCCCCCCTGCTATACCTAGAGTCTATGCCATAGTCGCCTACTGCCTGGTCCCCAGCCCGCTTCTTTCCTGCATTGGCATTGAATGGTATGAATTCTTCACGTCTTTCGTCGAATTAACCAATATTCGTTTTCATGGCGCAGCACTGGGACAAGCTGACTGCTTCTGTGCAGCACCTTTTCAATGACTGAAACGTCATTACCAGGACAGGTTGAAGAGGGGTGAGGGAGGCTAGTGAAAGAGGACTTCCCTCATGCTCTATAAAGGCTGCCAGTGTAGGGGTACATGACCAGAGGGGTATGTATGGAACCACGCTTTATCTTATTCATGAAAACAGCCAAGAATACGCATCAGGCTCAGCTCACAAACGCGCTCACTGTGCCGCGAACATTGTTGACTCCTGGTGTATTTCTCGACTCAGTATATGTGACCAGTTATGCCCGCTTAGTGCTGCATTTTCACTTGTTTGGTAAATAGCAGCAATTGAGAAACTATAAAAAATTTCTGCCACGTTATGTTAAGGTTGCCCCGAATTTTGATCAGGAATTCCACGCTCGCTGGCACTATCAGCAAACACAGCTACGGCATTCATGAGATAAAAAAATGCGTTTGTTAACGGTTCATTTTTCCACCCAATAAGGAAATTGGATATTGCGAACAATTCACATTTGACCTTCCTCGAAAACAAAACGGCCTTTCAGCAAATCTCTGTTTTAAGTTTGAAGACATGCCCGAAATTAAGCACGTCGACACTAAACAATCCCGATACTCTTGCTGTAAAGGATACTCTGCCACCAAGACGATCAGTGTGCGGAGAAACCACCCAATAAACGTCAGGAACAGAGAGTGATTGACACAAAAGAAATAAAGGTCAGCACTAGACCCCGTGCACTTCCAAATATCTCATGCGCGTATTTACCGTGCACAGCGAAACAGTGCAAAATGTCTAGTGTTAATGTTTAGGAGTTAGGAGGAATCAATCAACGGAATGGATGAACGGAATGAAGGGCTGAAACGCAACGCACTCCCCGGCACTGCCCTTGCCTGCCGAGTTGTTTACTCTCTTTAGCGACATACTGTTGACTAGACTTCGTATGAACGCCTAAGCCAACCTGCCTGTTTTTTTTTTTAACAATCATATTAACAGCTAACCTAGCGGCTGTCAGCGTTGTACTCACCACTTCTCCTTTCTTGGTGGTCATTTTCTTGACGCTGAGCATGCTTAATGATTCGCCGAGATCACGGAGGACCTCTTCGAAAGTCTGCATGGTCTTCAGGTTCAGCAGGACGCGACTTCTGTGCTCCGGGTCGAGGCTGCTGACGACGTCGATGACGCGACCATCGTCCCTGCCGCCCGAGCCGGGAAGGCTGACGGAGCCGCCCTTGCCGGGGAGCTTCCTGTTCCCCACCGGGTGTATCAGCCGGCTGGGGTCCTCATTGGAGCGCTGCTGGGCGACGACGCGGTTGCGCGCCTGGCCATACGCGAGCGGAGCGAACGCCCGCGTCCCTGAAGCCACGTACGAGGCACCGTCTTCGAGTTCGTCCAGCGAGGGCACCTTCTTTCCGTCCAGGGTGAAGATGACGCGCACGCCGTTGCTGACGTCCAGCCGCTGCGATATGTAGTCGTACAGGGACTCGATGGTCTTGAAGTCCCGGCCGGGGTTGATGGACACCCTGACGCCCGAGGAGAAGGGGTCCCCGTTGGCGAAGAAGGTGACCATGAGTGCCTTGCGCTGCGCTGCTTCGGTGAGGAAGCGCGAATGTGTGCTGTTGATTTTGCGGATCCGCGGAGCCTTGGCGACCCGTTCTCCGGCGGCCTCCATCCTAGCCGGTCCATGCGCCGCGTCTGCGAGCCCGGTCCCCCGCGAGTTCTAGCAGTGCTGGGACGACGGACGCTTGGAGCCGGCCTCAGCGCCTACCGGATGAGCATTCCAGAGGCAGCCGCCCTGTCAACACGGTGAAGGCTTGGACGTAGCGCACGAAGTAAGGGCGACCACAGCACGAGAGCCAACATCGGCGCTCGAAAGCGGCCCCGCGTGGTTGCCTACTTCTTCAACGTCGCCCGAACGAGCACATGCAATGGCGACTTCAAGACGCTGTCCGGAAATATGCGGCCGAAGCCTCCCGCAGGTGAGACACGTCCTCCTGCGCGGCCTCAGAGACAGCGGCCTCTGGAGGAAGCGTCACATGCTGCATGTGCCTGGCCGGAATGGCGCCTGCCTCGATCGGTGCGCCTCCCCGCCAGGGAGCCACTTGTGGCGGTCCTGTCTCGATTATTTTCAATCGCCATAGAAACGACGTAAACGATTCCGCGCTCCCTGGCTGCTGCTTGTTGCTGCTCCGCCGAGCGTCGACCCTTCTCCCCCGCCGACCCTTTCCCCAGCCTTCCCCCTCCTTCTTCACGTCTCTCTCTCCTTTCCTTCGGCTCTTCTCTTCCTCCGCCTCGTCTTTCGAATCAAACGAGCATTGATTAAACGTGAAAGTTGGCCGACCCATCCTCGGCCCGTGCTTGGCGGTCCGTGACGATCGCGGTGCGCATCCGATGGTGGAAGCGGCTCAAACAGGTGGTGTGGCGAGCTGAACCGTCAGCGGCGGTTTTGTTCAATTGCGAACATCAAGAGCTTACACTCGACTGCCGAGCTTGTGCGCTGAACCCGATGTCGCGAAACTGTTCGCGTAAGGTACGCGGGCTTCCATTTCGAGAAATAAAGGAAGTGTGCCGTTCGCGCCTTAACTACATAACCCAAGGTTGGCACCTGAGCATCGGCCAGAAAGAAGGAGTGGGCGAAATATACAGCAAGAAAGAGAAAGGTGTTTTGTTGATTCGTGGATTCTTACTTACCTAATTAAGTGGGACATGAAGGGCATCGTAGTGGAGGTCTCCGGATTAATTTTGACTATAATGGCTGGAACAGCCTTCCGCAAGAAATTGCTGCCGCTGGTCGTCCATAGCCGTTTCTCGACCACATAACGAATACACTCAGAAATAAAATCTCTTTCATATGTATAACGCGTTTGAAGATGATTCTGCCTTTTTTGTTTGTACGTATGTTTTTATGTACCCCGCAGTGTATGTAATAACCTCTGACGAGGGCCTTTATGGTATGATAAAATGAAGCCAAGACCACCTTGATCTCTCTTTCATGCATGGAACACAGGTTGTTCTCTTTGCAATTCGTCTGAACAGGTTGCTGAACAAGTTTGAAACAGTAATAACGCATAAGCAATCCACACAAAGATAATTCAGCCTGTAATAGAGTAGCAAGTGCCACAAGCCTGGCTACTCTGAAAAGTCGGAAAAGGGCACACAGGGCTCTCTGTCTGGAACTCACATTGCCGGGAACATACTGACCATCCTGACAACAGTCCGGTCCTATGGACGCTTTGAATAAGGACTCCCTGAGCGTCTCCATGTTGCTCACTGAACTGCTGTGTGATTTTGTCGCTAGCCAGGTGGAAGCGGCAGCGGAACCGGTTTGCAGCAGTTCAGAGAGGAGGCGTTTCGACATCTCTATGCCCTGACACGTCATTAAAGCCACTCACAGCAGCAACCAGAGTATTGTGCCGGCCAGTGAAGAAAGCTACTCTGCCCGGGCCACAAGCACCCCCGGCACGCAAGCACCTCTGGTTGCTACCGCGAAAGCGATCGCGTGCTCATGGCCAGAAAGAGCTTTATGCGACGAGGTGGTCACGGGTGCACGAGATTTGATTTCCACCATTATGCGCTAACAGCAGTTCAGCGGCCAGTCGTTAATTGGCCGGCAGCGGTGGCGAGCTCGTCGGCCTATTGTGGCCCGATGAGGGACACACAGTAACATTTCCCACAACGTAAACGGTCACCGAGGTGTCTCTTAAGCATTCTTATTTATCTCTAAGGTATGCCCACAAAATTTCATGATCTAACGTATTTTTGCTTTCTGCTAAAGCTCTAAAGAGCTCCTTCCCCATCAAAATCCCAATTCCCAACCACACGTACGTCTTCGGGCTTCCTTTCTTCAATCAATCGATCAATCAATCAATCGACCAATCAATAAATCAATCTCACGAAAGCTCGATGACACATGGCCTGAGAGCAACAAAAAAGAACTGAAAACAAAACTGCGGACGAATTAAAACGAAAAAAAGTGAAAATGGCGTAAAAAGCTTTTTTTTTTCTTCTATGCTATTCGCCAATTAACCAATCCATGCACCTGTCGGCGCAGGCAAGAAACGAAGAATGAAGGTCCAATAGAGCGCTCATAGAGCCGCAAAGTACGAAAAAAGCGAGCGGGAAGCAAAATCTTCAGCATTCCGCAACCCGTTGCTGTGGCTCAGTGGTTAAGGCGCTCGTCTACTGTGCCGGAATACCCGGGTTCGAACCCGTCGACCGCGGCGGCCGCGTTTCGATGGAGGCGAAGCGAAATAAGGCGCCCGTGAATTGTGCGATGTCGGTGCACGTTAAAAATCCCCAGGTGGTCGATATTATTCCGGAGGTGACCATTATGGCACCTTTTTCTTCATTCCTTCTTTCACTCCCTCCTTTATCTATTCCCCTACTGCGTGGTTGAGGTGTCCACCGAGATATTTGAGGCAGTTACTGCGTCATTTCCTTTCCTTTCAACCAACTTTCCTTTCGTTCCAAAGTGCGTATCAACAAAGCGGCACATCGTTTTATAAATCGCCTTCGTGCTGTGCCGGAGGATTTGATGACGCGAATCTCCGCGGATAGTGATAAAGTCACGCCGACAATTTTATTTTCGCTAGTTTTTGTGATACGATTTCGTCTTTCCTGGCATCTACCCTAATAGCAAAAAAATGTTGCCAGAATGTTACGGTAATGCCTCCAGTGTTTTATAATGTTGCGCTACATGCTCCAACGTTGCAGCAATTTGCCCATTATTTGGTCAAGATAACATGCTATCTCCTGACGCTGCAGCCACATGCTCACAGGTTGGTTAGGATAGCATACCATCTCCCATTGTTGGACGAACATCGCAAACCAACGTTGAACCATACACACTTAGACCACATTCTGCAGTTCAATGCTAAATGCTTCCGACACATAACGTTAGAAATAAACATTAAGATAGATTTGTGAACGTTATTATGTTTGATCATAACAATAAAGCAACATTACAAATATTCATTGTGGGGAATCCAAGCGCTAGCAAACAATGGCATAAAGAGGGCGGGCACAGTGCTTACTCAGAACTGAGGATTTTTTTTCATTCAATGACTTCTATATATGCGCAAAAACCAACAACCACCCATAGCAATCACATGACACCTGCCGAGCTTTAGGCGGGAAAACATTAACGTGAAGTCTCAGTCACTCCTCTAAAAAACCTTTCTTCCTTCCATATATAGGCTAATTAACTGACGGACCACTAACACATGAATGTCCGGTTTTCGCTCCCAGAAAAGCTTCCACTATCTCCCGCGTCAATAGATACCGGTGAGGAAACAGAATAATAATAATAATTATTATTATTATTGAAAATAGTGAAGAACACCTGTTCTTTCTCTTGCTGCAACTGCGACAATCCCAGACAAAATAAAGACGTCCTCAGTATGACCTTAGATGCTCACGAATCAGTCTTGGATCCATTTGTCCGTCTAGTGCGCGTACTCAGGATGTTTCGAGGATCCTGTCTGGGGACGTTTTTAGTGCTACTTCAGGGTTTTTATCATGAGCTGTTTTTTAGTGGGAGTGCCGTATTAGCTAATGTGAGAGAAGCTAATCACAATATAGGCAAAAAGAGGCACAGCACTAGTTTACCATGCCCAGGGCCGCAGAAATTGAAGACGGAACTGTTCACGTGGTTTAAAGTTTATTTGACACCGGCAACCTTACTTTTATCGTTTGCTTCAGTCACTTGCAGCAATCAACCTTATGGCACTTAGCAGGACAGTGTCATCGCTAATCAAAAGCTGCTCATGTGTTCTCTGTTAATTAATCATCCTAATTTAATTCTGTTTATTAAAAGCAACCAACGACCTTCTAGTGGGGGTCCTGGATAGGCAGGATCCAGTGGTACCTAATAGACGAGTTGCAGAAATCTGGAAGCCAGCAACCTTGCACAATGAAATGTCTTTCACCAGCCTGTTTTGCGGGCAGAAATTTGGTGCACTGCTGGAGACTTCTGAAGTAGAGAGAAATGTCACACATCTTTCCTGTATGCTGCTGTCACGTGTTGCGATAAAAGGATTAGGCACACCTCTGCCCAGCCACTGCTTGGCAGGTGCAACACTCCAGCAACGCTACCAGTCACGACGGGACATGAAGTGCAGCCGTGCCAAGCTGCTGCTCACCACGTGCACACAGGGCACAAGGCTTTTGACAGAAGTGTCCAACACTGCACCAAACTTTTGTCTGCAGGACAAGCCAGGCTGCCATGATGAAGGAGTTTTCGCTTTGCAGGGTAGCTGACATCCAGATTTCTGCCATTGGTGAAAACAGAAACAAAATTCCAAGAAAACATGCATTACTTACTGAAAAGAACAAAACAGAAAGTGCATGTGAAAGAAAATGAAATGGGATATTTTTTGCACATGTTTATTAAGTAAAAATATGCCCAAAGCCACACAAAAAAACTATGGGGACACTTAATTGCACTACACATAAGAAATGCAGTAGCATTAGAATCATAAAATTTTATGACAGACCACAATGCTGCGTTTTTTCCATGACTGAGGCATCTGTTTGTGGCAATGCAGATGGAGAGAGAGGGAGGGGGTAGGTAGCAGGTAGCATGCCACGTGACCTGATGATGTCATAAACGCCTTGAACAATCAGCGAATTTTGTGGCAGACCACAACACTGGCTCGATCAATCGGTGAATTTCATGACAGACCACAATGAGAAGTTTTTTGCAAGATGAGGCTTCTAAAGCTATCTCATTAAAAAGAAGAAAAAAACAGCTGCATCGTAAAGGTAAACGATTTAGTACAACTGTGGTCTAGAGACTCTGCTGTTGGTTGCTAGAGATATCCATATGGTATAAATATTTGGTTGTGCATTACTGCAGCTACACAGTTCCTTTCAATAAATGCTATGTGGTTGGACTAGAAACAAAGCCAGGCATGAAATACATTCATGTACGGGCACAGACAAAAGTAAACAGAGCACGCTATTGCTTTATAACAGTTTTCATTGGAACTGGTAGCTGTGGTATGTGCAGGCTGGTAGTGGACACAACTACTTTCTAATAGACAATATTTCATCATGTCCAATAGGGAAGGCATGATTACAATAGAACAAAATAGCGAGCTTTGTTTACTTATGTGCACACCTAGGGACATCTGTTTGTGGGGGCTAAGCACCACAAAATTTACACAAAACAGAAAATCCCAAGCATACAATGAAATCTATATGGAAAAGAATGATGTCAAAGGTGACATACGAAGATATGAACACCAGTACCCCAGAGAGATTCCCATACCTAATACATACCTCCTTTTCAGCTAGACTAAGCACAATGGTACAGGTCTGTCGCATAAAAACAAAATTGGCTGTGGTTTAGCTCTGGTTAAACCTGGAGTGACGTGAGAGCTACATCTGGCTGAGTGGAACTAGCTCAGTCGAATTGCAATGCTGCCCCCCCCCCCCCCACTCGACATGGCGCAAGCGCACAGCTGTTGCAGCTCGGTTTCCCCAGCACGCCGCGCCGCCAGCAGCAGCAGCTGCTCCGCACCATGTGACCAACCGTGGTGGCCACGTGACCGCGGCGCCGCCACGGAGCTCAAGGGGTGCCACGCTGAAGGCTCGAAGAGCTGGTGTAGTGAATCTCTCGCTACAAAACATGGCCGCATTACCAAGTTTTTTTCTTGCAGGCATAAATAATAACCAATGTTAAATTACTGTCCATTCTTTTATCCCCGGGACTAAACAGAAAATTTGGGCTATTTCAATATTTCGAGATTTCACACGACCTTTCCTGTACTACAAGACAAATCCATGTTATCATCACACCAACTCTGCTGACAATATGCACCACGTTCTAGCTTGGAGCGCATGAGAACATAAAAAGAAAATTACAGAGGCTAAATCAGGAAAGAATAAAATGGTCAGAAGATAATGGGCTCAACTCCGCTCAGTGCGGAGTAGTATAAAGATATTACTAGAAAAACAACTACTTGTACTTGCTTTACACAAATGCAACATAGTCAATTCAAAATAAATGCAAATACAAAAGCCAAAACATAGAGTAAAGGTGTGTACACATCCAATGACTGCTCGAAACAGCTTTTGATATAGTGGAAGACAAACATACACATGAAATAAATGCATCATAGTGCACTACCAATAGAGGCAATTTTCATAACTACTGCTACATAGCACTACTTTTTAGGCATTACTGTTCAGCAAGCCACTTGAGGTGCATAATTTGAATGACAAAACAAAGTTAGTTAGAAAGTAAAGTAAAGATTTCAAGTCAGCATTATCACGTTAAACTGTCTTCCTCTAAACAAAAAAGCAGGGAGGAAAGAGAGAGTATAGTGACTTCACTGGTCACAGCGTTTTTTTTTCTCACCGTTTTGCACAATACTCTAATAATAATCCATTGCTAAGATGACACATTTCAAGAACTCATCCATTTCGTACCAATAAAAGAAGGTTCATAGCTGTTCACACATTGCAATACAGTGTATAATACTGTTGATGCTATCTAGTTGGCTCGATAATTGTCTAATGTTTAAATTTCAAAGATGCACCAAGTACCTCAAAATGAGCCCACCAATGTCAAGTTTCACCGAACCGATCACTAAAAGCGGAAGAACAAGGCACTACTACACAGAAGGCTGCTGCTTCTGTATTGACAGCACTGCTTCTTGAAGCAGCTGCACTGCGATGTCCACATCTTCGCGCGTCGTTTTCCTTCCTGTGCTCAGCCGCAATGTTCCACGAGCATTGTCCTCCGTGACTCCAGAGTTGAGGAGCACTTTCGAAGGCCTGGCAATATACACATGCTTTATGTAAGCAAGAGAAAAGCAAGGCTGCTAGCATAAAATGCTGACAGAGCCATGCTTCTGCTTCACAAAATGCTGCCATTGTTCATGACTTCTGATTAGTTCATACCATCTAGAATTTATTAAGACAAACTAAAAGCCTCCTGCAGGTTCATGCAAGTTCTTTGCTGTACTGAGATGAATCCACAATGCTTGAGAATAAAGACGCTTTGAAATTCTATGTACAGTCACAAAATTAAAAGCAACAGTCACCATAGCGGGTAATGAGACCAGAGAAGAAATGCCAGAACTGCCAGCAATGGAACTGTTCTCCATCTCAGATGTTACTTACAGATTCAAGATTTGTTTATTGAATGCATTCCTCTGCATGCAGAGTGTGCAACAAACAAGCCCAAACCGTCACTTTAACCAAAGGTTTTCCAAACATCTGGCTGCACAAGTCTTCATCAGTAGTGTATGCGCCCTTTCTTGAAATAATCTTCTTTTCTGTGCTATGTTCTCATTTATGTAAACACAGGGCACGATAAAATTTCTGCTTTACAACTAAAGATGCATAAAAGTGGCCCAGAAGGCCATAATGTAAGCATGCCTTTGCAAGGCAAGTTTTGCCACAGGTGGTTGCCTTCGAGAATCTTTGCCAGAACAACCACTTCTACTGCTGACACACAGAAAATCAGCAACTAGCAAGTGCCCTTCCTCATACATGGTTGATTCTTCACTTTGTACTAATACAGCTATTAAAGTGCACAGCCCTTGCTTTGTCTAATGGATGGATAGCAAAATATATGATTAAAAATGAGGCAAAAAGTGGTAAAGACATTTAAGAAAACTATTGTGTGGTTTTCAAGAGCTAAAAATGAGAAAATGCACTTACGCGGCAGTGTGGTGACAAGCCGCTCCTGTGCTGGCCAGGACATACTTTGCCTTGGTCAAAATTTCAGGACCCTTCATTCCAGCAAATGAAACACTGCAAGTGTTTGGCAGGGCCTGGGCCCCTTTTCGGTGGTTGAAAGAAACAAGCGAACCGAATGCTTCCTAAAAATGTAAAAAAACAGACAAAAGCATTTGCACACAACTCTCTCTCTGTGCGTGCGTGCGTGCATGTGTGTGCACTAAATCATTGCATGCTGCTAAAGTCCTTCCTGGTGTGATTAAAAACCCCTCAAAATATTCTCCTCCAGTGGTTTGCTCCAAACCAGAAGGTGTCATAATATATATTTATATAACACACATGCAAAGTTACCAAGAAAAAAAAATCACAATGAGTTTGCAACGCGAATGTTTGAGCACTAGTTGAGGTGTGAGAGCAAAGAATTTTTCACTGACATGTTTAAGTCAGAAAGCCCCAGGTGAACCCGGACTTGCCCAGGACTGCAGTGATACTCTGCAGTGGGTTTTGGTGGTGGTTTGCAACCCAACCCCATCCCTCCACAAAGGTGGACACCCAAGCCACTAGGCTACCTGCCCCCTCCCATCCTCTCTCCCCTAAATGTGGAGAGGGGAACCATACTGTCCCCTGGTTCATTGCGCAGAGGGTGTGAAATTGAGGAACAGGCTAATAAGAGCTAACACTGTAAAATTGCAGAAACTTTTCAATAAAGGCAAACTGAAAGTGCATGCACATTTATATGAATGTCTTGCCCAGCAAATCATGGAAGGCAAGTGATAAACGAAATGGAAAGTGCTCACCTTGAGCTTTTGCTCCAGATAATCTCTTATGTCCTTCAGGCACTGATTGTATGTGTCCAAATTCTTCACAACCAGTGCTGCTGCCTGGGTACACACAGAACAAAAAAAA
This sequence comes from Amblyomma americanum, assembly GCF_052857255.1. Classification (NCBI taxonomy): domain Eukaryota; kingdom Metazoa; phylum Arthropoda; class Arachnida; order Ixodida; family Ixodidae; genus Amblyomma; species Amblyomma americanum. Next base: position 9,509,099 of record NC_135498.1, read on the forward strand.
GTGATTGAAACAAATGCTACAAGCGTACTTCATGCATTTGCAAAGGGCCAAAACAACTCACGGTTCCAAGTCCGGCAATCATGCAAGTGTTGGGTGTGCTGAGAAAAAAAGAAGGAAAGAAAGCAGCAAAACTGTGAACAAATTGCAGAGAATGACTGTACAGCAGTATTTCTGGAATCCATCAGTATTTATTTCAGCCCTGCAATAATAATAATTGGTTTTTTGGGGAAAGGAAATGGCGCAGTATCTGTCTCATATATCATTGGACACCTGAACCGCCCCTTAAGGTAAGGGATAAAGGAGGGAGTGAAAGAAGAAAGGAAGAATGAGGTGCCGTAGTGGAGGGCTGCGGAATAATTTCGACCACCTGGGGATCTTTAACGTGCACTGACATTGCACAGCACACAGGCGCCTTAGCGTTTTTCCTCCATAAAAACGCAGCCGCCGCGTTTTTATGGAGGAAAAACGCTAAGGCGCCCATGTGCTGTGCGATGTCAGTGCACGTTCAGCCCTGCAATGCATTCTGTTCAAAACAACAGTGATGTATGCCTCATGCATAATATAAATCATGACCTATGAGCTCAAAAGCCTACTCTGCATGCCTACACTGTTATTATAAAACAAGGGGCTGCTTCTACTTGGTCAAAAAAAAAAAAAAAGGAATTCAAACCACACAGCTGTGAATATATATTGATGTATTTCACTAACTACTGACACCAGCTTTGGTACGTGCACATTGTTATATCTCACCTCTCTATTCATCTTGCCAAAGATTTTACTAACCAAACCAACCAGCTTCTATTAGTATGCTGATTTGTTCGGCAGGCAGAAATGTGGCTCTCAGTTATCATGAAGGCCTGCATCGATTTTTAGTTTTGCTCCACTGAAATCAATAAGCAATCTCCAATGTTCTTGAACACTTAAAAAAAAACTGACAAGAATAAACTGCATTTTCATGCAGTAACATTCTTTTATGCTCTCAAATACAGTTGTGAAATACAAGCTCCGCAGCTAACCAAATTTCAATCTGCCATCATCTGTTAATCTATACTTCAAGAAATAGAAGCACGCGAAATTTAACGAGGCTTTAATTCGGAATTCACTGCCAGTACAGATAAAGCTAGCTTCTAATTCCAAACCAGCTTTAGCTACAAAGAAGTATTATTGACAACCGGTTATTCTAATTCATAGCTGACAGGTGGGTATGTATATTTTACCATTTCTTGAAAAAGACTACCAACAAATTGCTAAGCCAAATGATTATTTAACACAATGTAGGAGATGCTCCATTAATACAGTGCGATAATACTGTCCCTGAACGTACTAATTTATGCACCTTTGCATCATTTTGTTCCATGGAACAAATTTGTGACAGTAACAGTTTACAGTGTAACAGTGTGACAAATGATTTCTGTTTGTTGGTCTGCTGAAACTTGAATTTTAAACTTGCTTTAGCTTGGATCTGCGACTAGCTAGTGGATGCAGGTCCAGCAACTGTTGTGTGTTTTGAGTCACATCATATAAATAAATAATGAAATGAAAAATAAAAGACGTAGTTTCTTCAAAAATACAAGCGAAATGAGGACATGCAGGCACCCTTACCCTGGTCTAAGACCACGCTCTTGCCCTGCACCAAACAGAAAGGGGTACAGCGGCTTTGAGTCCCGGAAGTACAGGGCTCCCGTTCTGGGTCCATAGAACTAGATGCATTGAAAAGGAAGCAAACAAAAGCGGCATTTCACAAACAAGAAAAAAAAAGCACATTAAAGCTAATGATGAAACAGCATTCCGAATGGCAATACATTGCGACCCCCGGGTGGAAGAATAGAATAAGCATCACAACATGCGTCAGTGCAAAGGCACGTGTCACCGTGTCCACACAAAACCTAGATGAACAAAGGCAGCTTCCCTCTACACGCTGCAAAAAACAATGTTGCCCTTTTGTTAGAAGGCATCTCATTACCAATGTTGTTTCTTGCTGCCACTGAGAGGACAACTGACATAATTTATGGTGCTGCAGGAGGCGAATGCCCTATCAATAAAGCAACAACAAACTCCCAGTCACCACTCATGATATGGACACTTTTGTGAAATAATAACAATTCCAAACTAATTTCAAACACTGAAGAAAGGAAAATGCACATGCTGTGTAGCTGTAACCAGAACACAAGGAAAATGAGGCTATGCTTCAAATGCCTCGATGTGTCCACTTGTTGCAATGAGGAGGTGCAATACACCTGCATGCCACTGCACCAGCGTTCTGCATCTGCCAGTCAATATTCCATTCCACTAATCACAAAATAGGTAGCCTACAATGAAGGCATATCTAAAACGTGTATTTTATGTTTGCGGTGTTATCGCTTTGTTCTGTGAGTAGCTTGTAAATGTGCTTTTATTATTTCAATTCTGACAACAGTTGTGAACTGCCAGTCTCAAAAAATCCTTTGATGCCAGAACGGCAACATTTAGATACAGTGGCCCTGTGCTATTCTCTCTAGGTACGTTGAAGAGCTTGTTGACACTATAAATACAAAAGTTTCTTACAAATATATTTATGGTGGACCTCTTTAAAAATACAATGGCATAACACTATAATGGCAATTATGTCTACTGTCACTGCTAAAGACCCCCCAAAACAGGTGCTTAGTGGCACAGTGATGGTCAACACATACCAAAAGCAGTGCTCCCACCCACCTTGTGCCCTGCAATGCTCAAGTAGTCCACATTCAGGTCATTCACATTCACAGCCACCTTTCCCAGTGCCTGTGCAGCATCTGTATGGAACAGCACTGCTGGGAGCCCATCTTTTTTTCTTTGCAGGTTCACATCTTTCAGCAGAGCTCCAATAGTGGAAACTGGCTAGAAAAAGGAAATTACATGCAGGAAAATTGGCCTTTGTAGCAGAATCGTATATATCAGCAATAAAAAGTAGACACTTTCAGGTGCCCACATAAAAAGTGCAAGATGTTTAGAACGTGGTGAGGGTTCTCTCTTTTCCGAGGCAATATGCCTAAAATGTTTATAGTAACATTTAAGGTAAAATGTTTATAGTAACATTTTAGGTGCCTAAAAAAATGAGCCCATTATCTAACAATGCAATATTTACAACATAAATATTATTACTGAAGCCATTTCATGGAAGAATGAACCAAACACAAAGCTGGTCTTACTGAAAGATGATGCAAAGATTGCTTGACCTTCAATGGCTAGCTCTGAAGGTTAGCTCTCAAGGGCATACCCACCATGCCCTGGTCACTGCCCTGAACAAGACCACCTCTATATAAACTTGACATGCAGCAGCAGCTTTTATTAACTCATGTTAGTTAGTTAGTTAGTTAGTTAGCACTTTTTATTTGTGTCGATTTTCATACACCATGAATCAGGCCTACCAAAGCCTCAAAGGGCTTGAGTGGCAGCGCCTGGCAGACAGCGAACATTGGCAAAAAAATAGCGACGTTGCAACGTGCATGACAACTAAAACAACTAAAAAAAACCTGAACAACACAGGGAGACAAATATAGAGGTAAAACTTATTACACCAGCAAGAGGGATGACAGTAATTTGAAAATAAGACAGTAACATTAGATGAAGTAATTATGGGGCAGGAAGCAACACAGAGACATACCGCAAAATTTTTTTTAGGTTATATTTAGTTTTCATGCGGAATACACTAGGTGGCAAACTATTGAAACAGGCAGGTGAATAGGATTGACGTGTGCGCTTTCCGTACCGGGTTGAGGAGCGAGGAATGCAGTAACGGTATTTTGGTCTTAAATCACGTGCAGGAACATAGAATGGTGAACTGACTATACCAGAAATGTTTTAGCACAATAGTTTCTGCTAACAAGGCGTTAAAACTTGGAAGCTTTAGTCTTCTAAAAATATCAATGTCATTACGAATAGACAAGTTGTAGGCAATATTCTTTAGAAGGGAACGCAGAAGTGAATTCACCCTGTGCTGCCAGCAATCTGTGCAGTGACCATAAACAGTGATGCCATATCTAAGAACACTGTAGGCAAGAGCATGTGTAACACATTTACGGACAGAAAAAGGCATCAAGTATCTAATATTATACACCACACACGATACAACACGAAATCTTTGGCAAAGCGTGGCCTTGTGGTAGAGCATCCGCCTCGCATTCGGTAGGTGCTGGGTTCGATCCCTAGTAACGCCGGGTACCCACCGGTTTTCTAATGGGTACAAATGTTTCCCCTGGCCCGGTGATCACCTCTTCTGGGGTGAGATGCTTGGGAAAAGGGTCTTGACCACAGCTGCCTTGACGGATCACAGATAAGTTCCGCCGTCAAGCAAAACCTTAAATCTGCCTCGCGCGGTAGAAGCCTATTTGTGGACCTTCTTTTTCTCTCTTTGCGCTGTCTCTTCCAAGCCCACACGGACGGGATTTGAAGGCGCAGGCTCCTTTGCTAAGCCACGCAACCCTAGCAAGCCGAGCACCAGGTCGGGCCATACCTCAAAATAGGCTGGCTCACCATAGGCTCAAAATAGCACAAAAGCATGTAAAGATAATTTCATGCATCAAAACTCACTATGTCACTGAAGACGAGTGAACAACTAAACCATAATAAGGGATTTTTTTTAAACATACCTGAATAATTCCAGTCTCATTGTTAGCCAGCATGATGGTAACAAAACAAGTTTCAGGACGAATGGCTGCCACAACTTCCTCAGCAGACACACTACCAGTAACCTTCGAAACCGGCACAATTGTGAGATCTGCCAAAGAAAATTAACAGGAAAGTAAACAAACAGAAACATGAATGATTAATGAACAATCACAGATATCCATGAATGTCTCAAAGCAACAAACAGGGATTGAGTGATGCCACAGAACAGTCAGTAGGTCAGTACATCAGTAGGGGTTCTTCTCTTCAATAGCATGCAGTTAGCCGAGACACAACAATGGAGGGGAATCTAACAATGCCAGCTATGTGCGGATGGAAAACCAATGACATAATGGTCAAGGGAAGGTTTCTCACAGGTCATAACGAGAGGCACTGGATACCAAAAACAAACAAAAAAGCAGTCCATTAATTAGTACAGCTTTAATATAGGCATACAAGAAGGAATGTTAGAAAGTGCTAGATAAGAGCTAAGGGAAAGGGAAATGAATCTCAATCTTTTGTATCTGTTCCGAAAATTCATGCTTCCGAAAAATGCCCTTCAACCATGTTTTTCACAGGGAATCTGCAGGAGGATGTCCGAATGCAGGCAATGCCGCACACACATCAGCACATCTAACAGTTTGTCTAATTGAATCAGTGGGGCCAAGATCTCCTGGCCTTGTATGCAGACCAAAAGAACTGGAACTCAAAACTTTTCTCCCACTTAAAGGGTAAAGAAGTGACAGCAATAGCTGTATCTGTATCTACTTCCACAAAATGCATACAGAGTTCAGGGTTCATGGCTGTATCACCATGCCTACCTAGGCGCTCATCTTCATACAAATCCTTCAAGGTTAACAGGATGGAAGTATGTTCAATGTTGCTTGTGATGACATGAGGAATCTTGCTGTTTGAGAGGGAAGCAAAGCTGCTCCTTGTCTTCTTAAAATGGCGCACAAGTGAGTGGATAATCATATTGTTGCTCTGAAAATACAAACCAAAATTCCAAGATGACCTTACAAAAGCAGTTCATTTAAAAGCTAGCGCAGCATTGAAATGCATCATTTACTGACAACCAGTAATCCTACTATATGCATGCAGGTGCAAGGAAAGTACGCAAATTACAAATTATATACCTCTGTCCCTCCTGATGTGAAGACAATTTCTGAAAGCATATCAACAGAACCAAATTAGCTTCCACTCAAGCAACCACATCAACTTAGCAAACTAATTATAGGCTGCACATACCTGGTGGCAGTGCTCCAATCATGTTTGCGACTGATGTACGGGCTTCATCAATAATCCTGCGAGCTTCACTTCCTGTCAGTACAAAAAGGGGCCCTTCTTTGGAATCAATTGCCCGCGATATAAAATTATCAGTCTGCTAATATGCAACCACTTTCTTGACGAAGTTTCCAGTACACTTTTTCTTGACAATTCACACACAGCTAACACAGGACCAAGCTGGTGAATTAGCATCAAGCCTCAGCTTCTGCTGTTTAACATCCACAAATGCTATCAGAAAGCCAGAGCTCTGTGATCAGCAGTCATCAATGGCTGCACAGGCACAGATATAAAAGTAATATGCAATTAAAGCATTTACATAATACGATGCTCAAGTTGTTCGAGTACTATGTGTTTTTATAGCATGCACATCTTAACCTGACTGATTATAGGTGGTCACAGCTGGTTATTTAAGTAAGCACATATGCTTCCATTTCCAACGATTTTAAGTGGTCGTGGTTACATCAAATCCCCCCCCCCCCCCCCCAGCTTTCCTGAAGAAATATCGCAAAATTTCAATATTAAATGCTTTCGTAAGACATAAGTGCGCGTCAAATTGGCTGTGCTGACCTCTTTACGCTCTTTTCAGAACCTCTTTAATCGAAACTTTGCTACTTCACCTCCTTCGTGGTTGCTTGTCGGGTTTCCCCAAGCGACCTGCAGGGCGTATACAATTGATTTTTGCACTTCTTCCTCCGCTGGCGCAGTCGCATTGTAGTCGAGGTAAACACTGCGGAAAGAAAGCACGTGCGAAACCAGTAGTTTCGTCTAGTTTTGTAAGCGCATCATTGTGCCCAATGAAGACAAGCAGTACTTTACCAGCGATGTCCGTTTTCAGGTTCCATGGCACAGCAGCACCGTCAGCCACAAGGGTACGCGGTGAATTCTCAGCGCAGAGAGGTTTCGATTACACAAGCATTATAATCGCGAACGAGTTCAAGAGGAGCCCACGCGACGCGCCACCACCACTTTACGCCACTTGAGACGTGCCTCTTCAGATGTCTCGTTACAGCTTGTCGAGATTACCGTGAGCAGCGCGATTGGCTGTAGCGAAAGTATGCTGCCGCATCACGTGTCGCCTTCACACACATCCCAGTTTCTCATCAACGCGGCATCAAAGAGAAACTCAATCATACATCCGCGGTGCAGATGGTGCCGGCGACGATGACGATGATGATACTGTTGTATCCGGATCCGGCCGATCCCCCCTCCCCACACCAGTGCCTCTCCGCATTTCGGAGCTGGGCTAGGCTGGGCTGGCTGGGCATCGTCTCTCATCATTCGGCACAGCTGCATCAACTAAACTGGTTGAGTGCAGTTCATTCGCTCATTCTTCCTTCGTAACTGGTGCGAGGTGGTTCTGCACCGCCTGCACTGCACTAATTTTCTGTGAGCGCAGAAAGCGCTGTGTGCACGACCGCTGCACGTTGCTGGAGCCGCTCGGAGTCGGGCTGCTGACGGCTGCGTTTAAAAATGATATTTGCGTGTCAGAAAGACAGCTACCTCAAGAATCTTAAAACGACGGTAGTTGCCTGTAATCCTGTTGTTGAAGGATCAGCTCAAGATGGCTACGAAATCATTTTTGACGACACTGTGCTCTTCCCTGAGGGAGGCGGACAGCCCGACGACCGGGGTCTGGTCGGCGATGTGCCAGTGTTACGAGTGTTCCGGAAGGACGGAAAAGCTGTCCATATCGTCGAGTCGCCCATCGCTGTTGGTGCCGAAGTGGAGATGAAGGTGGACTGGAACCGTCGTTACGACCACATGCAGCAGCACTCTGGCCAACACCTTATCACTGCGGTGGCAGAGAAGGAATTCGGCTTTCCGACAACCTCTTGGAGCTTGGGTGAAGACGTGAGCTTCATTGAGCTAGATGCGCCCAAAGGAGTCAAGGCTGAAGATGTGCAGAAGTTAGAATCACTAGTGAACGAGAAAATAAGGCAATGCCTTCCGCTAATTGTCAGCCTTTACGAGCCTGGATCTGAGGACCTGAAAGCAGTACGGACGAGGCTGAAGCTTCCCGACGGTGAAGGCGATGTGATTCGTGTGGTGAGCATTGAAGGTGTGGACTCAAACACTTGTTGCGGGACCCATGTCTCTAACCTGAGCCATCTCCAGATGATTAAATTGCTTTACACGGAGAAAGGCAAGCAGGGAAAAACAAACCTTTATTTTTTGGTTGGAAACAGGATTCTCAACTACGTGGATAAAACAGTGCGGCGAGAGAAGGCAATAACAACACTGCTGAAATGTGGTCCAGACGACCATGCGTCATTGATTGAAAAACTAAACAAATCTCTAAAATTGGCCAATAAAAATTCGTTATCTGTACTGCGTGACCTGGCAGTAGCTGAAGCAAAACTTTTGAAACAGCAAGAACCTCTGCCAGCATTCCATACGTTTCACAGGCGAGAAGCAGATGCTGAATTTATGGCAATATTTGCAAATGAGCTTGCAGACAAAAAGGTCCTATTATTTTTGACCGGTGGCGATGAGAGAGGTAGTGGCCAGTTTTTGATCTCTGGACCAGAAAACATAATCTCTGCTGTTGGACCCAAAGTATGCGAACTGTTGGATGGGAAAGGCTTCCTCAAGCATGGAAAGTTCCAGGGAAAGGCAAATGCTCTTTCAAAAAGGAACAGAGTGGAAGAACTCTTAAAAGAGGTGTTGACATCTGATAACAAATTAATCACCGACCAAGCTTAACAAGACACTAGCAGTGTGCAGTGATACAGTGCAAAAAGTGTGTCTTCAAAAAGGGGTGTGCAGTTTGTTTGACCCCTGCCAATTTTGCATATAGGGGTGATATTTAGCCTTGTGCAAAACATTTGCAGCATACTGTTCTCTTCTAAGTGCATAATGCCACTTTGCACTTCCTTTTTATTGTAGAAATGAGCCAGAAATATGGCTTGTATAAATCTACTAAAAAAGCTACTTGCTTGCAGACAATAGAATGATATGATGCTTCAGTGCATTGAGCATCCGTTACCACACCACAGTTTTTCTCATAGGAACCATGTATCCCCTTCACATTGGATGTAGTGACGTTATTTTATGCCCTATCTGTGTTGTGAAATTAAATTGAAGGAAACATGGCAAACTTGGGTGCTGATCAATTGATATTGGATGTGATGTGGTGCCTCAGAAGTTGTTGCATTCAGCTGCTGAGCATAAGTTTGCTGATTTGATCCTAGCTGCATTTCAATGAAGGCCAAATGCAAAAATGTCTATGTGTTTAGATTAAGATGCTCACTGAAAGAGTCAAAAGTGTGTCATTGAATGTAACCAGAATTAATCCAGAGCCTTCCACTGCGACGTGTATCACTCGGTGTTGCTTTGCTGCATAAAAATCGATTCCTTTGTTTGGGACGGTCGTTAAGAGTTATTTAGAGCGCAGAGTTTAAATTTTGCAACATTTTGTAAGGCACATTTAATGTGTATTAAAAATGGATGCTTCGGTTCGAACTCAGTTCAAGTTTTTGGCCCCCCTTGAGTTTTAATTACTGGGAGTTCTCTATATGCAGATGTTTTTAGCAGCTTTCGTTATGTATTGGGCTTAACACTGCTGCATTATTAGCAAGCTGAGTGAATTCCACAGCTGGAAAGAGCAGACACACTAACAAAACCCCTCACAGTGATGCTCTGTGATCCTTGTCCTACACCAACAACGGTCACCTTGCACCTGCAAATTTCTCGACTTCCTTCACCCAATAATCCTGCCATTCCCAATTGTTTTTCTTCCCATTGCATTTGCTCTTCACCTTTATGGGGCAATGGCTACCTGCTGTGCTCTCCACTTGCTCCATGCCATCTCCTTTTATTGTCCATTTCTTCTTACTTCTGGCAAGGACATCTCAACCTTCAGCTTGCACACTGTGCTGCTTTCAATTTTTTTCATGATTTCGATTTGTAAATACTTTCCCCTTAGCCCAACTGCTAAGTATTGTCGAAGTTGTCCTGTTTTTGACACTTACTACTATATTTGCATTTCAGATGCTGGGTCGTTTTTTGTAATACATATGAAAACTCTTAGAAAGACAATGCCATCAGCAAAGCAAAGGCTTTTTGTTAATTCTTATTGCCAATTATTTACTCAGAATACCCCTAAGGGCTTCATAGTGAGGGTATTACATTGCAGGTTTAGTGCTACTTGGTTTAGTGCCATGAATGCTCACCAAGGTGCAGTAATTACCTTTTGGTCTGGTAACGTTCCATTTTGGTGGTCCTTCATTCTTAAAGCTATGGTTGGGGTGCAGCCCCTTCAAAAATACTTAAGCACACTTACTTTCTCAAAGCCCCGATTGTGCGATACCTGTATAACCGGACATCTCTACTGCATTCATTGTACTGGCACATGCATATGCAGTCATCTGCATGTGTGGCTCCTCTCGGCAAATGTCATTTTTATTTTGTTCAACTCAACAGCCATCAATTAATGAATTTTCTGCCCTGGATAAAGCTCGCTAAAATGCTGTTGCTATAAAAAAAATTGAAACTCTGGGTCTCTGAAGACTCCAAAGACTGCTTGTCGATGATAATGTCACAGGTGAAAATTAAATCACTGAGGCATTGTTTTTGGGAGGTTGTCTACAGGAGGTTTAAATGCTACACACTTCAACAAAACCAAATCTCTTGAATGGTATCTGAATTTGAAGTTTTTTTACAGAAAGCTTTCACATGGGCACAAAACTGGCTTTATACTTGCACTCACTACTGTTGAGCAGCAACATACAGTACAGGGTGCTTAAAAAGCCATGGCTGGTAGTAGACCTCAAAGAATAGTGCTATCAACACGGACATGTGGGGCAGCTGTCTCATTAAGGACCTTTCAATCAAACAGTAGCTTTGCCATTGGCAATTCAGACAGCCCAAGCAACATCATTCATAAAAATCATGCTTTACTGTGTGCCACGACCATTATCCACATGGAAAAACATAAGTGTACAAATTTTAACTGTACAAGAAAAAAGCAAACGCTTTTTTTTGATGTAGAGAAAATGTAGATGCTCGTTTTGATTTGTAGAACATCTAGCTCTAGCTCTTGCGCTACACTAATGTGGACGTTCACTTAAGTGCATGCGCATTAAAACCCCATCGCTGGCTTGTGTGAAAGTGACAGCACGCACAAACCCACCTGAACATTAACAAACATCAGCTTTATTGCAATTTCAAGAGGCAGTAGCAGCAGTGAAACTAGGTGCAACCAAGTAATTGCAGCTGCTGTTGGGGTCTCCAAAATAACCAGCACAGTGCAATGAAAAACAAAAAGAGAATTGTAATTGGCAGTGACACCACCAGAGCTGCAGTCAACACTCTGAATATGTACACACTTAAGATTTTTACCGAAATCAGCCACCTTTCTTGAATGCTTGGTAGTCAGTCCTCAAAAAAACCATCAACACTGCCAGTGCGAAGACAATTTAAACCTTTGCAGAGGCAACAAAGAAACCTTGACTGCAGCTTAACGGTACAATTTTGTGGTGAAATTAGCTTGGACACAACTCATGAGAACATTAAACCAGACAAAATAATTTCTGCCTGTATTTGATCGCATTCTAGTCACGTGCACTACACATCGCAAATATGCATAAAAAAAGTAGAAAAGCTTGCCATCATAAATAAGCAATTTTATACAATCTCCTCTTCTAAGTGCACCCATCTTGGCACTTGTCCTGAAAAGGGACAAATGTGCATTCACACATTCTACGAGGGTCAAAAGCAGTACATAAAGCAGTGTATGTATATATATCTTTTTGCAAGTACAGAAATAAAGTGAAACAAAAAAGAAAAACCTGAAAATGGGGCAGCGAAAGAGGGTTTCACCGGTTTTGAGGACACCACCACGCAAACAAACATTTGGCACAACTGCTATGCACAGAAGCAGACTGTGGTCACACCATGCAGCTCGACGCAGTTGGAAACATGGCCGTAAATGCCCTCATGCACGCGTCTCGGTCCACGTGGAAACAGTGAGTAGTCTTGCCATCAAACAAAGATGCAGATATGCCAACGATGAGTGCCTGTCTTACAGTTCAAACAAAACAAAAATGAAAGGCTCCCAGGCAAACAAAATGACGGTGCAGTGAATCTGTGATGAGTGAACTAAATGCACTCCATATGTTTGTGGAACAACGTTGACATGCATAGATGAAGCGCAAACCTCAAGGCTGTTTCCCAGAATGAAGCACAAGAAGCAACCTTCACTTGCGGCAGGATCTTGCAGCAATGCTACCATCCCTTTCAGAACTAAAGATGCGCGTGCATTTAGAGTGCTTGAATGAAGCTTGCTGCTCGCTTCAAAATAAAGAGGCACAACTAAAAAATACACGAGACTAGAGTGAACGATATCATGCTAAGAAAATAGTCTGCCTTCACAAAAACTCGCTCTTTGCAGGAAAGAAAAACACATGGGCTGCTGCTATTAGATGAACAGGAGAACAAAAACGTTGACCGTGAGACGTTTATCTCCAGGAGAGGGGAAAACTGGCTCTTTCCCTCCCCCAATGAATAAAGCAGTCTTGCTCTAGCTTCATGATTGAAGAAAAAAAAGCTAATGGAAAGCTTGGGAAAATAGCTGCTCTGCAGAAGGTCACTTGTTGCTCATCCGAAAGTTCGTGAAGAAGTCTCCACTTCCCACATGCCTGAAAAAAAGAGAGAATTGTTGCACAATGTCAGAAGAACACTCCCTGCCACCTTGGTGTCGGAAAAGTTAATGCACACAGAATAGTAATTCTTGATGAGCTGACTGTTTACTGAGCATCTCATAATCTGCGGCACTGAAGTGAGTGGTAGCTCAGTTTACAGTTTAGAGCTGATCGTGCTGATAGTTTAGAGGTGATAAGATCACTGCATAAAAAATGTGCTAACATACGCATGAACGCTGAGTGTTACTGCTGTGGAAATTCCTTTCCATCGACCGTGCTCGTGATTATACCTGATGAAAGCTTTCCTTGGCAATGAAGCAAAGGCTATAGGGGCGGAGCGTTTGTATCTGACATTCCACAAAACAGTTCGTCCACACAGAGTTGTGCCTGGCCACATTGTGCATCGCTTGGTTTTATTCGGTTTGATTTTGTGGACCCTAAAGCTCTATGGATAGCCAAAAGAGACTCAGGCTGTGAGGGGCACTGTAATGGAGGGCTCCGGATAATTTCAACCCCCTGGGGTTCTTCAACATGCACTGACATCACACAGTACACGGGCCTCTAGCATTTCGCCTCCATCGAAATGATACCGCCGCGGCCGAGACTGAACTCGTGTCTTTTGGGTCAGCACCTGAGCGCCATGACCACTGAATCACCGCAGCGGCCCTAGTGCATTGCTGTCTGCACACTAGCTTCTCTGTCACAGATGCAGCTGGCACCATCTGTGGAAGCTTCTTGCAATAATAAGAAGACGTGCCTAGCAAATTCGTTGTAGTAATAAAAAGCAGTTTTTTCCTTGACTTTCTAACATATAAAGTTGGTAGCTGTGTTAGAAACATGCCCTAAATAACAAATATTGACAACATACTATGCTTCAAGAAACAACTAATAACTGCAAGCGGAGACTATATTTCTCTGCATGGGAAGAGTGTGTGCGTTTCAGATCCATAGCTTCCACTCCATTGCCAGGAAAGGTTGTTGCCGAGTATAGTGATGGTTCATTGCAGCTTCTCATCTCACAGGAACTTCCACAGAAGCACTTGTACTTTCTATCAAGGCTATCCTGTAACGTCTGCTGCTCCTTCCTCTTCTTACTATCTCAACCAGAAAGCATGGATAACTACCCTTCTACCTAAGCACCCATGTGCATGGGTGTTCTTTTTTGTTATCTAAACGAGCTTGGGTGTGGACTGTTATTCAGGTGACCGCTGCATCACAGATGCAAAAGTGGTGCCAGCATCCAAGCCCTAAAGTGCATTTCTGCATTAAATGTCATTATGACCTGCAGAGACAGAGCGGTTATCTCTAAGAAAGAGGTCAAATGCATTTCTTACTCCAGACAACTTTCTCTGTTGCAAAATGTATCCTTAGTTGCGCTTCAGTTAACAGTAGCCTGACTCACTGGTTCTTGAATATTAGCTATAGGGAATGACCCTGATTTTGCTATCTACAGCCACTGCAACAGCCAGACGAAGTTTTAACTTCCTGCCCCTCTTGGCTAACACAAGAATATAACTTACCCTTCACACTCGTCAGCGTTGGCTGAATCGAGCGAGTCTCCATATAAGTTAATAACACCAGAGTCCTGGATCTGTACATTCATTATGGAGCCAGTGAAGCCTTTTTGATATCTCTCTGCTGTCATTTCCCTTGGTTCAGGGACACCACCTGCAGAAAGAAAATCACATTAGGCCCATGGCCCCTTTGCAGTTCCATCAAGAGAAGCCACACAACTCACCAATGAAGATGTCACTTTTTGTGTTCAGCATTACTAAGAGGCCTGCAGATTCGCCATGGACTTCCTTGTTATCGACTTTCAGTGTGCCCCATTTTCCTTTCCTGCAATGATACAATAGTGCCTTGAATAAGCGTATATCCCCCTATACACTGAGTGCCTATCTGCATTTAAAGTCACAACCTTGTCCACACACACACACCCAATGCAGTGCTTTTCTGCATACACTGCAACTTTGCAACCTAAAATGTCCTGCGGAGTTGGCTCAAGATTCTTGAGCCAACTCCACAGTTATAGTCCACAGTTCATAGTTATTTAAGAAGAATAACTATTTTAGAAGAATAACTATAAGAAATTTGCAAGATGCACAAGCCCTCAGTATACAAAATAACATGATCTTGAGGTGCTGACTGTGTGACAAAGCTACAACTAAAACTCATGAGCTACAAAGAAAAGTTGGACCAACTTGAGCAAGGGTACAGTATTGTTAGTATCTCGGGTAACTTATGGCTCCATGCTTTAATGGTATCACTATGATCCTGACAATGTGACAAGACTGTACAGACTGTCTGCCAACAAATGGGTTACTTTTATCCTCCAGTCAGTACCACCTAATAGCAAGCATTCATTGAAGAATTATTTGTCAAGAGGCTTCAGATCTCTTCATTAAGTGAGCTCGGACATGGCTCCACAACCCACAAGCATAGAAAGTATGGACATAATCCAAATTCTCAGGACAACCAGAGGTAAAGAAAGGGAGACAAATACTTTTTAGCATTTAGCATTGCTTTTAACACAATATTTGCTTAGTAGATGGTGATCCTGCAAGCAAATTTATAAAAATGGTAAATGTGCAGCTTCTCTGGGTAGAATCTGACATAGTGGCTCGCGCACAGGGAAGGCGCACACAGAAGGAAGGCAGACAGGACAAACGTGTGCGTCTGTCCTGTGTGCATCTTTCTTGTGCGCTAGCCACTATGTTGGATTATAGCAACCAACTAGCCCAATTAAGAGCCTTGGCTGTAACTATCTCCACAGCACATTAATTAAAAACTTACAGACAGCAAGTAATTTGAAACTGTAGATGACAAGTGCTTTGCATGGCTCAAACTTCTGTAAAGTTCTCCCCAGAATTAAAATTTTGAAGCTGTGCAAAAGGATTCGCCTTCCCCCCCAATCAAAATAAAGGACAGGTGTTGCATGTAACCTGCAATGAAAAGCCCACATAGCGCACGCTGATGGGAAAGAATTTAGCCCAACGAATCTTTGGAGTGTTACTTTGGTCAGGTAGGGGTGTTATTTAAGTAGCTCAGAAGCAGTTGCTAGTGGCAACACTCAGGTGGGCATATCATATGCTGCTTGCAACCCTGCAGGAGCATTGAAAATTGGTGCAGTGTCTGCATTTAGCGGCAGCAATGCAGAACACTCATTGGGGTGTTAAAACACAAGAGCATTCCCTGCCTTCAGCAAGCTGCCGAAGATACAGATTGTGCTCTATTGAAGAGGTTGTAATGGGGAATGAGTTGTAATAGGTTGCATTTTTATTATTTTTTTTAATAGGGTTTAATGTTCCAAGGCAACTCAGACTATGAGGGACGCCATAGTGGAGGGCTCAAGAGCTCAAGCTGTAATAGGCTTGAATGGGCTCAAGGGCTCAAGCTGTAATAAGCTTGAATGTATTGGGAAACTTCAAAGCCAGGTGCACGTGTCAGCTGCCCAGTCAAGACTGAATTATTTTCAGCATTAGTTAGGCTTTCTAAGGCTTACCTTCTGAGCTCCACTGTATGCATTCGTCCGTCGTCAACTCTTTCTTCTGATAGAATCTCAGCAGGACCACTTCCCATTTCATAGCTAGACAAAAAACAAAAAGCATGTAGAGTGATATCACAATTCTTACCCTGCCTTTCACAAAAGACTGATCCAATAGCAGATGAGAAGAACACTGCATTGACAGTGCAGTGCTAAATTCAATTTCACAGGATTTGTCAAGTCGATGTATTTCGATGGCTGCGAACAAATGCTCCAGTGTCTTTCGTCCCCTCATCAAATGCGCAACGAAGAACTAGTACAAAAATAGATAACAGTGACCCTGGACCAGACGGTAACGAACGCACCCCACCTGGAGATTCTTCCACTAAACTAGATTTTATAAGAATTTTTTGCCTAATCAGAAGACCTCGTCAGGAGACTAATTATTGAATTTAGCACTGCACTGACAGTGCAGTGCTACTGATAAAAGTTTAATTACTGCTGATATGCAATTTGATCTGCATTCCATGTAAAAAATTTATGGCTCATTAAATTTAATTTACATTTCAGTATGTAGGTCAATTCTTAACTTCAAAATCATTAATGATGTTCCACAGCAGCCGAATGTCAAACTTCACTTACGTAACGGATTTTCTCTAAAAACAACAAGAAAGTTCGTGCACACCTAAACTCCAGGTGACCATTAACGAGCGCCAGTGCAAGGTAGTCCTGGCCCCTTGCTTCAGCGCCACGTGGTTGGCCTTGGAAAAGCAGGATTCCGTTGCGGTCTTTGGCCAAGAAGCTGAGTCTGATGACTTCGGACATATTGCTTGCAGCGTGCAACAGTCTGTCCTTGCTGAGTGTGACCCAGCCATCTCCATTGAAGCTTGCACATTCGTCAAAGGCGGTGTCTGCACAGACCAAGGTCAGTTCCTTCATAAGGCTACTAGCAAGAAATCACGCACCTCATAGCGCAATGCAACGTTTTTCAACAGCACTTCAGAACTGTAGCATGGTGACATCAAACAGCGAGACACACAAGGCACGACACACAGTATCTTAGCCTTCGGCTCCATGTGTACAAACGCAGTTTCAACACTTGACTACATTTCAGGGGTACTGATGTTAATACGATGTGCCCTGTCTGCTGACACAGCTACTGCTGCATAAAGAAAAAAAGCATGGCTGAATGCCTCAAGGAAACATATCAAATAAGACAATGAAAAATGAGCATAATGCACAGCCCAGAAAATACTTCAAGAATAAGGAACTCCAGCATTGCATTTTAAACTTCTGGCTGTACTAGTAGAATTTTTATCCAACTACTTAAAGAAATTTAGTACATAAGCATAACATGGCAGCTACTGCCATTGCATTAGACTTACATTTGCTCGCAAGGAAATAAAATAAAAACAATGCGACATCATTTCTTCGAGTCTTAGCACAAAATTTGAGCGCTGCTTCAAATGCCAATGAATGATGGGGAAAAGAATGACTGTCGATTTGCGTAGTTAGACCAAATGCGAATTATGTGCACTAGCACTTCAGTTATCACTTCGGTTCTGGCACTTGGTTCTTTTTTTATTTTACGTACATACATCCCTGGGAGTCCTCACACCACTCCTGGTGCAGTGGTGCAGCGGCTAAGCGATTCTCCACTGCCCTGTGATGGCAGTTGCTGCCACCGGTGGAGCTTGTGCTACCCAGGTTGCTATTCCAGAGCAACCCCTCGTGTCCAATCATTAACTGAACTGCGCGCATGCATGCACACACCTGGGCAGCCTGCCACAAAGCAGGCTTCGAACAAACAATGGCCTCTATAAGTGCTAGCACACTAAAACTTGTACTTACTGAAGCCTGTGCTTACTGATGGAAAGCTGAAACACATACTGAATGCTTTCCCAGTAAGGCAAATTAGTTCTGTAGAATAGTGGCATTTTCTTATTCAGAATTAATGTAATAATGCTAATTCAAGGTCTTAATAAACTGATTTTGGTCAGCAAGGATGACAATAACAACATGAAGCACAAGATGCAAAGTAAAGAAACACTGTCGTTGGGAAGTTTTATACAACATTGCTTGATGACAAGCTATTATATCCACATCTGGCCCCACATACATTATAATTAGGGGTTGGACTTCACGGTTTAAACTTAAAAAAAAAAGATAAAAGTATGCCAAATTCAGTTTTCGAAATTCGGTTTTAAACTATTCTCTCCATGCAAGGCATAGCTAGCTCGTTGTTGAATGCGAGTTACACTAAGTCAAATTTGAAACCAACTGGAAGCCAGGGGCATGATGCAACAGTGGTATTCTTGGTTAAGGAGCACAGTTGTGCGATTTTAAGTATTCCTTTGCAGAATCACACCTCTGCAGAAACACACCTCTGCAGAATCTCACCTCTCCACCGCCTTCTTGCTAAGCACTGTTTCTTCCCTATCATCACCTGCTTAGAGTTTTTAATCAGTAAGTAGGTTTATCAACTGCATGTAGGCCACTGACTTGAAACCACCCATGGGCCTCACAAAAAATATGGGATTGAACGGCAATTCCATCACTGCCATCAACACGCAGACCACATAATACCCTGCTCTCGTGCACAACCAAGCGCGACAACCAAGCGATAACATGTCAACCAAGTTCTTTGAAGCAAACTTCCACTTCAGTTTTTATCTGCCGGCTGCCTCATTTAACTCGAGTTACTCTTTTAATGACAATAGCAATTTCTTCGTCAGGCACAGTTCCAACTATTACCACTTGCACGTTAATTACCGGTAAATAAATTGTTCATGATCACTAAAACATGAGATAGTTTTTAAGTGACTTTTGACCACACAGAACTACTACATTAAGCAACTGAAAAAAGTCAGTTTTTTTATTAATCGAGAATAATATTCGCCGAAAAAAAACCAAATTTTGTGTTCCGAAATAAAAAACGACAAAAGTCCACCGAATTTTAAAAAAATAAAAGCTGAAAAGTCCAAACCCTAATTATATTGCACATTTCTCTTTTATGGAATTCTTAAAAAATGCATGACTCTGTAGACTAAGTGTCATTGGAACTTGGAAAGTACTCACTGGACTCTGATGTAATCAACTTTTCAAGACCTCTGTGTAACAATACGGGCACTCTGAGCAGCCTCCCAAGTGAGTTGATTTGTCTAAACCAAATTTCTGCTCCCAGCAGCCAAACAGCTCCCAAGCCTCTCATGCTTTTCCAGAAGACTTCTTGTAATTTTAATTTAAATACACATTCTATGAAACATGTACTTAACTAAATATATGACATAAAATGTTTTGAACGTTTATGTATAGGCCCAGAAGCCTTTAGCATCGAACATGGAGAAAACTCATAAGAGAAGAACTGTTGAACCTGGGACTACAAACGTTTGTGTGTACATTCAATAGACCACCGAGGCTTGAAATATGTATTTGGATTAACGCTGACTGACCGAACTTTTGCTCGTGTCTGACGAGGATATGCAAAATACAAAATTAAGTTTTGAGACACCGGCCTTTGTGTTTGCAAATTTTGACATGGTGCACAATATGTTGCATCAGTTAAAAAAAGCTTTCTAGCTCTTCTAGAATGCATCTTGCTCCACCTACAGCAAAGTACAAGAAACACAAAACCATTGCACAAGGGCCAACTCTAACAGCTGATTATTTGCAAAAGAAACTACTGGCTAGTTGGAGCATTATGTGAAGACTTGCAATGGTAATTGGCTGTGCACTCGTGCAGTTTGTGATCTCATGGTTGGTGATAGAGCAACGCAAGATGTGGCTGAAACTTTGCACTGTGGCCTCACGCCAGAAGGACACTACAAACAATTTCGGACAACCTAACAGGGCTACATGATAGTGTTGATGGCACTTCCTGCTTGCTGGCAAAGTCTCTTGAAAGCTAACACTATGCTTATGGAAGTGAACTGCTTACATTCAGTTTCCAGCTAAATTCAGCTTCCATGATTTCTTTAGCACAAGCCATGCAAGTGAATAAAAGAACTTCACTAGTTTTGCTGTCTATGTAGCTACGGTTTTTGAATTGAAATACACAAAAGTTAACTCTCTTTTAATTGTTAATTGGAACATAAGTGCACACTGATATGGAGCTGCAATGCATATAAAGCATCTGTCTTAAAAACCAACATGGCATGCTTACCTGATTCACAGTTGGGGCCTTTGAAGCCTTTGGGACAGTTGCACCTGTAAGAGTTGGCTAATCCAACGCACTCTGCATTGTTGCGGCAGGGATTGATCTGCAAGCAGAAGTCATCCTGTGTCTCACAAGTCGTGCCTGTAAGGTGACGGGGTGAAACAGAACAACAAGTTAAATTTCAACATGGCATTCTGCTGCACCACTTAACAATGCAAAACTACTGACAGTCAAGCAGCACTGAGTAGATAAACTTCCAGTACCTTTGCAGGAGCATACAAAGCCATGGGCAGGGCTGTGTAAAATGCCTTTGACATTTTCAAAACCTGTATGTCCAATTTTAAGCTACAAAAAGATAAGCTGCAGGTGCTATTGCCACTGCAAGCAAGCAACTGGTAGGCAGTGGTCATATCTAGTTCAAGCTGCAATATCTGTCCCTCAGAAGGAGACACTGAGAAACTGTCACTGCAAAAGTTTGTATAAATAAATGTCTTAATGGATAAATACATGCTGAATATGTGCTGGCACCTCTTTGAAGCATCGCAATTTACAAATAAAATACACATTCCTGACCATTTTGTGGTGATATGAGAGGCTGAAACAGTACCAAAACACTGGCAAAATGAACTCATGAAACAAAAACTAAATACTAACTTCATGTAATATGTAAGACCCCCTAGTTTCCCATGATTCCACGAAAAATCGCAGATTTAAGCATTTTTCGCGGCATTGTGTGTTATCACATTCTCATTTTTTATGTTATCGCTGTTATGGACATCAGTAGAAATGGCAGTATGATTATCTTAAGTTGTTTATATGGATATATAAGATATAGAAGTTTAAGAACTCCTGAGAATTTTAATATAAATATTATTATAGTCATAACACAATCTCAAACTATTCATGCCAACCATAGGCTGAGTGTCCTCTGGAAAAATGCAGACGGCACACTAGAATACAAAAGCAGTGAAATACATTGACATTATTTATGAGGAAATACTTCAGACGCGCGCAACAATGGAGTGAACCAACGTCTCCACTATTTTATTGCACGCAGCCTCCCACACAGCAGCAGCCACCATCACTGCCATGCCACCACTACTCAAGTGTTTTGAGCTGCCCAGTCTTGAGTCCGTTTGCCCTTTATAGCTTTCTCTACTCCACTTGACTCTTTCAGTGCCTTCTCTTTATCAATGACCCAGACAAGTTTCTTTCCATATCCGTAGCCACCTTCTCCTTTGCACATGAATGCTGTGCACTTTGCCCCAAGTTCATTAAAAATGCTGGCTTTTCCTGGCAGCATTCAAAGCCTGGTGGCAAAGGTTGTTTTAGCTACCTTCGAAAGCTCAGAAAAAAAAAGAAAGAAAAACGGCACTATATTTGTATCTTGTTTCAGAATATTGCCACGTGCCTAGCACCACGTGGCCTCCACGCCTAGTCGAACCGACGACAAAGCAGCGGTTGGCTAGAGAGGCGCACTCAGGCTAGACCTGGCTCTGGGATTAAAATGATCGACCTCATTCTTGGGTTCTCCCCTACGATTATCTGCACGTCTCTCCTTTGGTCGTGGCAATATAAACCGAGGTGCGTTTTGAAGCATTATCTGACGTCTCCCAGGAAATCTGCAGATTCTTTAGTCTCAATTCGCGAAATTTAAAATTTTTCTTCCGCAGAAAGTTGGAGGTCTCAGTAATGAGTTTTCGTCAGTATACTGAACTGAACTTTGTGTGTATTTTGAATTATTGTTTTATCACAAAACCCGACGTTGTGGCTCAGTGGTTAGGGCACTCGTCTGCTGAGCCAGAGTACGCGGGTTCGAACCCGACTGCGGAGGCACCATGTGCTGTGCGATGTCAGTGCACCAGTGCATTTTAAAGATCCCCAGGTGGTGGCAATTATTTTGGAAACCTTCACAAATCACCTCTTTCTTCCTTTCTTCTCTCAGTCCCTCCTTTATCCCTTCCCTTACAGTGCCATTCAGGTGTCCGCTGAGAGATGCAAGACAGATACTGTGTCATTTTTTTTCCCCCAAAACCAAATTTCAATTGCACTACACCTAGCCAAATTTGTTCAGCAATATATAAGGGTGAGGAAGAAATGCAAGACAGTAATGGCTTTGATGTATGTAGCCACATATATTTTTACCCATGTGAGTACGTTGTACACCAAAGGAAAGCCTTACAGATGCTCAATCAAAGTAGCATAAAAGTATATACAATGCAATTACCACGAAGAGCAATAAGGTACCAAGAGCTCTTTCTTTTTTTTCTATCCTGTTCCCACAAGGTCTGCTCACGTATCTGCATATCAAATTCCGAGAAACTGGCCTTGCCAACATCATTTCCAGACACCTTTGATCTCAAACTCACATTTAAGCCGCATCATTAGTTCTGCAATAGACCAGCTTTTCTTGAAGTGCTACCAGGTTTCTCATCCCTGGTTCCCTATAAGGTACTCTTTCAGCAAAGACAAATGATGAAGGGTTTGTGAGCACTTTACTTACCGCTGTAACCAGCCTTGCAAATGCATTCAAAATCATCTGCTTTGGGGCCTCGTTCTCTGCAAATGCCATGGTTCTGGCAAGGATTCTTTTCGCAAGGTGCCCTCCCACCACAGTCATCCACATTTGCTGCATCTACCACCGCACCAACCAAGTCCACATTGACATCATTCACTTCAATCTGTAACATGTGAAATGTTAAAGAATTATTAACAATAATAATAATGATAATGATCATGATGATGATTTTTGTCATTAATGTCAGACAGGCCCACAGCAAGAGCATATTGTACACATGAGTAGTGTACTGCAAAACACACTGATGATATTTATGAACCAAAATATTGTCATGTGACTCAAGTGCCAAGTTTCTGAGTCACTTTATTGTTCTTTTATGCCAGCTACTGCTATTCAAGACAACTGGCTACAGTATATTTCAGTGTGCTAACATGTCTCCAAATCTGCCATATTCCTGATTCTTGAAGCAGCATCCAAACATGACAGCAACTTCGTTATTAAAAATGAAGCTAGCTATAAGTTACTTTTCCTTCTACTAATGCGCTCGGTATGACTTGCAATGCATGAGGTGCAGCCGAGAGACGCTCCGGGGAACATTGGTACGTGACACCATCACAAGGTGCGCCAGAAATGAAAGAGAAGATTTTGCCACTCGGCATTCAAAATGCCTCATGCCAAGCGCTCATCAGCAAACTGCATACATCGTTTTTCATTGCACCTGTGTTCATATGTTGCCCTCTATTCCTATCATACCATGACGTTGCTGTTTTGAAAAAAAAATAAACTAGATGAAAGGCAGAAAAGCAAATGAACAGAAAATGAGACAAGACTCAATACTATGACTAGTCAATGTTGCTGCCATATGGTCATGTGCACTGATATGTGAAGTGTCTCATCACTCAAGTCAACATTCATCACCCTGGCTTTGAAAAGAGAAGGAAATGATGCACTAAAACCACAGTGGCATGCAATTTTTGAAGGGTGTAACCCTTTCTTCTTTCCCACAGTGTATGAGGGCAGCACCATCTTGCTCTGAATAGAGTAGTTGCCAAAGCTTGTGCACAGCAAGTCATACAGAGCCCAAAAGTGCTGGCATGCCAGCCAAATGCGCCTACCTTATTTACTCACACAATGAATGCACTCTTTTTTTCCCAAAAAATCTCTCAAAATCTCCGGGGTGCATTCATTATGCACAGTTAAAATATTCAGAAAAACATATGAAGTGGTAAAAATGGGATAAAAAGTAGGCTGGTAAGCAGGTGAAGTACGCTACTTCACCTGGTATGAGTCACCTTCTAAATAAAACATACTCTTCAGCATGGTTTCTGTTCTGGAGAACATGGCTAATGACTTATACCATAAGCCTGCATTTATAATTCATGTACAGGCCCATAATACTGTCCAAAAAGAAACGAGTTAAAACTGGCATTCCAGCCCGAAGCCCAGCCACAGCAGTTGAGTTTCTACAATCCTTAATATGGCAGATCAAATTGAGAACCCCTCGTGACCAGATGCGGTTTCTATTGGCTCTTGGATTCCGCACGAAACGTTCTTATAAGCCCTTCATCTCACTGGGTGGGATATATAGGTCGACATCCGACAGCTAGCATACTGCATAGCTCTTTCAGAGTTCCAGAAAGGGTTACTGCTAGCACTCGATATCATCAGCAGACTGCGTGCCAAAAGAAAGGGGTGCGTTTATAATTAGCAAGGAAAAAAAATATTGCACTTTTTGGCAGCCAAAGTAGGGGTGCATTCATTATGCAAGTGCATTGATTATCTGAGCAAATACATTACTAGTGTTCCAGCACATGCGTTTCATAAGCAACAAGTGCTGGACCAGCATATTAAATGGCTTCACATTGCAGAACTGTTTGAGGAGTGCATGGGAACCACTGTTAGGTTTCCTTCAGCACGCCTGCATTAGTGCTTTTTGAATGGACACATATGCTGTGCTATAAATATTCATTCAAGTGTTGCAGCTAACATCCGTTTTTTATTGATTGTGCATCACCATGTATTCCAATTAAACTGGTATTTACTGTAACAGTTCTAGAAGCTGTTAAAATTATTGTAATGAAAGAAGTGATACACACAGCATATACTGCATAGGGTACCACATGTACCGATATCGACAAGAGTAAAAAAAAAAAGATTTTTACATGCGGTATTGTGGTGCTAATAAAAGAGGTCAAGTTGCAAGAAATATTGCACCCACTTACCAAGTTTAAAATAAAACTGGTATAAATGAATAAATACAAAAGGCAAAGGACATTACAACGACCGCAATGGCTCTTCCAACATGAACTGGTGGGCACATTGGTCAGACATGATTTGTAGCGCTGTGTACCACCCCTTCTCTTCCTTTGGTCTCGTGCTGTTGCACTGTTGCACTATAAATAATGGCTCTTTGGTTAGGATGCTTAGCTAATAGCCAGAAGATCTGGGTTCAGTCCTAGCTGTGGCCTTCTTGAAGGCCAAACGGAAGATGAACCCATGTGCTGTGCGATTTTAGCGCCCATTAAAGAGCCCCAAGTGGTCTAAATCTGGAGCCCTCCACTACGACGGCCCTCGGTGTTAAACCTCAATTTCTTTTTTTACACAAGACAGTAGGTATCAGTGCTATTTTACTCAAAAAGGCAAAATTAGTTATCCTCCTCTGCCAATGCCACACTTTAGAATTGCTCCCAGACAGTGGTGGCCTCACTTTATCAAGCTACAACAGAAATGTGTTGTTACTAAGCCTTGTGTCCTCAAAAGCCTCTACCGAAATAAAACAAGAATGCTACACAAGTGAATGTGATGCATGATCATCTGTGCTGGGTCATGCAAGGTTTATGTTCACGTCAATAATTGGGAGAATGGCTGCACATGTTCTGCCTTCAGGTATGCCAAGGATTTACAAGATTTCAGGAAAAGGAAAGCCTCAATCTGCAAACCTCTGAAATTATGGAGGGGATCATATTTCCATTATGGTACCAGCAATTGGCATTGCCATTATGGTTACACCCTGCCTAGACTCCACCATGCAAAGGCAGCAAAAGTTTGTTTTTAAGCGGGAACTAGTTATGGCTTGTGGGGACTCGCGCTGTCTCCAGGGCAGCCCGTGCTGTTCCTTTTCGACTCCTGCGAAACCCCGTCCGCTAACGAAGGCCTGGTACGGCTCGGGATGCCGCCTTACCCCCGCTGGGCCCTCCGGCCGCGCGGGGACCCCGGCTGCGCTTTGTGGTGTCGTGCTACCTTCTCCTCTGATTGGGCCGCGGGGACGTGACGTAGGCGAAAAGCTGTGCTTGCTCCGGTGCCGGTCGCGGGGGCTGGGGGGAGTTGGAGACAGGTGGGCAACGAGGGCGGAACACGGGCCGGACACACGCGGCAAGGTACATGAACGACCGTTATTGGCTGCCCCCGAAGCCTTTGCCGACGTTCATTCGCGTGCCTTGTCGCACAGGGCCCTAACATCCCACGCTGAGAGCCTCGCGCACCGCCCTTGTGGAACCTGCGAGCGCCCGGCGAAGCCCGCCGAGTAACAGCCGCCGCTGACCTGAGGCAGCCGCGGCTCGCACCAGAGTTTTCCCGCCGCACCGGTCTGCGCGCGCATCTGCTGCGGCCCGCTGTCGGGTGGCAGTGGACGCCAGTTGCGCAGTAGTTGGAGTACCATACAGTGCTTGTGTTTGTGTTGTCTGTACAATAAATACGTGTACTGCGAACGTGCTAGTTCTCCTGGATGGAGAGCGCACGAGCGCGGCAAGAGCAGACCGGACCCCTTTCAGCTCGGTGCTCGAACCACGCAGTGGGTCTCTCTCTTTGCACGCCCCCGGGACATATAAGGAAGCCCACTCTTAGGCTATGTACTGACCCCGTGCGCGGAAGCATTTAAGGAAGAGCCCACAGGCTCTATCATGTACTGCAGTAATTGCCCGCTTTTCAATACATTACCATAGCTGAAGTGTGCAAGAAGGATGTTACATCCAGTGATGACCAAGCCAATTCTTTAGTGCAGTTATGTTTGAAATGAAGCTACACTTTAAGCAACTACTTATTACAGAGGTTCTATTGCACGTGCACACAATGTAACGCTAGGAAAAAAAAAGGTGACTGCTTAAAACATTAACTAAGCTTGACCTAAAAAGACATGTTGCTCATTTGTAATAAGCAGTATGTACACTTACATGTGCGACACATCCCTCAAAGCCATGCGATACGCCAGCCTCCGGGTGCACCCTGATTTTGCTCTTGTCCACACCACCGATATACATGGGGGTGTTGAGGTTCACCCCCTGGGAGGGTCCAGGTGAACGCCCTGTAGCTCTGTGTCCATCGTTTAGCATCAGCTCTCCATTCTGAGCATTTCTTGATGCAGACAGCGTGATCCATTCATTTGGACGAAGCTTTTCAGGATGTCTGATGATCGCAGGTCCTGCAAGGTCCCGTGCACATAACGGTTGTACCACAACCAAGCTATACCCAGCATCAACCAATCAGTGACAGTTAAGAAGGTTGGTGTGGTTGGAAGAACAGCACGAAGAGAAAAGATTGACAAGGGAAAATGCGAAATGGGGGGCTGCCAGGTGAACATAGTAAAGTGTTGAAATAGAACAAAAAAAAAACTGATATTTAAGCCAGATAAGACACAAAGCGGCTCCATTACTCATTCGATGCGAGAGTTTTAGTCAGAAGTATGGCGTGCATCCTTGCTGCCTTCACTGGTGCTGGTTTCAAAAGGTAAACTTATGGAGGCTTATGACAGCAGCAGAGGATGTCATGTCTTTCATAGCAACAGTCACTGGCAGCACCAAGCAGATGTGAGGGGTGGCGGCCTACGTCCTAATTAGCCAACTGTTGTCTTCAGATGCTGACAAGGAGGATATTTCCTGATAATGCAGCCCCATTAGGCCCCCCTCGCTGGTAAGTATGTGAAGCTCTTGCCACTGCATTTTGTTCATTTATTTTATCGTTCTGAGAAGCTATGCCACAGAGGTATCTTATCTATTTAGCATTTAATCCCGCCGTCTTCTACTCTGCAGCAACCTACACAACTAATTGCCACCCTCGGCAGCAGTCAAGTCTACCTCACGAGCAGTACAAAATTCCAAGAACCACACTCCAATCCGTGTTTCAGAACTAATGTGCTAGGCTGTGAGAACACGAATAACATGCTGTAATCTTGTTGACTTCTTTTGCACAAAGGCTAAAGAAATGTGTGCATGCATGCACACATGCAAGGAAATAATGCTCCAAACACATTGCGGGTTTTGCACCATACACAAAATCAACAATGGTGGCAAACAGCAGGACTGCGTACCTGAGCCCGAGTCAAAGCGGAATTCTAAACTTCCATTGCGAATTCCAATGGAGGTGAAATCTCCTTTCCTTTCTGGGTACTGGGCGCAGTAAACAAGCAGGCAGTCGTCCAGGCTCTTGGGCTTGATCTTCATGTTCACCTTTAGGTTGCTATGGGCGCTCTTGGGCATTGGATAGGCCGCGAAAGCATCGTCAGCAAATGCAGGCTCCACAATGGTCACCTCTGTACAAGCCACAACACGTGTTCATGATTAGACAAATTAAGTCTAGCAGTAAACTCAAATTCTGCCCTTAAGCGGAGTTCTCAATGTAGTGCTGCTAGTTCTGGAACTTATTAGCAATAGTACTGCTGTGCCAAGGCATTCCATCATCCGATATCAAGCATCTATTCTGTTCAATTTCAAAGCTGTGAAAACAGAGCAAAAAATCCTGCTTGGGCCAAACAGTGGCCTGCAGTATTCTGAAATAAATAAATAAATAAATAAATAAATAAATAAATAAATAAAAATATCTCGCCCTTTTCGCAGCGAAGACCAGTTCGGCCGAAGGGGCAGTAGCAATCCAGCCCTCCACCTGGTCGGTTGACGCAGCGGCCTTCACCACAAAGTCCTGGGTAGCAGGCCTCACCCACCTTCTCACAGTCTCGACCCGAAAAACCCGGTGGGCAGATGCATCGATAACCACCTTCTGAAGGCGCCTCTTGGCAAACACCGTCATGTAGGCATGGGTTCAAAGAGCACGTCTCGCATGGGGTAGTGCCCACTTGCTCAGAGTCCTTTACCAAATCCAAGGTATGGCTGCCAAATTTGATTTCACTAACACAGCCTGTTAGCATTGAAAAAAAGAAAAGAAAAACAAAATGCAGTCACAAAAAAAGTTCACAAAAGCAGCCAAAAAAAGAAAGGTGCAAAGGAGTATACATGGAGCCGTATTTTGCAACAATCCATTTCATTTTCCATTTCATTCGGCTGCATTGTCAGTGTGACAAAAGCAACAGCAGGTAGAAAAGCAAACTGCTAATCATAGACACAGCCGGTCTGGTCGCAGCGCCACAGCTAGCCAGCATCGTGCCACTGCATCTAATCCAGATGAGTGACACAGACCGCGCTGCCGCCAATCTGTCGCACAAACGATGCTCAGTGTCTTTGCCAAGACTAAAATAGCAGCAGTAAAGGTCGTCGGGTTTTTCAGATTTGTTTTCCTCCGTCACTCGTGGTCTTTGACGCAGGTCGACCAGTGCGACATGCACTCAAGACTCGTTTTATGCAAGCAGGTGGCATCATGGGCATGTTTCTGTCACGATCTAGTGTGCATCTACTACAAAGCTCTAAGGCAATGGGAGCAGAGACTAATGGCAGGGGACCAAATGGAATGGAAAGGAAATGGATTGTGACAGAATACGGCCCCAGTACCGACACACAAGTACAGTGGAACCTCGTTAATTCGAAGTCCGTCGGACCGCGAAAAATCAACGAATTAACCGGGTTTTCGAATTATCAAAAATGGACGAAAAACGAGAATTAAACGTACAAAACGTGGCTGTATCAATACTGCGCCTTTATTTCTCCTGAAAAACGGTCACTTGAAGTAGTCATCGATGCGCGACTGCTTGGCGCGGTAGTTAGCCGCACCGTAGGCTGCGTCCTCCAGTCTGCTTACAGTGCGCAGCAATTCGCTGTTACCGCCGCTACATTCCACAAAACTGCGCACAACGTTCAGCGACTCGACGACTGCAGCTAAAGCTGGTGCTCGGGCGGGCTCAACATCGCCTTCAACTTCGCTGGAAGGCCCGTTGTCACATATTTCTCCTTCCAAGTCGGCATACGACGTTTGGGCATCAAGTTCGGCGCTCAAATAGTCCGCAAAGGTCAATCCGTTGCTCCCGTCGCCGCTTTCTTTGTCGAAGTCGGTCATGCGCGCACACAATAACTCTCCTTCATCATCCAGTGTGCAGCTGGCATCAGATGCATCCTCGGGACTGACATCTTGTTGCTTGGAAAAACCGGCGTGCATAAAGCAACGCCTGATTATATCTCCCTCCACCTGCTTCCAGGCGTACACGATTAGGCAAATGGCACCCAGTAGGTCCACGGAATATTGCTTACCGTTGTCGTACCACAACAAGATCCTTTTAAGTAAATGGCAGCGATAAATCTTCCTCGCTTGCAGAATAACGCCTTGGTCCATAGGCTGCGACAGAGCTGTAACATTCGGCGGCAGGAAGACAAGCCTAACTGCTGTCAAGTTCTGGATGTCGGCGTGGGCTGGGCAGTTGTCAACAACAAAAACAACTTTTCGTCCCGCGGCAGCAAACTTACGGTCAAGGTGCCTCACGTACTCCTCGAACAGCGCTGCCGTCATCCAAGCCTTTTTGTTGCTTCTGTACAGCACGTCATCTTTAGGAGGAAGTCGTGCGTTCTTGAAGCACCGAGGCTTCTCCACTTTTCCTATGATCAGCAGCGGCAGTTTGTGACTGCCGGACATATTCGCACCAAACAGAATGGTTATTCTGTCCTTGGGTTGTTTTTTTCCCGTGACTACCGCATCCTTTGGGGCAAACGTCTTCGTAGGCAGCATTTTGTAAAACAATGCGGCCTCGTCCATGTTGTAAACATCGTCCTCCGCGTACTGCTGAAGCAGCGGAGCCAATGTATGCCTTTTCCAATTCTCGACAACATTTGGGTCGACGCTCCCGCTTTCGCCGCACACTGTCACGAATTTGAGGTTATTGCGGTCTTTAAATCTGGACAACCAGCCGTTGCTGCACTTAAATGCTTCATGGCCCAGCCGCAGTGCAAGCTCATCGGCCTTTTCGCGCAGCAGCGTGCCGTTCACAGGCAGGTGTGCTGCATTTGCATGCTGAAGCCACTTTATCAAGGCGTCTTCAACGTCCGGATACGTAGGAAAACGAATCCTTGTCCGCTTCGTCGAATGCGTCTTCCCGTAGGCTTCGAGGATCTTCGTCTTATTTTTCAATATAGTCGAAAGGGTCGATAAAGGCACCTTGTGCTTTTCCGCCAACTGCGTTTTGGAGCTCGTCCATTTTTCAGCCTCCTCAATTAGGCACACTTTCTGGCAGAGAGTCAGAGTTCTGTACTTCGGCATTTTCTTAACACCAACACCGCGCACGTGGTCAAGAACTAGCAGAGCACAGTACTCGCCTGGTCGCGGCACCGAACAATAAAGAACAACGAGCAGTGCCTGCCACAAGCGAGACAAACAACAAAAACGGAAACGGAACCAGAAAAATTTTGACCTAGTGGCACCTGCTTGTTGCTTTGTCAACTAAAGCTAGCCCCCAAAACCGGTGCAGATCACTGAGGCACAACAAAGCACCGGAAACAGGAAGTTGATTTAAAGTGCCGCCTGGCTTCCACTCCGGCAACTATACTGGCCTCAGAGAATGGCATTATGAAAAAATCACGGAGGCCATGGCTTAAATTGACGTATTATCCGGATGAGGGCGCGCTGGCTGTTTAAATTATCCGGCAGAATTTGCATACAAACTGTTGGGACCGCCGAAAACCTTCGAATTACGCGGGATTTCGAATAAACAGAGTTCAAATTAACGAGGTTTTACTGTATGTATCACATTCAGGCGACGCCTTCAAGTAAATGAGTTTTTCAATGGAGGCATTCAGTTTTCACTTTTACAAAGCTAAACTCTTCATTACTAAAAGAAAATTCATCACAGCACACAACCCAAACTCATAAATGCAGCAACATTACAGAAGCCACTCTCTCACATTATGCAGACAGATGACAACAGCGTCAAGACATGAGAGGAAGGAAAAACTTTAAATGATCCCCCGAAATAAAGCATTTCTTCAAGAAAACTCAGTTACATTCTGACACAGTTAATCAAGTAGTCTGCTTTCTTGGAAATATTACCCAATAAATCATTTAGCAGACAAGAATAGGAAATTTCAGGGGCTCTTTAAGACACACGTTTGAATAAATTACCAACAATCACTGACACAGAGGAAAGCTTAGGGAGATGTTTCTTTTTTTGATTCGTGGTGTTGATGACTGGAAAATTAGGTAATTACAAAGTAGAAGGAAAAACAACCACATGCTGCCAGTGGGATCTGAAACCATGACGTCCTCATGCATATCGTGCGCAGTGCTCTACCAGCTGAACCACAGTGGCAGCTATCAGATCTTCTACTCCCAAAAGTTTACCCTCAAAAACCTCTCAAAAGTAGACAGCTGCCATCATAGCTCTGTTGGTACAGCACTGCACACAACATGTAGGTGTCATGGATTTAGACTCCACTAACGACATGAGGTTGTTTTTCCTTCTACTTTGTAATCAGTTACCTTCTATGTAAAAAAAAACTGGTTACACTCCTGATTTCCCACTCATCAACACCACGAATAAAAAAACATCTCCCTAAGCTTTCCTCTCTGTCAGTAACTGCTGGCTTTTTCAGTAAATCATGAATGACGTGCGTGTTACAACTTGTATCAACAGAAAAGAAAACCAACAAAAGAAAAGAACGAAGATAAATATGCAAAGGTTACTGGTTACAGGAACAAAGAGATCGATATTCATTTGAGTAACAATACTAAAGCCACCACATGCGCAAGCTGGCATTGCAAATTTGCAAAAACAAAATGAACTGAAAAGTTCCAATACCCTTTATGTCCTGCAAAATGATGTAGTAGAAAACAGCTATCTGGCACCTATTCTCATGATTCAAGCTCCTATTTAAACATTTAGGAAGGTAGTGCATCCTCAGCTTATCAACCGTGTTCGCCAACAAACCACAAGCTACAGCAGCCTTACTATGGTAGCATTACTAGCATTACTCTGAATTCAAAGTGACACTGAAGAAAGATAGACGCTGTCCTGTATCAACAGAGTATACCACATTCTAGATACAAAGAGGCCACACTCAGTGAATATGAAGCTTTCACAAGCTAGCAAAAAAAAAAAGGTATAGGTGTGTATGTCAACAACTATATTTTGTTTGGGATCCCGGAGGCTACATTTCAGCACCATTCACTTTGTAATCGTTGCAAGCGATCCTTTTCAGTAAGGACGTCAAGAGTTTGAATCGAATGGCGGGAAGATTTTTAAATGCAATTTTCTCACCAATAAATGCATTTTTTATTGTTTTAGAAACGTCAACATAGCTATAGAAAGAACCAGAGAATAAATTTTTACTGAGAAAACAATTCAACAAAGTTGTTCTCAGTACTCCTTCAACCATGCAGAACTTGTGTTGCTGAGACCTCACTATCTAAACAAACCATGACTTCGGCAGTCAAATGAGTATGTTGAGTCTGCATTATAGACACGTTACAGACATGGGAAGCACTGAACAAGATGTAAATAGACATAATGACTGTGCCTTAGGGTGTCTCGACTACACAGGCATCAACACCGCTTGCGACAAGGTAGCACATTTGTGAGGGGCAAACAGTAAACTAGTGAGGGGCACATAGTAAACTAGTTATGGGCAAATAGTAAACTAGAACCAATTATTAATGCGAAAGCATTGCTAGGCTATGTAGACAGGAATCGTGTCCGCAAAACATGTCTGCACCAGTTGAGAGGAACTCATAAGAGATAGCGCCAAACGATTGTTGTGATCGATAGAGGACGAAGTGCGGTTGGTATCGCAAAAATAATTTTTAAAATCAGATGAGTAGTTAATTAATTAGAGACAAAAATGTCCAAAAAGTGGGTGAGGCCAGAGCAAAAGTTACGCGAAATTTGAAAACGCCGGAAATAGGCGGTCCCCGCCGCGGTGGCTCAGTGGTTAGGGCGCTCGACTACTGATCCGGAGTTCCCGGGATCGAACCCGATCGCGGCGGCTGCGTTTTTATGGAGGAAAAACGCTAAGGCGCCCGTGTGCTGTGCAATGTCAGTGCACGTTAAAGATCCCCAGGTGGTCGAAATTATTCCGGAGCCCTCCACTACGGCACCTATTCTTCCTTTCTTCTTTCACTTCCTCCTTTATCCCTTCCCTTACAGCCCGGTTTAGGTGTCCAACGATATATGAAACAGATACTGCACCATTTCCTTTCCCCAAAAACCAATTATTATTATTATTATTAAATAGGCGGAGCTACAGCATAGTGCCAAATTTGAAAAACCGGAAGTGTGGACGGAGCTAAAGCGTGGAGCTAAGTTGAAGAGAGGAGACAAGTGCCGAAGAGATGTCAATGCTTTCGCATTACTCTAATGCGGGTTACTGCAACGATCTCTAACGTTTTTTCCACAAGTCTAGCTGATCACACTGACAGCCCTGTATTCAGACCGTCATGATAAGTGCACACTTTAGCAACAGCATCAGTTGGAACATTGGGAACCCACATATTCTGCCAGCAGCGTTGCATGTGCCTCTCAATGCGCCGAGTTTTGTGTTATATTGAAGGCACCATAAATGAAGACAAGAAGTGCCTATAAAAACTACTGCTGTATGATAATACCATATTAATGAACCAGTGTTGAGAAACAGTGCAATCAACGTACATAAACACTGTATCTGTGGATGCTGCCTTGGTACCCATTTAAAGTGCCCAGATGAATTTTAGGTATGCTCAAAATTAGGCATGAGCTCCAAACAAAATATAAATTCACCAAATATGCCAGACACAGGTCACTTACCCACGAAACCAACGTCGTAGCCATTGTCACGCGAGATTCTGTCAAAGCTTGGCACGCTCCCCACAAACAGAGGTTGAGTCAAATCCAGTCCCATCATTCGTCCCTGAGATGTTCCGGTAACTTCTGACTGATCGTCAACTTTAAGTTTGGCTGCAAAAGACATCAAAACACAAATTCAAATGTGTCAGCTCAAAAATGTTTGATAACCAGGAATCGTAAACCATAAATTGTTGAACAACGAAACACTGAAGAAACCTGTTCTAATTTCTTTTCTAGCGTCATCGATACCTAGACCTTAGGCACTCAATTCTCTGGTTATGCTATTTCCTACACAACTAGTTGAACTTTATGAAGCTAATTGTGCATTCTTTTGTGGAACTTCCACAGAAGGACAGTGAATGAGAATGCCACTGAGTGCCTAGTCAAAGAGCCAGAAAAATTAGGTAGCTTTTAAATACTGTTCTACGATTGAGAAGGCTTTGGGGTGTATTCATGCCCCAACAAGAGACATTTACAAATGAAAAATTTATTTAATGCTCATGCCAGTCTCAAGGAATGAGACTACAGTTCCGATCTGGCACCTGGCCATAGCAGGTTTTTTGCCAGACAGTTCTGCATCCTATGATGCTTCGACACAGAACTGCACCATTGGTCATTCCTAGTTTTCATTCAATCAGCCAACTCTATTCATTTATACAACCACTCCCCTTGTTTCATCCCCATGTCCTTTTCCCTTTTATAACCGGTAAAAAAATCTCTGCTGTAGGTGCTCTGCTTGGTTGCGTTTAGCTCTAACAACAGCGCACTCATGTGCATGAAGTCACCTAGCCACATCATGAGCACCACGCAACTGAAGGGAAACCCACCGTCTTTCTTCTCTCTGCTGATCTGAACAGTGTGCCAGGTGTCTAGCTCCACCGGTGTGTGGCTTCTCAGGTAGCCCACCCCCGAGCCAAGCTCAAAGCGGAATTCCACATAGCCGTTGGTCAGACCTACAGATATGAAGTCTCCACCGCCATCCTCTTGTTGGCCATTATACAGAAGTAGCCCTGCAGAAGAAACAAGATTGATGGCAAAGCACAGCGTTATTCAAGTGACCGGCTGATGCACGATAGCCTGGTGCTGTGCATTTTGTGAAGGTTGTACAGATGGAAAGATACTTCACACAAATGCCATCGCCAGGATTATTTCATGAGGAGTTCGAGACTAGCAAATTTTGCTTACCATAAGCATAAGCAGCGTATCTGAATGTGAATAACTGAGCAGTTCAGACGTACAGCTTACCAGACTGTTTTTTTATGCTTGAATTGGTTTATGATTTATGGGGGTTTAACGTCCCAAAGCAACTCAGGCTATGAGGGACGCCGTAGTGAAGGGCTCCAGAACTTTCGACCGCCTGGGGTTCTTTAACGTGCACTGACATTGCACAGCACACGGGCCTCTAGAATTTCACCTCCACCGAAATTCGACCGCCGCGGCCGGGATCGAACCCGCGTCTTTCGGGTCAGCAGCCGAGCGTCATAACCACTGAGCCACCACGGCGGCTATGTGCTTGAATTGGTAACACTACTGCTGGTGAACTAGCTCTTAGCTTAATATACATCCTGAGTAAGTGCAGGACTCTTTCTTTACAATTGGCACAGATTCTGTGCATAATGTGGCTCTTCCTTCATAGACAGAATTGACAGATTAGGGGGTGATAATGCTGCTAAGAACATGCCTCGGAATCACAGGCTTGGCTCACGTTTTAATGTAACAAAAAGAGCCACAAAACCCAGAACCGTAAAACATGTAGTTGTGCACATATTTTTGGAGCTTTTACAAAAGTGGAGCTTTCTTTAAAATGCACCTTTGTAGCTTGTACAGAACTGTAGCAACAGCCCTATTTTCTAACTCAGGCTCAAAACCATTTCCTCTTTTAGAGATGATACAGGCACCAATGTTAAGGGCCACAGTACCTCTACCCAAAAAGCCCAATCAGAATGACCAGCCAGAATGGCATAGCAACCCATATAGGACTGCCACTTTTGTAGAGAGGGTATTAAATATTTGTAACTGTTCACACATTAACACCAGCACAATGCGAAGACAGGTTGTTAGAAATCTGAGCAGGAATCATATCACCACACCACACATTAAAACAAGCTAAAGGTAGAAAAAAAATCTTTACCGTTATCCTTTTCAGGTTTGAATGTTATCTGGACATCAAAGCCCATGTAGGCATTCACAATGGTTGGCAACTTCATGTACGAGAGGGGAGCTTGGGTGAACCTTGGAAGCAAGCCTGTAAAGTGTGAAGAAGGTGAAAACGAAACAAACATCAAAGTGATATACTACACAAAAAAACAATTCACATGTACTGCTTAACGCGTACTGCTTATGTAATATGAAAGTTCAGTGCATACGCAGAAAATCATTTATAAGCAGTACACAAATATCTACAAAAAGATTTTAGGGAAATTTCAAAAACACTCATCTCAAGGCATTTACCACAGAAATCAGTCTACCACAAAACTAACTTCTCATAAGATGCAAGAGAGATGAGCAGGACTATGGTAGTTGTCACCTTGCATGCAGTTTTCTGCAGCTATACCCGTGTTTTGTTCCTTTTGCAGATTTATGCTCATTTCTAAGTTTTGCAGTTACAGTTACAATTATAGCCAAGATAAAAACAATTTTATAGTGCCCAAGTGGTTTGTGTTCAAAGAGAGTGCAAACTGATGAATGGCAATTGTGCATGCAACAAACAGACGTTTGCTTTCTAAATTTTGACTGTCAGAGGCTTCCTGTGTGTTTTCAAATTCAGTCTGCATGACAGGCGTTCTTAATCTCTACCCTTGGGGAACCCCAATGACTTTCAACAGGAGAGCCCTCTGTGTATTGGCTTCCATGTCTTCCTGCCTAACATGCATGCAAATAAAGAGCATGTGGACATAAGGTCCTTTGAATAATGCCCAAATTCAATGAATAACAACTGTATGTATAGTGAAAGTCTCCTGCAAGATATTACAATGTGATTAGTTAAAAAAAATGTGGGTAAAGGAAAGAGGAGTTGAGGCATGCATAGATTTAGGTCCTTGGGGCATACTTGAGCTCTGCAGAACACAGGGATTCTGCAGAGCTCAGTTTGTAAACACGTGCTTTATGGGACTTGAGGCCTCACCGGTGACCACAAGAATTGTGGGGACCTCCAGCGTGGTGCGGTCAGTCTTTGCTGTGCAGATGTAGGTGCCTGCATCGCTGGCCCGAACATCTGGCACTACTAGGGTACTTTCACGGGGCACAGCCTTGTGAGGAACATCCCCATGGTCACGAGTCCAGCTGTATGCAACAGGCGACTCAAGGTTATGCCGGCAGTCCAAGACGACAGTAGAACCGTATGGAATAGTCCTGGTCTCCACTTCATTAGGTGGCACCGTCGGAGTTTCTGCACATGGAGCACCAAACCTAAGTCAGAAACCATGCACAAGTACCCTGCATTGGCAAAAATATGTACCATATATATTGAGGGGAGCCATTTAAGAATACACAAGTAACTTTAAGAAAAGCATTGTGGCAGTACTACCTCATCATTATCATCATCATCATCGTCTGCCGGACTACACCCACTGCAGGGCAAAGGCCTCTCCCATGTCTCTCCAACTAACCCTGTCTTTCGCCAGCCACATCCACCCTATGCCTGCAAACTTCTTAATCTCATCTGCCCACCTAACCTTCTGCTGCCCCCTGCTACGCTTACTTTTAATTGAGATCCACTCCGTTACCCTTAAGGACCAGTGGTTATCTTGCCTTCACATTACATACCCTGTGATAGAACCAGATAAGGCAAACAGATCTAAGGTCAGAGAAGAGTGAAGGATACTTTGAGGCTCCAGCAGGAAAAAGCGATAGCAATAAACACACAAGTGCTAAGAGATCCAATACATTAAGGCCTCTTTTTATGCACCTACTGCAGCAAGAAATTCAAGAACTGATGCATAGGGTCCTCTTAAAGGTGCCCTAAAGAGAAATTTGAACTCATCTTTTTACACAGCAACTCTATCTACACGTTCCGGGCATTCTTATAAACTTCTAATTATTGTCCTGTGCGGCCGACTGCCCTAATTAAATTGGATTAAACGTCCCGGCTCCCGCCTTTTCTTGAACTCAACGTGGTAGGTAGGCAGTGCCAACCAACGCGTGGAGTGCCTTTCAGCCAGTCCAGTGGTGGCTCCGCTCTCGCTTTTATTTTGTTTTTTAGGTTTCTGTGAATAAACAGTTTCAGTCACAGACAATATAGCCGCAAATTCATCATCATCATCATCATCATCAGCCTGACCATACCCGCCGCAGGGCAAAGGCATCTCCCTTGTCTCTCCAATTAACACTTTTCATTGCCAGCTGCGGCCACAATATCCCCGCAAACTTCTTAACCTCATCAGCCCACCTAACTTCCTGCCGCCCACTGCTGCGCTTGTCTTCTCTTGGAATCCACTCCGTTTCCCTTAAGGATCAGCGGTTATTTCTCCTTCGCATTACATGCCCTGCCAAGCCCATTTCTTCCTCTTGATTTTGACCAGGATGTCATTAACCCGCGTTTGTTCCCTCACCCACTCTGTCCGCTTCCGGTCTCTTACATTACACCTATCATTTTTCTTTCCGTGGCTCACTGCGTTGTCCTTAATTAACTTAAGCTGAAACTTTCGTCAGCCTCCACATTTCTGCCCCGTAGGTGAGTACTGGTAAGACACAGCTGTTGTATACTTTTATCTTGAGGGATATTGGTAAACTGCCATTCATGATATCAGAGAACCTGCCATATTCCCAAATTCTCCCTTCCAAAATGACTGTAAAGCTCAACCCTTGTCATGGAAAACTCAAACTTCACCACAAAACAAGGGAGTTGAGCATTACTGCCATGCTGACTCATTTTAAAAAGATATACACAAGAAATTATGCACCTCGTTAAAGTTCAGCACAGGACAAATTAGGGCTAAAGGGACACTAAGGACAGCTGCTTACATTGGCCATTCATCTCAAGAAAGGGTTTAATGCTCACTGTTTCATGCCCATTCAAATAATTTTCACAGGAAAGGCACCTTCAGTGAAGCCATTTGTACTGCCCAGCAATGTCATTCATGCGAGTGTGGTTGATCGGGCTAGTTGATAATTCATGACAGCTAGAAATGCAATGCAGCACAACTTTTCAACAAGGACGAAGAAAAGACTGGACACCACCGCACTGGAGCAGAGGAACACATAAAAGGGTCAGAATAACTATGAATGTAACTTGCTTTACATTTATATTTTACGTGCTTCACATTTCTTGCTTATATTTCTCCAGGGATGTCTATATATTACACAGGGGGGGCAAGAGGCACTGCAGAGGGGCTCTACATATTGTGAACAAATAAAAGCTGAGGTGAACTGCCTAATAATAACAGAGCTCATTCTACAGCATAAAGCCAAAAATTAATATTCATTTCAATGTCTCTTTCGGTGGGAATTGGACTTTCCTGTCCTGTGGGGGCATATAACATCAAAGGGCATATAACATCAAAGAGCATATATATACCGGGTGTCCCAGCTAACTTGAGCTAGGGGTTATAGAGACAAGGGAGTGAAACCAGTAGCATATTTGTGACAGCCACCTTGCGCACCACAGGCAATTTGTTGTTTTGCAATTAATTAATCGTTTAATTAAGTTTAATTATCCAAATTAAAAAATAATTGTTTACTTTAGACAACAAGTTGAATTTGAAGAGTTGTCGAGCACCTTCAGAAACCCGTATTCCATCATTTAGGACAAGGAAATCCTCACGCGCGTCTTTTTTTTCCCACCTCCAAAGAAAGCCCGCCAAGTACAAAAATAAACCACGTGACTATCGCATTCACGTGCCACGATCGTGCTGCTCTCAAGCGTGGTTTGAGCAAATGAAATCACCTGCAGCCTTGACTCGACAGCCTTGGCTCGAACTGGCTGACGTGAATGAGAAACCACCGCCAACATATCGGCCTGCCGCTGCTCCGTGGCCATCGAGCCAAGGCTGCAGGTGAATTCGTTTGCTCAAACCATGCTTGAGAGCAGTACGATCGTGGCACACGAATGCGCTAGTCACGTGGTTTATTTTTGTACTTGGCAGGCTTTCTTTGGAGCTGGGAAAAAAAAGACACGCGTGACGATTTCCTTGTCCTAAATGATGGAACGAGGGTTTCTGAAGGTGCTCGACAACTCTTCAAATGCAACTTGTAGTCTAAAGTTCATATTTGTTAATTTAGATAATTAAACTTAATTAAAACATTAATTAATTGCCCAAAAATTTCCTGTGGTGCGCAAGATGGCTGTCACCAGTATGCAACTGGTTTCATTCCCCTGTCTCTAATAATTTGTTTTTTAACCCTTGGCTCAAGTTAGCTGGGACACCCGGTATACGAAAAAGTTACCAGAATGGTTCTACAAGGTGTCATGCAAGGAGTGAGTGCTACTTTTTTACTTGGGCACTTTTCTGAGGTCTTTAGCTGACCAC
This sequence comes from Amblyomma americanum, assembly GCF_052857255.1. Lineage (NCBI taxonomy): Eukaryota > Metazoa > Arthropoda > Arachnida > Ixodida > Ixodidae > Amblyomma > Amblyomma americanum. The sequence goes on from NC_135498.1 coordinate 9,550,237, forward strand.
ACTGGTGCAGTGATGCTGCATATGGGGAGACATCAACTGACATAAAGGAGAACAAGGATGGCTTCATGCAGAGAGGGTCATACGGAGCTCGAAACAATGGTCTTGCATCCCTTTTTAACATGCGCATACTTCAGGTACCACCCAAGGATTACTGTATGGAGCAAGCAACCGTAGCCTAAAGATAAGCACTCTGTGCTTCCTTTTCATGATCATGAACTGTGCCCAGTCATTCAGAGAGATATTGCAGAGTAGTCATCAAAAGGATGCTGACCAGTTTAGAAGGTAAAGAAGCTGCTTAGTTACGAACAGTGCCAAAAAAAAAAGCAAAAACAGAATACAAAGTGCCAACTATCAAACAGACCTTGGATGCTTAGAATTGATATATCTAGTGTTCCCTTCTGCTTCTGCACCTTCATTTCATGCACCCCTGAACCAATTTGTAAACCCAACATAATGCCACCTCTGATGCCACTACTACTTTGCATGGGCACATCAGTAGCATGCCAGCTGCTTTTATTTGCAATATGGGTCAACTTTCATACAGAAGTCCTTAAAATGCTTGCTTCTCTGATCAACCCATGACTGTGAATTACAGCCAGATTAGGTGTTCAGAACGAGTTATTTTGTTACCACACCTTCAGCAAGCGCTCTGAACAGTCGACCAGGAATAAAATGAAAAAAGCAGCATGTAGTATGAATATATTTCATGCAAGTGGTTGGTGGTTGGATTAGTAGGTATCTGCTTCCAAATTTAAGTTGTCCTGTGTCTTTGTGCATGTGTTAATCTGGTATCTGTTATGTCCACATTGTTTCTTGAGATAGTAATAATGAATTTTGGAAATACTTATCAACAGCTAGCTCAGCCCACTGCAGGACAAAGGCCTCTCAAACTGGTCTTCAATTAACCCTGTCTTATGCCAGCTGTGGTCACACTATACCTGAAAACTTCCCAATTTCATCTGCCCACCTGACTCTCTGCCATCCCCTAATACATTTGCCTTCTTTTAAAATCCCCTCCATTATCCTTAAGGACCATAAAGGACCATAGGTTATCTTGCCCTTGCTTTACATGCCTTGCACATGTCCATTCTCTCTTCTTGAATTCAGCAAGGATATCAGTAAGTCGCATTTTTTTTCCCCTCATTAAACCACTTTGCTTTCCTTCCATCTTTTCTCGGAGATACCAACATATTTGGCAAAATACCAGTGAATAATTGTTTTCCTGAAAACTAGTTCTCCTAAATGCTGCTTAGCAAAGCTTGAGAAGAACTTTGGCTTCTTGAAGAAAATGAAAACTGTAAATTGTAAACTGTGGGGTTTAACATCCCGAAGCAACACTATGGTCTATGAGGGACACTGTAATGGATGGCTCCTGATTAGTTTAGACCACATGGGGTTCTTTACCATGCTCTGGATATTTTAGCCACTCTTCTACAAGTGAATAAAATGTCGATGGTGTGACTGGACTTCATGACAGATGAAAAACTACCATTACAATGCATAAACCTTTTGCTTATGACTGCTTACGTACTAGAGGGCAGGCTCATTAATTTAGGTGCAACACATCCAGGCACAAATTAGTGCAAAAAAGTTTTGGAATGTGTAGCCTTAGATTCAGGCTCGAGCTGCTGACTAATTAATCAGAACGACACAACTCTTTTTTCACACTTGAATTAGGGTGCTAATCAAATCAAATCAAACCATACAAGGCCCTAAAATTTTGAAATATTAGAACAGGTAGGAAGACGAAAGCAAAAGGATGAAGTTAAATTTTAATTTTCACTGCAGAAACATTTGCCAAAGCAGTTGATGCCAAATGGCAAAAATGTCCTATAGAAGTTGTGTTCAAAACTGCCAGTAGCAGCCTTTGACAAAAAAAAAATGCAGTGTCATTTGTGCAGATAAGTTGCACATAAACTGGACATGACAGGTGGCATATCTGGATTACGTATTCTATAAAATTAAATTCTCATTAAAAATGCTGCTGTTGAAAACAGTTTCCTTTTTATGAATACCTATTCTGAACATTCTTAACATAGCTGGGCTTCAATTGCGGCAAGCTTCTGCCAAATGGTTACACAAGCGTTTTTACAATATATTAGATTGCAAGTATAAGGTCAGCTATTTAATTGAACCTGTGCCAAAAACTAACAAGTTCATTCCTTGAATGAAGGCTGGATCTCCTGGCATCATCAGTGCTGTACTGTCAACAGCAACCACTTGACGCTCACAGGTCAGTACGAGTCACATTTGTGAGTGAGTGCATTTCACTGACAGCAGTCCAGAACCTCGGCGTTCTTTAAGGGTACTGTGTCAAAGTGGCATGCAGGCAAAAGGTGGACTAGAGACCACCATCCTACAGGGAGGAAGGATGGAAGTGCTTCGATGCGCAGACAAAGAGGGAGGGACACCGTCACCGGGCTGGTGCATCGGAGTCAGTGCAGGAAGTGTGCAGGGGGAAAACATAGGTGCTGTATGCACACACAGGAGATGAAACTGGTTGTGTTACTTACGAGTTGCCATTAGCCGAGAGTTGGGCAAATCGAGTGGAAGACAAAGTTCTGTTAGTAAAAGCACTTCGCTAAAACCACCCACCTTGTGAGAATTTATGTCCTGCTAAGCAAGCAAAGAAATATAACAATTCGCGAGGGTGTGTTGACAGGAAACTATTTAAAAGTTCCAGTAACAACAAGTTTCAAAATTTTCCAGTTTTACTGGACAGCCAGTTGTAGTCTACATAAATGTTAATAGCACTCATTATAGCAGAGAAGAGGGAAAATATAGTCAGGCTGGAATGAAACGTGAACAGCACTTGTGAACAAAACAATATATTTACCTCCGTACTCTCAGGTGCAGCATAAAACTAGCCTGATTCATATTTCTGGGTAAAGAGTCAACTGAAGAAAACATTCATAAGCCCGTTGGAAAGGAACCCATTGTTTCATTACAACCTCACTGTACATGATGTACATCACTGCTGATGTCATTACAGGCAGTTCTGATGTCTGCACAAGTGAGCATGTAGCCGTTGACCCAGTGAGCACCGACTCATGGTGACCTCCAGTAGTACCAGTGTGGTGGCTCGTCCTTGCTGCCCAGCAGCCTCCACTTTGCTTGGCACGTAATGCTCAACACAAAGCTGTGCACCCTACGCCAGAATCCATGATGTGTGAAAACAGTGCCTAAGGGCACACTTAGACCATCGTTTTAGAACAAAGTTAGTAACTGGACTAACTGAAGAAATTCAATTTTTTTAATCGCTTTTGTTTTCTTATTACTGTCAGCAACTGCTATTGGTGCTCAGTCATTGTATGAGCATTAGTAAGCCGCAGTAAGGCATAAAACCTTGCACCTTCAGAATGGTCCACACAAGACGAAAGCATTACCACTAGGCAGTCAGGACTGGTTGCCTTAGTACTCTCATAATTCATAATTTTACTAACAATGTTAGCGGACACCACAAGGCAATGCTCACTGCACTGAAGGTAATGGGCTCACATATTGGTATTAAAAGTTGAAAGGCTTGTACAGATATACTAAAAATAATCTTTAGTATTGCTGAAATAAGAGCAACGTCAAGAGCGAACTTTTAAGGGCTAAAGAAAGAAAAGGAACGCTGCTTTTCTTCTGTATGCTTATTCCTAGCATCACATTTTATTAAAAATAAGCGAAGGCCTTTGAATAGAAGTTATTTAGCAAGGAAAGTTGAAGCAAATGAAGTAGTGCTTGATATTTATCAACTACTGTTTAATATGACAGCAGCCAGCAATGTGTCCACCACCCTTTTAATGTGTCCACCACCCCTGAGCTCAGTGTTAATAGTCAGACATGCAGTGTTAACTGCGGTTACACATGCAGGTTTAGCTGAAAACTAGATCAATGCACAATGTGTTAGTGTTGTCAAACACAAAGAAAAGACAGAACACATAGTGGAAACGTGTGTTTTTACAACAGCCACAAAACGAACAAAAGCATACAGAAAATAAGACATGTGTTAGCATGTTAGAAACAAGGATATTCAGTTTTTAATAACAAAACATATCAATTTCTCCATCAACAGGACAGGAACATTCAGCAATCAGACAACAAGTCATGTCAAAAAAAAAAAAAATTAAACATGAATTTAGAGTAGCTATGTACATATTTCCAACGTGTACATAGTGGAACGAAAAGATTACGTCCTACATAATAGATTTTTCTTTTTGCAGAAATTCATAAAATGCTCATTCTTGGTCCAAATTTAGTACAGATAAAATACCACGCTCATACATTTGTGATAAACTACATTAAATATACAAAAATACAAGAGTTCATATCTCCTCTATTTAGTCGAGACCTTTATAACAATCATCTTCATCAACATCTGAAAATGCTGAAGTGAATATCCAGACAAGTGAGGCTGTATAACTATCACTGCTAACAAACTACTGCTTACCAAATATCTTTTTCTTGGCAGTGGTAAACAGGGTGCAAACATATTTCATAAAGTAGTGATATGCTGGAAACATTATGCAATGGTATCAATGGTAGAAGCGTAAGCTCGCTCAATGCACTGCATGAAGGTTTTTTATGCAACCTCAACACTGCAGCCATTTTGTGTGATTCATCGTTCGCAAGTTTTGTGACAACTACTATTGTATTTACATGAGTAATAATTCACACAAGAAAGCTTAATGCTTCATATCTGCAACATGCATGCCTTGATCTTATTATTTGCTGTCGTTATTATTAGTACTCCTAAACTGTACACAAAAGGCTGTTCTCCCCATGTTTGTAATTTCCAGTGACTTTGAACTTGCAGCATATATGCAGTGATGCATTTTTAACTCCCCAGCACAAAGTGCAAGTTAAACTATATAAGGAGGGGCTATATTAAAAAAATTAAATGCATCTGTGTGTTTGACAGGCTGTAATAAGCTTAACGAGCATTTGTATCATCAATTGGCCGAGAGTGTCCGCAACAAATGCCTACCATCTATAAAAAAAAAGTTAATGCCTATGCATAAAGGATTGTCTGGGCATGTATAAATTATGGCAGAAAACGGGTCCAAGCACACACACTAAATATCTTCCCTTGTGCGCTTTGAACCTAGTGCAGTGCTGCTACAGCAAGATCAGGCAAGAAAAGGTAGCTGCATTGATCGCTATGCAAAGGGAGCAGCATTTTGCTGAGCAAAGTACATGTCAGTGGCTTTATGCCTGCAAGGTGCGGGACAAACAGCTGCCAACTTCAAAGTAGATGCCCTGAATATCGCTTAAGCCATCCCACGCACAAGTAGAGCTCAGCACACCCATGAGAATGTTTCTGTCACAGCGTAGTCACAGGTAGTGTAAAACAGGCAGTGCCTCTTGAAGCAGTCTCAGAAAAGATTTTCAATGATTTCGCGATGTTGACGGTAGGCTCAAAGTTTAGCGTAGATGCAACTTAAGCGTGCTTTTTGCATTTCCAGGCTTAATTTTTTGGTTTTAAAAAATGAGACTTTTCCTTCTAAAGACTAGCTATAGCTACGCTTCAAGTGAACCAAACCCTTTTTTTTTTTGCCACTTCCATACATTTTTCACTCAACCCTGTTCAAAGCTGCCAATGACTGAACCTTCCTAAGTGTTTAAAATCATGAAAGGGAGAGAAAATGAGCTAGCCCCGTTTGTGATGATGCCACTGCATACCTTCAATGGCAAGGACGTAGTCATCATTGAGTGTGCCTGCAGGACTGTCAATGGAGCAGCGGTAGACACCACCATTTTCAGCGCGAACACCATTAACTTGAAGGACAGCTCCACGCACTCGCACATTGTCAGCAAAGCGGTCTTCGGCTTCAAGCTTGGTCCACTTCACGGAGGCTGCACCATCGCCCGTCACTACACAGTGAAGGTCCAGGCTGTCACCCATGTGAACAACCTCTTTGTTGGCCCGGATCCTCACTGAGATGCTGGGGACATCTGTCCAACAAGTAAATAAGACGAAAAAGAAAAGAGGTTAAGCTGACAAGAAACACGCGTTCGTCATTCCTTAAAAAGAAAAATCCTTCCTTCCTAGTTTTTCTTCTTTGCCTTGTCCTCTTTGACTATGCCGACATTATTTTACATTCCCTGCAGCAAACACCGAAGAAAATGGCACAGAAACACACAGGCATGGAGAAAAAACACATGTAGACAACTGATGCAGAGCCACAGCTGCAGTAAGATTTGCCCACAAAATCATGTTACACAGTCCGCTTACGTGTTCATTGTTAAATGACTGAAAGTGGCGTTGTGTTCAGTTTCCTCAAAGATTACTGTCATTGATGACATTAAACATTATGAAGCTGCTCCACTCTTCCCTTACAATGGAGAGGTCTTAAAAAATTGTGACGTGACCTGTTAGCACAGTGAATTCGCCAACAAGCTTCATACCTCTGACGTGAAGGATGACAAAGTCCCTGGAAGTCAACCGGTCACCTGTAATGGCATTGCAGATGTACCTTCCTTCATTGCTCTGCTGCACATCTTTGATCCTGCAATCGGGGGGTAAAATTACAATACTTGCATATTTGGCCACTGCAGGGCACAGGCAGACTTCCCAGCACGTCTCAAAACACAAGTAGTTATTTGTATGACAGTTCCTAAAAATGCCAAATGTGTAACTCAAACATGGAAAGAATGTGAAAGGGTGATGCATGTTAAGAAATACCTACATGCCATGAATAAATTCAAGGAAAGTTGGCTGTGAAGACACTGCATGGTTACCAGCTGCCCCTCTTAGCATACCAATTTGCTGCTATTTAGCAAGAGAACCTGACAATTCGGCAGCAATGGAAGCCAGTTTAAACCCCTTCAGGAAAGGATGTAAACAAAAGTGATCAAATTTCTCAGGACAAAGACTGCAAAAGTACACCAGAAAGCTTAATGGGGGACAAAAGTTTCTGCATTGATATGATTGCCAGAATTCACTATCATGCCATTTTTGAAGAATACATTACTGTTACCAGATGTGTTATACGTCAACGATGGCACCACTCGGGACATTCTACAAGATGCCGCACTCATAAGCACACAGGTGAACAGTAAAAGTTTCCATACAGAGCTAGTGCGTGTTTACAAGTGTGAGGGATGCTCGTGTACACCCAGGCAACTTCAGCGATATCACGATCTGCTGTAGTTCAGTTCTGGTATTGCATCATGGTTGGCAATTCAGTCTCATGCAAGGTTTGGAAAACACCTTATATACTTGTGTAAGGGCCACACCCCAAACTTTAAAAAAAAAAATCTCAGCCAAAACAATTGTTTCATGTGTGCATAATTCTGACTGCTTGGTACGTTCCACTGGCAGCAAACACTCCGTACAACCATAAACACGTACAGCGTCCCGTGCTCCCGATTCCGCCTGGAATCACAAACACACGGTGCCTTGGCACATGCTTACTCGTCTTGTAAGCTCAGCACTCGCACCAGAAAGGGCAAAATGTTATGCTGCACAAAAGCTAGAATGGGGTATAACCACACTAGCATGCTTCACATCAAAGCCATAGTAAAGGTGCTTTGAATTTAGTCCCAGTTTTTCATATAAGGTATATATTTTTTACCAGTTTGCATCACATGATAGCTTCGCATATAAATTAGCACAAAATTTATTTCTGCCAAGTTTTTGACAGTTAAATGCATGGGTCACACATAGTGGCAGGTCACATGTGCATGAAGCGCCACTCCAAATTTTTGGCTGAGGCATCATTGCTGTCAGTCGAGCGGCGAACCTTAGGTTGATCTTAATAACTTAGAATCACATGACATTTGCCAGTAAACTGATCTAGCAATCTGTTTTACTCCGGGTGGTTAATTTGTGCCAGTCGTCAGGCGCATGCCCCATCCATATTTTCAATGCATTATGTATTGGAAGGATTTTCTCGGCAACGCTGATTAGTCACAAAAATGTTTGTTGCAGAATAAAAAGGGGACACATAATGAGCTCTGCTGTAGCCAGAAAAATCTAATTGAAGAATGCCGGTCCTGTATAAGGGCTGCACCCAGTAAAAAGTGTTAAAAAAAAAGTTCGGCCCTCACACGAATATATACGGTGACTTCTACCGCAATAAGGTCAAAGGTTCAAGTTTACTCAGAATATCTGCCCTCCATAAATTGAGTGTACACAAGAATTTGGACTTTATCCAAAAATAGAATCAGCTTGGCTGATGATGATAGATGTGTTCAAATTTAGGCTCTCTGCTAATAAACAAATGATTGTTTTAAGTTTACAATGTTTCACATACCATTCCTAGGCCATGTACAACTACCTCAGCCTGCCAAACACAGATGCCTGCATCAAACTTGTCTGGTATACTACATGCCGAACTGTCTTAATTATCCACCCTTTCTCCACGAATTCATTACCTATGCAATACTGTTTCTTCACTGCAATCATAAGTCTCATCTTGTTTCCCCTCAAGGGGTTCATAATTATGCATAAGTCTTCACTACACATTTTTAGCATGCACGTGGTTCTGTGCTGTACACTTACCCTTATAGTGTGCCTACACACACAATTCTGTATTCCTACTCATTCCCTTTTACCTGTATTTTATCTCTGGTTCCCAGCCAAAGGTTCCCAGCTCTTACTCCTCAGTTATTTACACAACACTAATGGGCTGGTTGTAATGCTGGTACTCATACGAAGCCTTACCAAAGCTCGCCGTTCACTTCTCTTGCATTTGGTGGCAGGGCATGGGTGTCTTTTGTCCATTCTATTCTTTCAGGGGAGCCTGTCAGCGGACAGCGCAGCTCAATGTTCGAGCCCACGAATGCAGTCTCTTCTTTCCGCAGGGAGCCAATCTCAACACCGTCTGAAATAGCAATTGTCTTTCTTGAGAGAGGTATCAATGCAAAATGTCTGAACTAATGGGCACTCAATAGCAGGCTTGATTTTAACAAAGGCAAGGCAATCACACACGAATTACACTGCTTGCCTTTGTCTTCAGCGGCACGATATCAGCCCCTGCTTTGATTTTCTGCTGTGAAACATTAGCAGCAAAATTTGCCACAATTACCAAACACCACAAATGAACAAGAGCAGCCATCAATTGGGATGTGGAAAGATGGACACATAGAAAACCAAAACCCAAAGGTGCTTTCAACAAAGACGACATATTTCTGCCCTGCAGCCTCATTGCATAAATAGTTTTAGTGCACACCTGTACCGAAATGTGCTGTCTGTCCAACAGATACCTATGCAGGTGCTTGATACAAGCACTGTGATTCACCGACATGTGTACCTCAGAAGATTGGCTGCCTGAGTAGTGTATAATCTTGCACCTTGACCTCTGCACAGATGTGGATAAGATGCATTGAATGCTTGCTTGCTAGAACTGACTGCAACAAAAGCATCTTAATCCGTTTTGAAAACATTTATCTATCACTGTACAGATCAACCTTAGCATATTTTTATGTGCAAGCACATCACTGTAGTATGCGTTTGGCACATGATAACCTTAATTTCTCATGAGCCATAAACACAACACAAATACATGAAAAAAACATCAGGATGAAAGAGGATAGCAGGCGGCCACATGCCTGAGACTCTGACATCAGCAACCCCTTCAGCCTGTCCTGCTGCATTGGCAGCCGTGCAGATGTAGCGGCCAGCATCCGTGACTGAGATTCCACGGAACTCAAGCAGGCCATCCCTCTGTACAGTGCTCGGAGGCAGCTGCCCACCCTGTCTCGACCAATGGTAGGTGATGGGCGGCTCGCCAATAGCCGAGCACTGAATGTAGACATGGTGGCCAGGACGTACTGTCTGCTGGGTGGGGTTCAGCTGAATCCGGGGCGGTGCTATTTGTAACAAACAATGGAAAGAATGAGCCAAGAAAAGGAAAAGGAGAAGGGCATGCAAATTACAGTTCAAGAAATTATCAGATCAGAGCCAGTATTTTCAAAGATGCGGTAAAAACTAGGGGTATGCGAAAACTGAAATTTTCGAGTACAAATTGAAAACGAATATGAAGAAAAAATGCTTTCAGACATCGAATCGAATATCAGTTCAATATAAAAAAAATTTCACAGAAAGATAAAAAGACAAAAAGTGCTCTCTTTTTGTTCTCAAAATAGCATATGGTCTTTGCAACTGAAAGAAACAAAATTAGACTGACACAGCACCGTACAAAAAAACATGACATGCACAGAAATGTATACTGCTTGATTAAACAGCTTAACAGTAAGCAGCCTATAATATGGTGATGCAAAATGAGTAACAAAATGAAATCCATGAATTGACAGATGACCGGCAACTAAAGATACCATAATGGGCAATTGAACATTAAATCAGACTTAACAAGACTGGAAGAAATGCCCGAATTATATGACGGTCTAGGTGTAAAATTCTCTCCCCCACGAAAAAAATAATTAAAAGAAACTGCCGAAAATGTAGTCAAAACTCAACAGGCTCCATCACACAAACAGTGAAAAGTCCATGACGAGCACGCAGTTTCGCCATGCTGAAAGAACAACGCTGATGTAAGTGAGGAGAATGCACAATGGCGATGGAACAGCGAGATTGCTTCTAAAAAGCAGCCTCCACTGCTTTTTACGTTCCACTAGGCCAGCATCTGAAACATGTCTGAAAGCAGCGCCTAGCTGGGTCTCTGGGTTCGGGCGGCTGGTGAATACGCGGCTGATGGCCGCCGTCGCTTGGGACGGACAGCAAAACTCAGAACGAAAACTATTCACAAAAACTACGTGGCCAGGACATTTTTTAGCCTAGCACAGCCAGGGTTTCTCCTACCAGGAAGGAAAAAAAAACTCAGCAGGGAGTATGACATCAAGCAGCCAGCCATCGCAAGCCAAGTGCTCATGAAGCCATTCCCTTCCCTGGTTTTTTTACTCTCTGAGTCAGTCCCTAATGTTTTGGTGCTAGTATGTTGTACTGCGTGCGTTTGTGTGGCCCATGTCTACAGCCAGTTTGCCGCACTGGTCCGAGCATGCACGTGTGCGGCGTTGATAGATATCACTGCACACAACCACGTTGTGTGATCACGTGGGGGCAGACTCTCTTTTTTACTTTTTGTGTCTAAGCTTCAGGGTTATCGCTGCACGTGCCATCCTACCAGCGCCATGCCTGCTGTTACACCCAAGTCTGGTGCGTGGGTTGCGACTGCATGTAATAAGTAGGATTTTTACATGATCACTTGCCCTGCCAGTAACAGCTCGATTCGACTCTCATACTTCGGGAGTCATATGCGAAATTCTGCAAATGGGCTTTCCTGCATATCATAGTTGACCAAAACAAGACGGTGGAGTTCGCGCTACAGGAGTTGTGAATTAAGGTGACAAAAATCGCACGTATTTTCGTTGTGAATGTTCGAAGTGGGCGGTCAGCCATCTTGTTCTTATTGGGTGCCATATGAAGAAAAGCCCACTAACGGAATTTCGCATGAACTCCAAGCCTCCCAGCATCTGAATGCGGTAGATCCATGCAATAAATGACGGAGAAGAAAGCGAAGTGGACACCTCTGTAGGGTTTTTCCCGACACTTAAACTCGATGTTCGAATAATATGCCCAGAAAAAGTTAATGCCTATGCATAAAGGATTGTCTGGGCATGTATAAATTATGGTGGAAGACGGGTCCAAGCACACACACTAAATATCTTCCCTTGTGCACTTTGAACCTACTGCAGTGCTGCTACAGCAAGATCAGGCAAGAAAAGGTAGCTGCATTGATCGCAATGCAAAAGGAGCAGCATGCAAAGGGAGCTCCTAAAGCGAGCTCACTACATATCCTTTTTATTGTTAAATGTAAAACTTGGGGACATAAAGCAATCACAATTAATGTGATCTAAACTCTCACATTAAACTATTCACGTCGAAATAGCATTTCTTATGACTGATTTGATCTGAACTTGTTCAACAAAGCATAGTCTCTGATGCAACAAGAGACAATGCAATGCAATGCAATTCCATCTTTTACATTTCAAAGTGAAGTGCTTGCAGCCAGCTTACAAGTAACAAAATGGGAAAGCAAGAGTATTTTTCAAGCAAAGAACTCACTTGCCTTTCGACCATACTCCTGAATGAAAGCAGTAATAAAAATGCAAGGGTTTGTTAGACATACAGACAAAAAAAAAAAAACTTCCAATGTGGTGGGTGCGGGCACTACAACAACACAATGAACTTACCAACAAGAGCGAGTGTAACACGTGTGTCCAAAATGGCGGCCCCATCCTCCTTGCCTTGACAAGCATACACACCAGCGTCGGTTGCCTGCACTCTTTCGAAGTGCAAAATGCCATTTTCTGAAGGAAGCTCTGCCAAATTACCATCTGGCAGCACTTTAGACCATACAATTTTAATTGGACGAGCCGTTCCTGAAAAAAAGAATAATAAGTAAAACATAGTGCAAAAAAGCTTCTGACTCTGGCATCAGTTTCTGGAATTTTTTTCAAGCTTTCAGCACATGTGCTGCTGAACATTGGAGGACTGAACATGCATTTGTCATGACCGCACAATTAGCATTGCCTGAACAACCAAGGCTTTCAGTTCCTACAATTTTTTTTTTCAGCAGAGCTCAAGAAAAATGCATGTTCTATAGCTGAATGCCTGCACTCATTAAACCGTGACACTTCAGCTGAGCTATCTTCGTGGTTTAGATCATACCAGAGTTGTAGTACTGCCCCTAAAAGTGAACTAAAGTATAAAACCTTGACCTTGTAGCCAACATTCGTGCTAATGAAGGAGGGGAGTTGAAAGCACTAAGCACTAAAAGTAATACTCTTTGTCAACTGCTACCAACAAGGCACAAATGTACTGCCAACAATACCTGCAGCCCTGTGTTGTACCATAACTGACATTATCAGTGGGGCCATGTGGATAGCAGGGTACCCACAATAAGCTAGAGCACAATATATGACTCGAAAGCATGACCAGTACTCCTGCCCTCATGAATCTACCACTGCAATGATGCAAGAGCTGCACGGACACTGGATATATATTCCTAAGGAGCTACTGCCATACACTACTTGTATAGAATTAGTGCCCCAAAATCTGCCACTGACAAAAGGCGGCTGCCAAAGTGTCCAGCTGCTGTCACATATTGTGCAAGCACTCTCCATTCCGTCACATCAAAAAGAAAAGTGCACAGTTAGTACACAGCTCCTGCAGTGCAATCTTTTACCTAACTGATAATGTGAGTGGCTATTTAAGGCAGTGCGACAGATATTGCCACGTGATCGTGTGCCTTTTACAGTTTCGAGCTGTGAATTTTCTTCTATGTATATGCAATAGAACTTCATGGCAGGCAAAAGACAGCACCAAAAATGAAATAGTCAAAAGGAATGATGCATGGCTGCTCTCAGCCATTTCACAAGTCTTTCTGTTTCCAGCCCATTTGCCTATAAAATTATGAACTAGCAACCTGATTAAGTGCTATATTTTGGAGAAGGTAGCCAAATTCAAATGATTTAGCTTCAGTTCATAAATTCCGGCATTGCTAGTGGTTGGAGCGAATGAAAACTGAGTGTGGACAGCGCATGTTCAACCATGCGTAAATTAGGTGGAGACAGATGACTAATCAGTGCTCAGTATAAGTGAGAAAAAAAATTAAATTGGCAAACCTTCAATATGACAGCGAAGCTCTGCCCGCTTTCCAATCGAAGCTGTCACAACTCTGTCATCTGCGACCAACTTTGGAACAGAATGTGAATGTCGGTTGCCATCAACTGGAAACAAAATAAACAAATTATTAATTCATATGTCACTCAGCATGACACAGTTCTAAGTGGTTAAACAGAGTGCTCATATGACAATTGTCAATGATTTATTCAAACACATGTGACATGGCTAGAGAAAGCAGTGCAAAAAGACCAGGACAAACATAGAAGCTAACAGGATTCAGCGCCTGTCCTGTTACCTTCTGTGTTCATCCTCGTCTTTTTGCGCTGCTTCGATCCTCTAGCCATGCACAAAGACCAACAAGACCGAACCATAACTCTAGTACATGCAATATTTTAGCAGGTGCAGAAGCCCCTATATGGGTAAGGAAGCTCAAACATGGTTTCATATGTGCCCATGCACAATACAGAAAAAAATGCTCAACACTGAAAACTGCAATCGCATATCAATTATAATGGTACACTGCAGAAAACTTCTGTCCCTGGCTGAATGCGATTTCATAAAAGATAATAATGTTTGCTGAAAATAGAAGCTGGAAAAAATTGCTATGGCCTTCTACTTTACAATAATCCTAACCCTCTGAACTATCTGGCCACCATTCAATCTAAGAATGTTTTTTCAGCTGTGCCTGCAACATGCATTAGTTATCAGTTTACTTTTGGCAATATGCCACCTTTTTTTTCATGTTCATATAAGGTTCATGCTCCTGCAACTTTATGCATGCTTACTCAGCCTGTTACAATAAAGCACAATGAGAGACGTGTTTTAAAGGATGCTGGATTAATTTAGTCCACTGGGGGTGCATTAACACTTAGCATCAGAGCATTTCATCGATACACTGGTGGCAGCATTAAAATCCTGGAATCATTGCACTTAGCCCAAATAAGCTGTGGAACTGAGCCAAGATTCTAGACCCTTGTACCAAGCATGCACTGCAGCTGCACCAACATGAGCAAGAACCTTACTTTACTATTCACCCATATTAGCACATTTTAGGGCAGGACATTCACTTCTTTTTGTCCATTCGCATAAACAAATCTTTTTTTTTCCTCCACAGGTATTAACTGGCCACTTTTCATGAGCACCACCATCACCCAAGTTCCTGCATTCATCTAACCATATGTCAGCCATGAATATAGGTTGACTCCCTAAGTTAGCAGCCACATGAGTGTAAAAAGGTACAAATAAAGAAGACTCCCTTCAAGATGAACTCTGTTAAAGCGAATTCTCTGATAATGTAGAACAGTTCAGGGACCCATGCTTAATTTCTTATTGATTGAATGTAAAACAATTTGGTTAACACAAACCATCCAATTATCTAATTAGTGCACATTGGTTGACATAAACTCTAGTAGTGCTACACTGACTGTCACCATGCAGCAACAGGTGACTAATCAGTTTATGTAAATTGGTTGCATCATCAAGAAAAGACTGCAACAAATTGAAAAAAAAAAAAAGGACAGTAGCATACTTGAACGAGTTTGTGCATGCAGGCATTCCAGCCTGCCAGGAGGAATGACGATGATGATTGATTTTTATGGCGCAAGGGCATCTATGGCCAAAGAGCGCCATGACACAAGGTATTTTTGACTTCTCAAGGTACGGTCAAAGGCCCATTTCCCAAGCATATTTCACCCTAAATAAGCCGAGCACCAGACCAGGGGAAAGCAGGTACCCACTGTATCACCGGTGGGTACCCGACGGCACTGGGGATCAAACCTCGCACCTCCTGCATGAGAGGCGGATGCTCAACTGCCAGGAGGAATGAAGTAATTGCAGTTGGCCTTGCATGCACCATGCTATTAGGCACAGTCTGATCTTTTATCGCAGGAGTGGTTTCTTAGGAATATGACAGTAGTAAACAAAAACAGGATGGTTAACTGCAGGCCGATGGTGCTCAGGATTTCTGAATATATTTTGGGATGCTTAATAATTGTCTTCTCGTAAACTCCTCCTCCTTAATGCTCACCTCAATATCTGCTTTACTCTTTGTATATATATATATATATACTCTCATGTGATCCGATTCACTTTTCTTAAGCTGGACATCTCACAAGCTTAATAGAGTAAGGTCCTTTCAATTTATATTAAGGGCGTCTAATGCATAGGCCGACCTCCTAACTTCATGAGAACCATAATTTAGGCAAACCTCTATTTTGGCGTGCATTTAGTAGATTAATGAACGTGAGAGTTGCAGGCAGCACCTTCATACAAATGCCACTACTCATAGATATCACAAACATCGGCCCTCGCTTAAGTGACATAAGCACATGTCTATCTCTTCTGTAGATGGAGTAAAGAAGCTAGCAACAACCAAATGACAGCTAGTGCGCCAATTCATAGTTGAAAAAGCAGCTAGATGGTCTGCCAGGTCGTTTTTTGCCACGACAGGCTGGTCGCTTTGATCATCACAGATCTATCCCATTTGTCAAGACACCACAAATTAAAAAAAAAAAACGTCGACTTACATGTGGATAGATATGCAAAGCCTACTGCAGGACAAAGGGTTTTCTCCCTTGATCTTCAGTTACATTTGTCCGGTGCCTGCTGTGCCCCCTGGACACGTACGAAACTGGCTGTCCTGAATCACATTTCTCTTCCCTTAGAACCTACAGGTCGTGTTTTAGGTACCATGGCCAAGCACAAATTTTCCTTCTAGAAGTTATATCATACCTCTATTCATGTTTGCACACTAATCCTTGCTGTTGTCTTTATGCATCTCCAAATTATGTCTCATTTCCCTCTCCACTGCACTCAGGCTCCTTCCCAGCTTTCACGGGCTTACACACCTGCCACTTCTATCCTCCCCTCAGAAACTCCTCCGTGGTTCGCCGCCCTGCAGATGTAGATGCCGCTGTCCGAAGGTGCCACGCGTCGAATGAACAGGGTAGTGGTGCCCCCATGCAGTTCCTCTGTGTTGGAATAGGTGGTGATGGGTTGACCAAGGCGTTCCCATGTGACCGTAGGCTTTGGGTCACCCTCGGCAATGCAGTCAAGTCTGATCTGGTCGCCAACCCTCACCGTATACGGGTTTTGCTGGAGGATACGCACAAATGGACTCCCTGCAAAATGCAAAAAGGAAGTTTATTTAAACAAGTACACCTCGATAGCAGCCATCACAGTGAATATGAGATCCACTGCTGGCATGAATGAGGAAACACTGCTTGCAAACTGCAACTAGGCCCAACCATTAAATGAAGCTCATACTGAAACTGACACACACAGATGGAAATATCTTACCCTGAACCTACCATGACTTCTTCAAGAACTTTTGCCCTTTATGTTAAGAAGAACCACCATCATATAGATAATTTGGTTTTTGCTCAAAACAACCATACCATTCCATGAAGTTTGGCTATGAGGGACGCTGTAAAGGAGGGCTCCAGATAATTTTGACCACCTGGGGTTCTATAAAGTGTAAATGCCTACAAATACCTACATTTAGATGGATGTCATCAAAGTAATTTCAATGCCCCTGATGAAGCGTTTGCGTAGCATAACATTAGGGCCAGTCTTTTCATGACATTGCTACAATGAGATCTACAGTCTGCAATGCAAGGGTCACTTACCTTCCATTTTGAGCGTTGTTTGAGCAGTAACTTTGCCCATTGCATTTTCAGCAGAACAAACATACGTCCCTTCCTCATCCCTTGAGAACCTTGTGAAACTAGAGTAAAAGAATAACACAAAGAGGCAGATAAAAAAAAAACACATAAAAGAGGTTTTAATTATGCAGACCCAGTATGCAAGCTTTCTGGGCAGACAAATTTTTGGTCAGAGTTGTAAATGATGCAAATTCAGAAGCACAATTTCAAACTTCCAAGTTGTAGTGCATCAAAAGACAAGGAACGGTGAACGAGATGGGCACCCTCGTCTTTTGCTGCGCTACAACTCAGAAATATGAACCAGGAAACCCAAGTTTTGAAGTTCATGATTTCAGAAATGATCGAAGTATCAAAGCACCTACAAGACTGCTCTCAGCTACAGCAGGAAGCCATTTCATTTGCTGCTTCAGTAAGCATGCGACCATGGAAATACTAAGCAGAGGGGGCAAAAAACTGAAACAAGGACACTGAGTGCACTAAATACTTTTTTTTTTTCCATCCATACATCGAAGAGTTTTTGGGAAAAATCGCATGCACATACATACTAGTTCACTGAACCAAAATCAATCATGTGGAACTGTGACACATGCATGCTAATGACAGGGTCCATATTCGCTGTTCCTCATTATCAATTTGTACACAGCTATCTGCACAGATAGCTTGTACTTTTTATGACTCTCTTACGTCCCTCTGAATTAAATTTCTCTCTCATATCTTTCTTAACCACGAAGATATAGACTTTCAGCTGAGAACATTACAGTGACCAGAGTGTTTACCGAATGATTCCAGGGCCAGTCAGTTCAGTGCTGGGAGTGAAGGGACTTCCGTCAGCACGTGTCCACTCTACTGTTGGCGTTGGTATCCCAGCTGTCGGTCTGCAGTGTAGGAATGCATTGTCTCCGTGATGAAGTGGTGGGATGTGTTTTGGGTAGATTTCCACTAGTGGAACTTCTCTTCCTGAAAGTACACAAGAAGTTGCATGTTCAATTACGAGAAGCTCTTAACAATTCAAAACTGAATTCACGCAAATCTAAATATTCTGAGTGGCACGCTATTTTAGACATCTTTAAAATTCTACATCAGATGGCATTTTTTATTACTTAAGCCTTCCACTTTCTTGCATGGCACCTCTAGCTACTAAAAGAAATTCTTCTGCAGTGATAAGAAATGCACCTATTTACCATCATCATCATGATCAACCAGGACATGGCTGATTCACAGCACAATAAATGCCTCTGCTAGTGATTTTATTTACAGACTAGTATTCTTAACAGACATCAATGCCGACTCCTTTAACCCTTGAGCTACCGTGCTTAGGCAGCCGGTCATATATGACTGAAGTTTTGAATCTGCCACCAAAAATTCAAGGTGGCCCTCCTGGACAAGCTGCGTTATCTTGTTTGCTTCTATAACATCATCTCTTTGGTTTAAGTTTTGTTTTTTTTTTCATTTTCTAATGCGAAGAGACGACGTGAAAATAAAACCGACCGGAGTCCGCCGGTCACTGATAATGGCATCAGTTTCAATGTGCGCTCCTCAAAAGCGAAAGGTATACACCGGGAGCTTTTGTCGGTTCTTATGCCGTTTTCTTTTTTAGAACAGCAGTGGTGAGTTAAACGACCATGTGGAATGGTTGATTTTAGTTTCGACTGCGAGACTTCGTCTCAGAGGCCCAGGACATCATGCATGCTGCAGTGTGTGCTCGCACGTGTTTCATTTTGCAGTTCACATTGCATTTTATGTACTGCACTTGATTTGTAAAAGATGACCGTGGTTTTTATTTGGTGCTATAGGGTCTTCGCAAAATAGTGCCAGGATATTTTTCCAAATGCATCAGCAGATTTTTTATTATGATGATATCAAGGAAGGCCACGCCCCCTTTCACCCATAGAACCCATTCGCTGCCCACTGAAAAAAAGTGAAGAAAAGGTGGAACTGCTAGCTCTGCTGTAGTAAAACAAGACCAGAACTCAGAACAAGAGCAGCACATTCCATATCTACCTCCATTTCATGTTGTCAGGAGACTGCTTTCTCTAGTGGTAACGCAGTCAAAGTCCCTAACTTGATGGGCCACGGAAAGTGCAGTGTATTATGTATGCAGCTGCAAATCACAAGAATGGTAACTAAAACATGTGAAACGTTTTACTTTTCTTTGTAATAAACATCTGGCTCATCGCAGCAGCTAATTTTTGCTTTGCTTGCATTCGTTTTTTTGTTGTGTTGTCAGCATATTTAATCAATAAATTTTCAAGAAGTTTTGCACACATAACTCTGGCATTTTTTTCATTCGGAAGAATATAATCAATAACGTGCAGTGCAGTTTTTTGCTTTTGCTCGTATATTTTACGTTCGCTGCTGTGCCAGTCCATCAAGATGTACGTGCTTGTGCACAAGGCCGGCTTGGGAAGGTCGACGCAGCCGCGTTGCCATGTGCACTTACAACTTCTTGAAAAACTCATTTTTTCTTTTAAAGCACTCGAAATTGGTCATTTTTTTGCAGTAGCGAAAGAGCTAAGTAATGATAAAGCCGAACTACATACACATGCAACTCCATGTACGGCATCCTATGATAAGAAAAATTTTATGAAAATTTTTTTTAGTTCTAGTATGCATCTCATAAAAGTGGCCACTCTACAAGACTGAGAGGAGGCATTTAGTTTCTTTAGAGCAGAATACAGCAAATAAAGGACTAGCAAAGGAAGGATAGATTCAGGGAAAGCAGTCCTTACGGTCAACTTCCAGCACAGCAGTGGCTCGAGCTATGCCTTCTCTATTTTCTGCCACGCAGGTGTAGTGACCCCTGTCCTGGACAACGGTTTGCTCAATTGTCAGTGTGTCGTCCTGTACCTACAAGAGCACAAAAGAGTTCAGCAATATTAGTATCACCAATTCATTAAAAGGCCTCTGAAACATTTCCATACTGTAGCATATGTACTGTATTTACTCGCATGATTTGCGCCCTTGCATAATTTGTGCACTTCCCAATTTATTACCCGGGTTTATAAAAAAAAAAAAGCTTTTGCTCGTATATTTTACGTTCGCTGCTGTGCCAGTCCATCAACATGTACGTGCTTGTGCACAGGGCAGGCTTGGGAAGGTCAACGCAGCCGCGTTGCCATGTGCAACTGCAAAAGATGAAAGTGATGGGAGGATGAATTATGTGCCGTTTACCCAGCTCGCTTGTGCTGGCAACCACTTTTCAGCTGAATAGATGCAAAAACAAAACTTCCGGTAACCTTCAGCATGCAGTGAAATCCGAAATTAGCAAACCATTTATATGAAAAAAGCCAATAGTGATTGATACCAAGGAGCATAGAGGAATATTTCTATCATTTCTTTCTTAATTCGTGGCACTGATCAATGAGAAATTAATAACACAATAATTTTATCGCTGAAAGATAACTGATCAGAAAGTAGAACAAAAAACAACCTCGTGTAACCAGTGGGATCCGAACCACATCCTCCAAATTTCAATTTCTTCATCTGCTCAACAGCTTAACAAGGGGGCCTGTGTACTGGGAGTCTTCATGCCAAAGGTAGCATAAGAGGGTTCCACAGAGAGCTTCCACCCTCCCCATTTGATCACATTCCATGTGGCACTCATAGTAATATGGGATGCACTGTCTGCTGACATGAACGAGGACGGTGCTAATGAACACTCTAAAGGTTAGGTTACACGCAACATAAATGCCCTCATATGTAGAAGAGTGGAAAGCCGCTGCCATGGCTAGAGCAGCAGACGTGAAATTCAGAGGTCATGGGTCCGAACCATTTGTTTAGCTTATCACTAGTCAGCCGGGCCACACTCGACAGCACTGTTTTATCGCCTTTCATCTCCATTTGCTTCTGACTGCTTGCTTTGCAACTGTATTGCCACGAATATTTGTACTGTTCGTTTGTTCATTCTTCAAAGCTTCTGGAACGCGGCTTTATCGCTTTGTTTGTGATGCAAGACGCGACCAGATTTATCTCGATATATCGCATCCAGGAGGAGCCGATTTTACATTGTTCCAGACTGTTGATATAACTTTGCACGCTGTATCTCGAAAGTTTGCTATCAGCTTTAAATTTAGCATGACTGAGAGCAGCAGGCATTCTGTTCGACGACTGCCGAGCACGCTTCTTGCTTTCGCCGTCGCTGAATCATTCAGTTCATTGTGGGCGCAAGTCAGCCCAACAAACAGTTTATATTGAAAGCGTTCTTTTGCTGTCTTCCTCACTACCCGTAGTGCATGCCGTCGCCACTATGTGTCAGTATTTTTGCACGTTTATTGCTTGGAGTTGCATGCTGTCGTACCATTCCACACTGCATAACGTGGGGGAGATACATGCGTCTTATATTTGGAGTTAACTTTTCTGCGGGGGGGGGCAGCGAATAGCACAAGTTGGGGGCAACGACATATAGGCAGCAATATATGGTATATATTGCTCGCTATGACCTTCAGATTTTAGACGTGCTCACAAAATCTCCGCGTAATTTACAAACCCCATTTTTTGAAGCCTTAATTTTAAGATAAAAGCTGCACAAATTAAGCAAGCAAATATGGTTAATGTGTCCCATAGGTGGATCACATCAAAGCCAGCAAGTGCTAGCCATCCCAGTTAGCTCAGTTGGTAGAGCAACTGCTCCGGTGAAGTGGTGGTTCTGCGTTCGAACCCCGGACCAGGACGCATTTAACTACGAAGTTTCTGCGGAAGCTGTATAGCTTTCCTTTGTAGCCATATGACTGTGCTTGATTGCATGCCAATTATTCCCACATTACGATGCTAGGGAAGACATAAGCTAGTCGTAGTTATGCTACATGAGGTGTGGGGACATGGGGACAGCACAATTAAGGGCCCCAACAGCAGCAAAACTAAAGTGGTACTCACAATGTGTCTGTGAGTGAAGTTGCTTCCAACTTTGGCAAACTTGATTACTGGTGTTGGCGTTCCTGTCGCGATACAGCGCAATTTGGCATCCTCTCCTTGTCGCACAGTCTGCCTCTCAGGCTCAATGTGCACTGAAGGAATGTTCCTTCCTGCAAACGAGAGAAAATGCAGACATTGGAAAAAAAAATTGAATGCATTACATAGTACTAAGGAAAAGACTGGTAAAGTAAAAGGTAGGTTGTCAATGTTCACTGCTCATTAAAAGACCCCTGACCAACTCTGCATTTCTGTTCTTAAGGCTTCTTACTCAGTACTCATAGAAAGCTGGAAGCTGCTGAAGTATGTCGAATGCAGATCGTACACTATACCTGTGCAGCATGTGCATTGTACCCTCAATATGGGGCCAATTACATGGCAAAATTTTGTACTGCATCTTCTAAAAGAGGCATCTGTGATGCGCTCACAAATGCAGTCTCACTTCTCAGAGAAGCACACGGGCTAATGATGGCATATTATTTCTGTGGTGGCCCAACAGGCCAGTATAGTACAGTAAAAGCTCGTTAATTCGAATTCCACGAGGCCGCCAGGCCAGTTCGAATTAACCAAAATTCGAACTAATGAAAGTGAGCAAAAATGGATGCTTTTGATGCCCGGAGGGCACGAAAAACATTTACTTAGCAAAACAATCTGGTAGCTTTCTAAGTACTGCTGCAGAGCACCGCTTCGCCACGTGGCACAAGTTTCTGCGTCCACTTCTTTGGCTTCTCCGGACAACACCCGGAAGACAAGATTATGTTTGTCTCGAAAGCGGTGAAACCATCCTTCGGAGGCGACAAAATCTTCCAGATTCATGCGCAGGGCGAAATCGGCCGCCTTCGCCATGATAATTGGGCCGCTCAGTGGAATGTCTGCGCTTCTCATTTCCTTCACCCACGTGATCACAGCGGTCTCAATCTCCGGATACTTGGCTAATCGGTGCCTTTTTCTGTTGCTGGCGAAATCTTCGGCTTCGTAGGAATCCTCGATGGCCTTCCTATTTCGGACGTAGGTCGACAACGTGCTTTGTGGAATCCCGTGCTTTTTTGCGATTTCCACTTTGCTGGCCTTCCGTTTGTCCACCTCGCGTAAAATCGCCACTTTCTCCTTCACCGTCTTGGAGCAGTATTTCCCACGCGAACACATCTTGCGGACACAAGCTCACAGCAAGCGGCGTGCAAAACGAGGGCTAAAACACTAAAACGTCGTTCCTCGAAGCAGTCGCGGCAGGAAAGACTGGTTAGTACTTGTTCCAGCACCCTAGCGGCGCCCCGATGGTTGTGCCATCTATCGTTTGCCGTGAAAGCTTCCAACGATGGTTTTCAACAGCGGCGCTTGGCGGCGCGCAGTTCGAATTATGGGTGGCGGCACCAATTTTTGAGTGAATTAACGAGCTGTTACGCGCATAGACTTCTATGCACTGCGGACCGGACCACGATGACTACTTCGAATTATCCAAAATTTCGAATTAACAAGTTGTGAATTAACGAGCTTTCACTGTAATGACGAAAAAAAGAAATGTTGATGGTTTGAGCACATGCACGCATACATGCACGCTAACTTGAGCCAACGGTTAAAAATAAATTATTAGAGACAGGCGAGTAAAACAAGTTACATATTGGTGACAGCCATCTTGTGCACCATAAGCAATTTTTTTCTTTCACAATTAATATTTCAATTAAATTTTATTT
This sequence comes from Amblyomma americanum, assembly GCF_052857255.1. NCBI lineage: Eukaryota > Metazoa > Arthropoda > Arachnida > Ixodida > Ixodidae > Amblyomma > Amblyomma americanum. Next base: position 9,574,074 of record NC_135498.1, read on the forward strand.
TCTAAATTAACAAATATTGACTTTAGAGAACAAATTGCATTTGAAGAGTGGTCGAGCACCTTTAGAAACCACCATTCCATCATTTACGATAAGGAAACCCTTACGTGTTTCTCTTTTTCCCAGTTCCAAAGAAAGCCCGCAAAATACAAAATAAACCACGTGATTATTGCCTTTACGCGCTACGATCGTGCTGCTCTTAAGCGTGGTTTGAGCAAACGAAATCACCTGCAGCCTTGCCTTGTCAGATGGGAGGAGAGACAGCGCTGTAGGTGTTTTCCCCCGTTGAGAATACAGGTCTCAGCCAACCATCATCACTCAAAACTTTACTCGACGGCCCGCAGCAGCAACAGGCCGATATGTTGGTGACGGCAACTCGCACTGTCATGTGTGCCAGCTGGCTGACCCAGACGAGAAACCACCACCAACATATCGGTCTGCCGCTGCTGCAGGGCCGTCGAGTCAAGGCTGCAGGTGGTTTCGTTTGCTCAAACCACGGCTGAGAGCAGCACAATCGTGGCGCACAAAGGCGTTAGTCACGTGGCTTATTTTGTATTTTGCGGGCTTTCTCTGGAGCTGGGAAAAAGACACACGTGAGGGTTTCCTTATCATAAATGATGGAATGGGAGTTTCTGAAGGTGCTCGACAACTCTTCAAATGCAATTTGTTGTCTAAAGTCAATATTTTCCTTTTTCTCTCTTGCCATGTGGTTCTTTCATGCACTGAAATCCTTGTTACAAGAGCAATTTCTCGATTTTATGGAGATAAAAACTTGTCCACAGCAGCCAAGAATGAACCCGCACAATAGTGGCTGCACGCCACAGCCATCAAGTTACTATGGTTAAATGAAATATTGAAGTGTGACAACCGTGGTGACATGCAGTGCATCTTATTAGCAGCAAATAAGGATGCAAGAATTAAAAATCATACTTGTTGTTAGCTGCAGAGGTGCCTGGCCTTGTGCAGTTCCATGACGATTGCTTGCAGTACACATGTAGCTTCCTTGGTTCTGCTCATCAACATTGAGCAAAGTCAGCTCACCTCCCGCCTAGGAGAAAAAGGCACAGGTGAGAGCAGAAATGATGACAGCCCTAAAATGCTGTTAGTAGAGTCCAAGTCAAAGGCATTTGGTGCAACTTTGAAAGAAGTGATTAACAGTGTGGTTTTAGTTGAATCTGCTTGCACACAATTGATGCGCATGAGCCATGAGTGGCGTGTGCATGAACACCCATCCCCTGTGATTTTCTGGAACCTCACTGTGACTAGATTTTCATGAAGCACCACAGAGATGACAGTTTACACAATCTTTCAGTAGAGATAAGTTTGTGAAACTGAAGTATAAGGGTCATTTTAGTGCAACCTTGTGTGTACTGTGTGAAGTAGCTAACTACTTCCATTTTAATACCATTTATAATGCATGCACTTTTATGGCGGAGTATGGTCTCTTGATAAAGCCTTGTAAATAAAAGTGACTATACCTATGACAAGTTTAATTTTTTTGGCAAAAGGCAACCTCACAGTGCAGATGTAAAAATGGGTTTTGATTCACACTTGTCCCCCATTTCCTACAGCTGTGGCAGCAGTGCTTGAAGGAAAAATAAAGGACATAGATCTGACATGCAGCAGGCCTTCTTTCCAGGTCTGACTGCACATTCTGTTATGTTTGTCATAAGCTCACTAATGGTTTATGGGGATTTAAGGTCTCAAAGAAGCTCAGGCTATGGGGTGCCATAGTGAAGGGCTCCGGAAATTCCGACCGCCTGGGGTTCTTTAACATGCACTGACATCGCACCATACATGGGCCTCTAGCATTTCGCCTCCATCGAAATGCGACCGCCGCAGCCGGGACCGCACCCGCATCTTTCGGGTCAGCAGCTGAGTGCCATAACCACTGAGTAAGCTCACCAATGAGAACAGGCTGGATGCAAAAGGGTGAAACTCTGAACACTCACAAATGGCATCGAAATGAACGATTCTCCCATTTTCCTCCACTACCTATTGTGTGCGCCTTGCTTTACTTCACCAAGAGTGGCCATTGCACACATGATACAGCGCTTCACTTTGACAAGAACAGCAGCCATCATGCATGCAACATAAACTTCCTTCAAGGTCTTCTTTAAGCAAACTCCATAATTCAACATGAGCCAATATTCTCAGCATACTTCAGCATTTCTCATAGAAATCTCCTGTGAGTTTTTTTTGTCCCAAATTAATTGTTAGTAAGTTAACCAAGTTTTGATTTAAAACACTCAGGTTCTTTGACGAGCGACTGGAACTGCACTGTAGCTGTAAGCTATTTTTCAATTTTTTTCAGCAGCATGAGGATGAAACATGGAGAAACATGACAACACACAAGTGCTAGCCCGACAGCTTGCCTGTTCAAGTATAGTATTTCAAGTTCAACGAGCAACTTCATAAAACCGATGCAATACCAACTTGCCCGTCAGCTTGGCTTATTCAAGTACATTTCTAGTTCAACAAATACTTTTTCATCAAACCAATGCAATACCAATTAGCCCGACACAGCCTGTCCCATTGCAGCTATTTTTCTTTGCACAATAAGATAAATGTCTAGCAGAATGTGCAAATTCTGGCAGGGTGTTTCAGCAAACATCAAATTGCCCCAGGATGTGATATTAGCATTGTTAGCCTGCCTTCAATAATCCCAGTAATTTAAAAAGAATAATATAACACAAGACAGAAGCGCTCTGCTCAGAGTTGCATTCATAAGCACAAACCTGTCTGGCATTGTCTGGCATTGGACCACCAGAGAATGACCATGTGACGATGGGAGTTGGTCGTCCAGAAGCTCGGCAGTCAAAGCGGACAGTTTCACCTCTCCTAGCCTCGAATCTTGTGGGATGGATGGTGAGATGGGGACCCTCTCCAGCACCTGAGTCATCTTCGGAAACAATGGCAGCCTTTGTTTCTTCTTCAGAAAGGTTAGTGAAAAGAAAGTTAGTAAAAGTGGTTTCATCAATAGTAATCAAGAAAAGTAAAAAGGCCGTTTGGTTAAACTGTATGGCATGTATGACCTCAACCTTGTATTGTGTGTACTATGTCAGACTTTAGAACAAGTATTGCAAGATTAGATCGTAATGTTTTTGCCGTAGGCATACGAAATCATGAATAATTAAGCTAAGCCACTTGAATGGTGAAATAGGCTACTGAGAAAAAAGAACCACACAATGCAAATAAAGTGAAACCAGCATGCATGAAAGTAAAAAAATTAAAAGGAAGTAACAGGCACTATGAGAGAAAGCAAAGAGAAATTGCACAAAAAAAGTGAACGCAATTAAACTTCAAAGCAAAACAGAAATAAGGCGCACGATCAGCTTCAGAAACCCAAAACAAGATGCAGAAGCGTTTTTTTGACATCAGTGAGGAGCAATGACAATTAAGTCTCGCTGCTGGTGAAGCTCAGCAGCACAACTAATGTACCTGAAACTTAACTTAGGCATTTATGCGTGTGTGTGTGTGCATGTGCATACATGCGTGCATGCGTTTGTTTATTTATTACACATACTGCAGGCCTTCGAGGCCCAAGCAGGAGAGGAGTGCGGTGATAAATACCAAAAGACAAGATAAACCGCAGCACCAAAATACAAGCAAAAAAACACGAGCAACAGATGGTCACCAGTAATGCAACATAATAAGCCTAAAAGCTAAACATAGGCAATCATAAGCTCATGAGATTGTGCTTTGGAGGGCACTGGAGTAGCAAGCAATGGGTGCAACTTGACACCTTCCTCCTTGTTATAATCAAATAGAAGTATCATGCAATGCTGTGTCATATGTTGTAAATGTTGAAGAGTTCCAGGGTGATAAGGTGACAGCAATTAAATGATCCCAAGCGCTGATATGCCGGTCCTGACATTGAGGGTGCCTTCCAGAAACCCCAAGTCAGTTGGCTCGCTCACAGGAGGCCACGGTCTTGACAACATTGCCAAGTGTGCTGGAGAACAGGTTGCACATTAAAAAACACAATTAAATCCCCAGGGTCACGTCATATGGGCTGTATCCTGACTGATCCACTGGGACCCTTCTGTGCCATTACTTTGAGCACTTTCTCATCAAAACATTGAGAGCTGAGTGCACGTTCATTGACAAGGGGCACCCAACAGCCACACTATGCGATAGGTACTGTGACCGTCGGGCCCCACTACCTCTTGAGCAGTTTCGGTGAACTGCTTGCCAAGCCATTTTATTTGCACATAACAGATTCTACAAAATCTTGCCTCCACACTGCGATTGTCATGTTGTGAACACAATGAACTATCCTGGGTGAATAAAACCCATTTCCGCTGGCTGCTAGACTCCGAGCCTCCTCCATGCAGTATCAGTGAGCTGACAAATAATTCCTCATGCTCCGCGAAAAAATCTATAAGCATCGCTGACAGTTGCAAACACGGTGTGAAAAACTTCAACCTTATTCCTTACTATCAATGAATGACTGTAGTGCACTAACGATGCAGAAACCAAGATATGAACATTAAGTTTGTATTTCAGTCAGCCTTTTGTTCTTGAAAAAGAAAGTGTACAACACTGCAGAAAATTCCCAAAACTTCAAATTATTGACACCTATTAGGTTCTACTTAAATTCCACAGAAAAGAAAATTCTGTAAATGACTACTGCAGTACAAAAATCATTTTGCAATTCAATCCAGCTAAACATAAAAATGCCAAGGATGATGCACAGCGGTAACTGTATGGTCCAAAAGTTGATCTTTCAGTTACCTAAATGCAAAACATCTGTGTTAGTGCCACGTCAATCATATGGCGTTGTCAAACTCTGAGAGACTCATTCAGGCTGCTCATGCTGTTCACACTTACACATTCAGCATTGAAGGCAGTGTTAAAGTTAAAGCTCCCTCCTGAGCCCCCATCAACAAACACAGCTTATGGTTGTTTTCTAAACACAGTCCAATAACTAACACATTTCAGTGGAAAGACCTGAAGATAGAACGTACTACTGTTCCACTGTTTAGGACTTCTATTGAGAGCCAGAAGTATTTGTGAGTGCAATAATCTGTGCACCTAGCTCAGCATTTCAATTTTTTTTTTCCGTACTAGCTGCTTGTGTTCTGTATTTGGTGCTTTTATCGAAATATTGCCGTTGCCAGAATGCCCAGCCACACAGTATCGCTTGAGAAAATTGCAAAAATTTGCTGAGGAAGCCAAATAAGAAATTTAGCAGCCATTATTTTTTTTTCCCCTCTAAATGTGGTAACATCAGTTCACTTGGCTGGCTTTGTTCATTTTCTTGGAAGGCTCAGCTCACCAAAAGACTGGTTTTTCATCGCTTCCACATAAACTAGACAGGTGACATCGCCAGATGTGTCACTTCAAGAAGCAGATCTCAAATATGATCAAGTAAAATTAGAGAAAGAAAACACTAGCAGTACGGGGGGGGAGATGTATTTTTTTAGTGCCGAGTTCAATTGTAAACACACTAATAAAAGAAATGTTCAGAGTAATGCACTTCATGGCAGTGAGACAGCAGTTCAGAGAATTGCTTCGCTAGTTCGTTTAGTAGGAGTGATTTGAATGTGCACTTACCTCCTTTCACAAACAGTACAGTCCTAATGTTATCTGTTCCCATGGCATTGCTTGCAGTGCAGAAGTACTCTGCTTCGTCCGATTTGCGAGCAGCCGGAATCCTGAAGATTCCATCAATGAATGTAGACTCAGGGTTGAGCACACCATTGCGGCCTCCTGACCATTCGACTTTTGGTTCAGGGAAACCATCTGCCAAGCAGCGGAACTCAACAGGCTGGCCAACATTAACTTCCAGGAAGTGTGGCTCAATTCGTGCTTTTGGGGCTGACTTTTGGTCAAGTCCTGGAGTTTAAAGAAAACAGGGGAAGGAAAAAAGTAAACAAGCCTGAATTAATAACCTACCAAGTTAAAAAAAAAGGAGGCTAGAGTCCCCAGGCAAGTTTTAGTACATGTGACATGTGATACAAACAAGTCTGTAAAATCACAAGCAACCACAGCCATCTCCATGTTTATCATTCCAAACAGAAGTTTGTGAACTATTGTGCCATTCATTACTGTATTTTTTTTACACCACTGAAGTAAGCGCAAGTTCCTGCGCACTTAAAAATTAGTTCATAGCACCGTTCTAAGCCACACCATCATTGATATCATGACTGTAATGAAACTTACTTGATTCGGACAGCCATGAGGCGCTGGCTGGTGCATGACACGAGGTGAGCACCACAACAACACCCTAATAATGAAATGTCTTTTTAAAAAACTACAGCAAGAAGTGCTTACCATCAACGAGAAGAACAGCCTTGTCCTGGGCAACACCTGAACCGTCTGAGCCAGTGCAGACGTAGGTGCCATTGTCTTCAACTCGAACATCAGGCACAGTCAATATTCCACTGGCTTCAGTAGCTCTCAGAGGCAAGTTACCAGATTCCTTGGTCCATACCAAAGAGAAGGGTGTCTAAAACAAAACAGAATGACAATCACAAATGAGTACACACTATTTTCTTCACAGCTTTGTTTCATTTTATGCAGGGTCACTGTTTTTGATAAGTCCTCTCCATTTCAGCCCGTCATTAACCCCTTATGATCTCCTTCACCCTTAAATCTCCACACTATTTTGCCACCTCTTCTGGATTGTCCTTTTGGTTCAATAAACACTAATACAGCATTCTTTACCATCATTAATACTTAACTTGCAACACTTCATTAAGAGCAATTCTGCTAATTTCACAAGCACTGACATATTTTATTATCCCAATTTTAACTTTTCCTAAATGCAATTGGTATAATCAGCAAGCCCAACCTTTCTTTTAAGGTCACGCACATTTAAGAAAACTACAAGCTTAAGAAAACTACAGTTTTCGTAAAGGTGCATGTGTTATAAAAAGTTCAAAAATTTTGTTGTCCTTACCTTTGACTGAGAATATCCAGTACAGCGGATCGTCACAGTTGATCCCACTGGTACCCTTTGGATTCGAGGTTCTTCAACATGAACCCTCATAGACTGCCCGCCACCACCTAAAATGAAACGGCGACTATCAAGCAACTTCATGTCCACAAGAGTGCCTCCAATGGCTTTAACTGTTCATAACTCAAACCGTACAAGGATACACATCCTTCGGATATTTTATACCTTGCGCATGCCACCAACAATTAGTTACAAAACCAGTATCACTGTGCCAGCTCCTTGTTACAATGATCGTGTAGGCAAGACATCAGATGAGCTTGTTGTACTATACTTGTTCATCATAACATGCAAAGACAATAGTCTGCAATAACAATAAACGGATACCTTGCACAACTCTATCCACAGCTACTAATAGATGGTAGCAGGTGGATATTAAATATAATCTAGCCTAAAGTTGATAACAGCGAAAAATATAAAGTAGACACACCACACAAATGTCCTTTAATTAAGTACAGATGCCTTTAGCATAGTTTTCTATTTTGCAAGTTGATGTTGCCTGCTAATTCTCTAACATATTTTTGCAGCAGAATTGCTACACAATACTTATAAAATGGGAATAATGAAATTAAAAGACAACCAGATTGCACTAATTACTTCTTATGCCTGATGGTCCGAAGTCAGAGATACAAGCCTCTCAGCTTTATGAATGAAATATTTTTATGCTGCAAATCAAAATTTCTATTGCAAAAACACAACTTGGTGATGAATTTATAAAAGCTGTATTTTCCCTATTCTGAAAGAATTGTGTTACATTAGTTTTCCAGAGAACAAAGCTTTAATTAATTAGTTTATTTTCATGAATACAGAAAATGATACAAGATGAAATTATATGGTTGTTTTGGCCTTCAGCACTAAGCAGTATGTTTACTAGTATGTACAATAGAAAGTCAATTTACACCAGTAGTCAGACATCTTTTACTTCTGTATCTGCATCAGAAGCAAATGCCTCACCATATAAAGTGGAAATATTTGCTAGTTTTCATTTAGTTGACCTCAATAAAAAAAAGAAGAAAGTAAGCAATGCATAGCTGACAGAATAGCCTCATATAATAAGCGAGGCATTAATTGTCACTGCAAGGCGATTTTCATTTTTAAAAGCTGAGACATCTGAGAGGAAATCTTTCTGCAGTGTATCCATTGTATGATTACGAAAACAGATAGTTGTTACTTTACAACTTTACGCTACTGAAGTACACACTTTGATGAAGTTACGTTAAAGATGGTGAATCTTTAGGCATATAAACAAAGACAACGCACAGTCAACGAAAAAATATTGTGTTATAAAAGTTCACAATGGCACAACATAAATATTAGTACACACAGAAGGACAGTTTAGTGCTAACCAAGACACAAGAATCACGAGCATGTTAGTGAAGCTTTTTGCTTCTGCATGTTAATGCTTTAAACCTGAGTAAGTACCATGTAAAGAAACAGCTCAGACTTTAAATCTAATGCAGTGCGTAACTCGTACATAATGCAAATAGCATGTTTGTCATGCATTAAGTGTCCTTTGCATTTTCTAGAAAGAATCACATCTGCCTTTCAGCCCACAATTAAAACTGATTCTACAGGTGTCAGCACAATAATCTAGACAGATGACTCGCAACTAATTTTAATTTTTGTCAGAATAGAAAAGGTTTTGAATGCTCAAAAAGTTTAGCACTTGAACTTGGGCTACATATAAAATATTGTAAATGTTCACGTGAGCACATAAGCTGTCAGTTCTCATGAAATGGCAAACATGTTACCTCATGCCATTTAGTTATTGATGCTAAGACTAATTCTTCCACTGTCAAATATTTTCAAAACATCACATTAAGGATCAGTGTGGCTTCTTCAACAAAAGAAAGTGCACTCTTCAATTATGAGAATTCAAGCATGTGCCAAAAATTATGCAATGACAATGATGATGACTGATGTGGGCATGAACAGGCACTGTCTGTTGATATGCCAACCTTTGAAAAAGCTTGTCAAATGAAAATGATACTAGTGCATTGCTTGTAGATTTTCAGTGCAGTTAAAAATGCCATGTTTAAGTGCGCAAGTCCCACTGGGACTGTGAAAGTGTTTTTCACACTGCACAAGAAGGAGCGATGCCTAGAGCTGCTCTGTGAACCGATTATGGAGGATAGTGACACGAGAAAGTATGCAGCACCTCCGTACGTTTGCCAATGCAAGCAGCTTACAGGAGCATGTGATGCACACATTGCATGCAGATTAATGACAATACCATAATGCTAGTCATGCATACTGAAACAATGAAACCTGCACTGAAGGAAAGCAGATTATCCTATTCATAGGTAATATAATAGGACATTAGAAAAAGAAATTATGTGCCAATTTGTGTTATCAACCTCTATTAACTACGACAATTTTTAGGCCACAATTTTTTACCAAGACTGTTTTAGTTGCACAGCGTCAACTGACGGGCTAGTTGGTTTTCCATGGTGTTTTACCAGCGCAAGAAGACGCGGACAAAGGAACACAACACAAAGACAATTAAACGAGCACTGAACTGCAACTTTATTTTGGAAAACCGCGAAACCTTTACATATATACCCTCAGAGCCACCACCCACCAGGAAAAAACTCGGGAAATTAAAGCACGTGTCAATCAGCAGGATCAAACGGCACGAACAAAGGGTCAAACTATACAGATGAACAGATAACAAGCCAACCCCAGATAGGTGAAAAAACAAGCAGTGTGAAAAGTTGCACAAAGGAAGTTTTCCTCCTCTCTTTTCCTACATAAAAAACGAAAAGGTACTGACAAAAACACAACACGAAAAATGCGCCCTTAAAAGTGAAAAACATAACGAGACAAACCGCAACATGGAAGCACTAAGAACATGGAGCCGATAAAAAACACGATGTACATGAAAGCCAACAAGGAAACACGGCTAAATGAAAGTCGTTAAAGACCAAAAATGCACAAAATGCACCTGCAAGCAAGCATGTCATTAAAAGCAAAAAAAAAAGGAAGACGTAACCTTAAAAAGCCGTGAAGGCAAAAAACTGTAAAAAAACATAACATGGAAGCAGTGACAGCCAACTATGAACACAGCTGTACAATAAAATATCGAAGCAAATGACAAGAAGTGACAACTAAGAAGCTAAAACTTGAATACTACGGGGAGAAGACAAGGCATGCAATGGCTTCTATGAACGGTGGGGGAAGGAAAGTAAAATCAATTAAAACCAGACAGGAATGCAATCTCCTTCTGTGAAAGTAAAACAGAGGGCGTACTGACACATTTACAAGATTTAAAATCTTGGCTGCTTCTGTTATTTCGTGAGTCAGCTGATTGCGGGATTTCTTTAGAATCATGATTTTTTCAAACACAGGGGCACACTTTTCATCCGGGCCTAGTTGTTCGTGCTGGCATTCCCTGCAGTGGACTGGAAGGTTCCTGAGTGAAGTTCCAGATAAGTCCCTTCTACGTTCCATTAGCCGTTCGTTGATACATCGGCTTGTTTGGCCGGTGTACGCCTTCCCACATGTCAGAGGAACAGAATACACTACTCCCTCGGCACGTGACACCAGAGGGTCTCTGTGTCCTGTTGTGCAACCGGTGTTCTTTTTCAACACGGAATTTACTCTCCGGCACAGCCTGGAAAGGCGATGGGGGGCCGAAAAAACATCTACACCTGCCTTTTTACCTATTTTTTAAAGGTTGCGGGAGATCTTGTGCATACAGAGAATAACGGCGACCTTTTTATTTTGCTGTCGCATTTCAGCTGAAGCATTGGTTCCTCTACGCCTGGTGCTTCTTAACATCTTTTCCGCTACAGAGGTAAGAATTTGATGCGGGTAGCCTGAATGAGTCAGCCTGCAGACTTGGGTTGCAAAACTTTCCTCCATTTTATGCTCGCACAGTTTAGTTAGGGCGTTATTGAAAGTAGACTGAACAGTATTTCTGTTTACCAGCTTCGAGAGTGCTGAGTCATATGCCAGGATAGGTTTTTTGCCCCTTAGCTCAAAAGCTCAGTACACGTGCTCAGGCATGAAAAAAAGTCTAATCGAATGAAACTATTGGCAGGAATCTCGTGCGTTAATTCCAAAGGTGCCAAAGTCATCTCAAAGACACTCAAAACTTGAGCCACTTCGAATGATTATCTTGTAGTAGATGATTACTGGTTCATTTAGATTGCAGCAGCGTTGGTTTTTCAATGGAGGAAAGTTTGCGACCCAAGTCTGCAGGCTGACTCATTCAGGCTACCCACATCAAATTCTTACCTCTGTAGCGGAAAAGATGTTAAGAAGCACCAGGCGTAGAGGAACCAATGCTTCAGCTGAAATGCGACAGCAAAATAAAAAGGTCGCCGTTATTCTCTATATGCACAAGATCTCCTGCAACCTTTAAAAAATAGGTAAAAAGGTGTAGATGTTTTTTCGGCCCCCCATCGCCTTTCCAGGTTGTGCCGGAGAGTAAATTCCGTGTCGAAAAAGAACACCGGTTGCACAACAGGACACAGAGACCCTCTGGTGTCATGTGCCGAGGGAGTAGTGTATTCTGTTCCTCTGACATGTGGGAAGGCGTTCATCGGCCAAACAAGCCGATGTATCAACGAACGGCTAATGGAACATAGAAGGGACTTATCTGGAACTTCACTCAGGAACCTTCCAGTCCACTGCAGGGAATGCCAGCACGAACTAGGCCCGGATGAAAAGTGTGCCCCTGTGTTTGAAAAAATCACGATTCTAAAGAAATGCCGCAATCAACTGACTCGCGAAATAACAGAAGCAGCCAAGATTTTTAATCTCAAGAGTAAATGTGTCTGTACGCCCTCTGTTTTACTTTCACGGAAGGAGATTGCATTCCTGTCTGGTTTTAATTGATTTTACTTTCCTTCCCCCACCGTTCATAGAAGCCATTTCATGCCTTGTCTTCCCCTCGTAGTATTCAAATTTTAGCTTCTCAGTTGTTTGGTTTATGGTTTATGAGGGTTTAACGTCCCAAAGCGACTCAGGCTATGTGAGACGCCGTAGTGAAGGGCTCTGGAAATTTTTGACCACCTGGGGTTCTTTAACGTGCACTGACATCGCACAGCACATGGGCCTCTAGAATTTCGCCTCCATCGAAATTCGACCGCCACAGCCGGGATCGAACCCGCGTCTTTCGGGCCAGCAGCCGAGCGCCATAACCACTCAGCCACCGCGGCGGCTAAGCTTCTCAGTTCTCACTTATCATTTGCCTCGATATTTTATTGTATAGCAAGCTATGTTCATTGTTGGCTGTCACTGCTTCCATGTTACGTTTTTTGCAGTTTTTTGCCTTTACGGCATTTTAAGGTTGAGTCTCCCTTTTTTTCGTTTTTAATGACATGCTTGCAGGTGCATTTTGTGCATTTTTGGCCTTTAATGCATTTTGTCATCCTCCTCGACTTTCGTTTAGCCGTGTTTCCTCGTTGGCTTTCATGTACATCTTGTTTTTTATCGGCTCCATGTTCTTAGTGCTTCCATATTGCAGTTTGTCTCGTTCTGTTTTTCACTTTTAAGGGTGCATTTTTCGTGTCACGTTTTTGTTAGTACCTTTTCGTTTTTTACGTAGAAAAAGAGAGGAGAGAAAACTTCCTTTGCACAACTTTTTGCGCTGCTTGTTTTTTCACCTATCTGGGGTTGGCTTGTTATCTGTTTGTCTGTATAGTTTGACTCTTTGTTTGTGCCGTTTGATCCTGCTGATTGACACGTGCTTTAATTTCCTGAGTTTATTCCTTGAGGGTGGTGGCTATGAGGGTAAATATGTAAAGGTTTCGCATTTTTCCAAAATAAAGTTGCAGTTCAGCGCTCATTGGTCTTTGTTCTGTGTTCCTTCGTCCACATCTTCTTGCACTGATAAAACAACCTTTTAGTCATAGGCACAGCAATTTTGTTCTGAACGCAAAAGTACGTCCTAAAAATGTCTCATGAGAAATTTTTCGCACTGCCATGAGAACTATAGTAGTAATTCATAAAACCTGCCTAGGTCCCTTCCCTGCAGGTTCATTATTTCTTTGAAGTCTGGAAAAGGGCAGTTCCCAAGCCTTAGGCAGTTTAAAGGCTTTGCCTCATCAGGGATATCAAGAAAAATGGTTTATACTTGAATAGTGAAACTAGAAGGAGGTGAACAAAAGAGGAACTATGGAGCATCACTCCGTGGACACAGCTGCCCTCGTCGCTGCAGCCAAAAAAACGAGTAGGAAATCATTCCCTTTGCTTCACGGCCGAGGATGTCAGCACGACAACACCACACTGAGCATAGCAGGCGAGACCACAATGAAGAAGAGGCGGGGAAAGAGGAAGAAGGCAGGTTGACGATACACAACTGGCGACCATTACCCCACACGTGGATGAACGCCACCTCTTGAAACGAGCGTGTGGGCCACACGGCTCTGCACGTGTATGTCCCATCGTGCTGTGTCTTCAGTGCTGGCACAGACAGCCTGCTTTTCTCTCTGGACAATGAATCGATGACCCAGTCAGACGATGCATTGATCGGAGTAGTGCCATGGATCCAAATGAACCGCGATGGAGGAGGTGGTCCAGACACTGAGCATGTCAGGCTGGCGCTTGCACCCAGAGATGCTTCCAGGTTCTTGGGAGTTATTGCAACTGTCTGGAGCAATGGCGGAGTGCCTGGTTCGCGGGTGGTGATGATGTGGGTGACAAAATGCAACTGTGCACAAGTAGTGAGAGCGACAGCCGTGCAAGTGCAATTCACAGATGCTCAGCCACACAGTTTCATGGCTCCACTGCACCACTTGTAAAGGTCGGTTAGAAATGCATTCTTTGAACAGCTTTGGCAAATAGTTTACTTTACGTGCATGGCGCCATGAGATGTTACCGCTCATGGCTTGCTTCAAAGCTTGTTTTCATTCCTTTAGCTCTGATTCAAAACTTCATTTTCTGTAGTGATTTGACTTAAGCGTCAAAAATAAAAATGCAGCTAGTTACCTCCTGAAGGTTCACAGCGACCACCAAGTTGAAGAGGGTTACCACTGTAGCCAGAAGAGCATCTGGAAGAAAAAAAAATGCAACGCGAGCTATAATACCTTTTGCGAAAAAAAATGCTAATTTTTATGGCACGGTATGAACATGAACTAGTGCACAGATGCTTACAAAAACTGAAGTATGCTACAGTGATTTTTTTTTATCCCTTGGCTTTCAGAAATTAGGAGGCAATGTACAACATCAGTATGGTCATGTATGAACAAAAACTGACTCATGATTTCCACCAAATAAACTATGAAAGTAGCTAGGTGCACCCAGCATGCCTAATTTACTCATCCACATGTGTACACCAACATGTTAGCAAAATTTAGCATAGCATATGGTTCACGAGGTTAAATTCTTTTTTATTTAGCATAACAAGTAGTAGTGTGTAAACTCACTGTTCACAGTTTCGTCCTGTGTAGCCTGGTGGGCAGGCATTACACGTTGGCTTGTTGTCAGTGTCCAAAAAGCAAGTTGGAGAAAACCTGTGCAAAAGTGACAAAAGGCAACAAATTGAAAAACACAAATGAGATTTGAACAAGACTACACACACACATGCAGTTTCAGGTGAAAATTAGATCTTGCGCAGCAGCCAAAAGAATGAGAAAATTGGAGGAGGCACTTAAGCTCCACATATATGCAGAATTGCGAATTCTCAAATTTACATTGACCGATCCCTGGGAGTCCTCATACCACTCCTGGCGCAGCGGTGCAGTAGTTAAGTGGAGGTGCTGCTACTGGTGGGGCTCGTGTGACCCATGTGGCTCTTTCCAAGCAACCTCTAGCAACCAATCAATATTATAACTGCCACCTGCCACAGTGGTCAGTTTGCTCAGAATCCGGTGGGCAGTTTGTGTTGATTCCACAAGGTCATGTGAGCTAGGTGGCCCACATAAGTTGCTTCTCCAGGGACTTTTCACTCATTACGCTGACGCCTACACCGCCGGATTTTCTGCAGAATGGGGGTCTTGACACAATAAGGTTTTCAATTACTGCTCAGTGCTCCAGTTTATCTCATAGGCTGAGGCCAGCATGCACAGCAGTGAAGTTTTTGCAGCCGAGTGCCTCAGATGATCAAACCATGAAATCCTTCTGAAAGTGTGCCTTACTGGTTGGATGGCATGGTGTGAGGACATGGGCATGGCTTGCAGTCTTCAGGTGTGCCCCTAGTTGCATCGCCATAAAATCCATCAGCACACCTCTGGCAGTAGTCTCCAACAGTGTTGTGCCTGCATCTCTGGGAGCGAAATACCGAAAAACTCAGTGAAGCCCAATCCCGCCCAGAAAGAAAAAAGAATGTAGTGGCTCCAGTGCAGCACACAGCAAAAACATAACAGTAACACTGGGTTTTTTTTTCTTTTAAGGGGGTTGGGTAAAGGACTTACAACGCAGTTTCCAGAAGCCGCATCACAGGACTCTGAGTGGCCGTTGCAGCGACAACGCGTGCATCTTCCAAGGCCGGGGCCGCTGATGTCTCTGATGTATCCTGGTGCACATTCCTTGGTTTAAAAGTTGAAAAATAGAAGCAATATGAGAGTGGCACACATTCAAAGCCATGCAGCAAAACTAAAATAACATGACTAGTATATGGTTTTATGGCAATGTCTTGTCAGACTTTCATTTACTATCTCAGTAATGGACCGCAACATACTGCTTGTTTTGCAGGTCCAATGGTACTGCGAGTTTATGCGCATCAACAAATGGTAAAAAAAAAAAGTTACAAAATGTAAACAGTTTTTTCATCGCATTGATAGAATTGCAGATTATAAACTAGCAGTCGGGTAACAGCAGGCAGCACTTCCGCATTTTAGTTTTTTTGTGAGTGTTTATTCCCACTTGCAGCATAGGTGCTAAAGGATGCTTGGCAGACTAAACGCAATATTTACTTAGGTATATGTTCATGCATTGAAATTAGAACCTAAGTAGATTGCTGTGCATATCCTTGCCAAAAAAAAATCTTTTAATGTATATAATGCTATCAAATGCTAAGTGATCAGTTGGTTTGTTTGCTGCTAACTGACTGCTACGTTGGTCTCAACCATTAAGCCACTGTTGAACTGGAGCAACTTGGAAGTCATGCTTAATGTGCATGAACTATCTGTCTGTGTTGGTATTACACCACATTGCTTTGCTTTCAATTCTACTCCAACCTTATTGTCCGTTGTGCCCAGTGACAAAGGCCGGCAATGATGAGGGCTTGGTCTTGTGTGAATCAAAGCAAGAAAAGGATAAAAATGAAAGAAATGGAATGGAATGGTGTGTTATTCCAGCCCTAGCTTTTGCCACATCAAAACTTGGCCAACTATGCAACTATGACCCCTATGCAGGTTGGAAACAGGGGAAACACCACCCTCACCTCACACGAGAGGCCATTGTATCCCGGTGGGCACGTGCACTGCTCCACCTCCACAGCAACGGCATGGCCGGCAGAACGCAGAGGAACGGCCGTCGAAAGGGAGACGTCACTCAGGCTGGAACTACGCATGCGCGAGTTGAACGAGGCCCGGATCAACAGCACTTCTATGTTGGCCAGCACCTTCATGATGTCCTCGCGAGTTGCCACAGTTGGGCCACGAGAGTCCACTCGCTGCCACTTGGCCTGCAGCAGCACAGTCTCCTTTAACACTGCCCTCATGTTCACAGGAGGAGCAACACAGGTTGAACAAGCTGGCACAGCTGTATGGCACGTGAAGCTGACACACAGCTGACTGCTAATTTCAAATTCCACATCCATAATAAGAACAGCACTGCGAAGTTTCATACAATAGAATCCCAAGTATCATCATTTCTGCAAACAAAACTGTGCGATATATTCCCTAGCAGCAGGATGTTTTTTCACAATGAAATCTGAATTCCCCCAACTGAAAGGGCAAGCACTGGCCTGCTAAAGCTGCTCCAAATATGTGCTGCAAAAGAGAGACAATACAGCCAAAATGGCATGTCTCAAAATTGCATCACCTAGCTTCTTCTACCGCTGCTAGCCAAGACCAGACACCATGCCAAAATTTTTTACTTACAATACAAAGAAATCATTCGACAGAGTGAGACTACTAGCTCCACACTATGCATTAAATGCAATTTAATTAAATACAAAGCGAAATTTGATTACCGAGTACATTCTCTTTAACCAAGTATCCTCAAGTTGATAAAAACATACATAGCCGTGTAAATAGTTGAGCCCTCTGAGCTCAAAAATGTGCAGGTTTTTATGTCCTGCAGGAATCATGTATAGATGCGAACTTCTTTGTGCAGTAATGATGCAAGCATGTTTTATGAAGAACAGGTCTCCTAAGGAGGAACACAGCTTTGAAATCCCCAAAACTGGCCAAAACATTTATTTTTTTATAAATGCTGTATCAGCTTGTATGCTTTATTTTTTTATGCTGTCCCGATGCTTCATTGCTGAAATCGAGCAGGAAGCACTAAAAAAATTGTAAACTGCAGCGAAATGCTTGAGCGATGGGAGTTTTTCTCAGTCACGGTTTCATGCCCAGATATTCACAATGCGGAGCAGATTTTTTCGTGACTGCTTTATCTATTTTGGCCCCGTTTGTTCTGTTGCACTCCTAGGACCATAGTGCAGGTGAAGATGAAGACATTTTTTTTTTTAAATTTCTTGTATGAAATTTTGTTCTCACTTTAGATATGTTAACAAGTGCAGCATCACAAAAATTCAAAACCAAAAATTGTGCGTTGCGAAAAAAAATTCTAAAAATGCCCTGACCAGTAACACCGCAATATGAATGCAACGAATGCTGAATCACCCTTCTGCCACACTAATTTTGCAGACTTTTCACAAGATCCAGAGGAAAAAAATATGTTAGAAAACAATTATCTGGAGATACAACAGTGTAATTTTGCAAAATTAGACATAAAACTGTTAGGTATTATAAAATATTAGTTATATTATAGTATAAACAGTAGCAAAGAATTTGATTCAAATACATCAAGAAATTAAGAAATTGCTTGCTAAAAGCTGTGTCTCCCTAAACATAGAAGGGCAAAAATGCATTAGTCGATAGTTCTTATTACATTGGACAATGAAAATGGCCCTTGTGAACAAAAGTATAAAAACAAATTCAAGTATGTACTACATGCAAGAATCACAGCAGCACTGTCTAAGTTATCACACAAGGCAAGTTATGTACAATATTTAAGAATTTCACTCACCTCTCTCAAAACTATTTCAAAGGTCCTTGTTTCAGAGGGTGGGAGAGGAGGAATGTTTACATAGAATATGGTAACACCATTTCCCTGAAACAGAAAAGTCGTTCATCAATGAAGACAAGCCATAAACCTTTAGCAAAACCCAACCTGAAGCAGGACCCAATCTGAGGAAATCGCTTACGGTGATCTGAACATCAGCATCACTGTAGGTTTCTCCATCAGAGTCGGCAGTGAATCGCTGGGTGTAGCGAAGTAATCCTCCATAAGAAGTGAGCTGAAAGGCATAGAACAAAAGCCCGTTATAATAGATGGCAGTAGACTTCTGGCATTTCGTCCAGACTTCCAACTTCAACGTAACACAGACTGAGCCCAATATAGGATGCTTCCTGTGAATAAAAAATGAAGTGCTAAAAATTGGTGCAATGTACAAAAACATAAGCAAAGACACAGCTGGTACTCATGTTGGGCAAGTGGCAGTACTGTATGCATCCCACCGAGTCAGCAATTAAGGCAAGAAAAATTGTATTAATCATGTAATAAAACCTTAACAACTAATCATGTGCAATACACACAAAGAGGTAATTTTAGGCATTTTGTATATAAAAGACTATTTCATACCTGCTTCATTTAGATACAAAAGGAAGAGTTAGAGCCTCAACACATTACCCAGTACATTACATGCACATCTGGATGCATTTTTTTCCCAAAAGAAGGTAATTTTACGCAATTTGTATAGAAGAACATTTAGTACATTCTTCACATACCAACAAAAGGAAGAATTTAGGGCTTCAAGACAATATCCAATGCGTTACATGCACATCTGGATGCATTTTTATCCACAAAAGAACTGCCTTCATAAAAGGGGTGATGCGGGTCTTAGTTATTTTTGGTGTGATCCTTATAATTATCGTGAGGGTGTGGTTTTTTTATGCAGAGTTCAATTACGCAAATAAATTTTGGTTAGCTAAACTTGAATATAAATAATATGGAGTTTTGTGGTTTTCATTGGGCTCTTCGTTACAGGCAGTTAGCCAAAAAATGTTCTTAAATTATTACAAATAATTATAGGACTGCATCAAGCAAAATGCACTTTGTGCGGTGATGCTGTTTTTACACCTTCCTCAGCGAAAATACATTGGCAAAAATATTTATGAACAGAATGTACAAAACGAGTTGGCTCATCATTTAGGAAAGCAAATAATTAAATTTTAGGCATAATGTGAAAGCCATTAAAAATAGCAGCACCACACAGCTCTGCTCCTCCCGAATAAATTGATAGCAAGCTAATTTCAATTGTGCAAGGCAAACCAGAGAAAAAGCCTGCAAGGCAGAGACTGTATATGTAAAATCACGAACAAAGATACATTCGGGCCCCATTAATGTCACCCCAGTTAATAGGGACGACTGGAAATATGGACAACTTTTCTGGAGACCAAACTTTTTCAATGTATTTATACCTCCTTAATATGAAAACTCAAGGTCCGGACAATGGACAGGGAAGAAATGAATGGAGTTCATTGGGACCCATGTATTTTTGTCCTTTAATATGGACAGTGATGAGAACAAAATCCCGAGTGCCTCTGCCAGATGTCCCGCCTCACATATTTGCAGTGAAGGACACCAGCAAAAGGAAGTGCGAAAAGGCAAATACCGTAGTAATTGCCTTTGTGTACGTGTGTGTGTGTGTGGTTTCATGCTTTACAGTGAAGAAGTGCCCATTCGACGTGCCTTGCCATTGCCACACTGCATGAATGG
This sequence comes from Amblyomma americanum, assembly GCF_052857255.1. NCBI lineage: Eukaryota > Metazoa > Arthropoda > Arachnida > Ixodida > Ixodidae > Amblyomma > Amblyomma americanum. Next base: position 9,593,929 of record NC_135498.1, read on the forward strand.
CTACGAAAAAAATTCTGTGCGCTACTCTTAAGACCGCATTCAGCAGCACTCAGCCTAGTGAGTACAGAGTTCTTGGGTTGCAAACAATCATAGCAGGAGATACTTCATCACACCAAGAGGAGCCATCACGCATCTCATGGACCACTAGGTGCTTCAAACATGCTAAAAACTGCACGGCATGATTTTTAAAATAATGGCGACCAGAATAATGCACAAACAACTTCCAAGATTGCCCAATTTCCACTACACTGCCCACCACCATGCAGTGAAGCAGTCCACAATTATAAAGATTTTTTTCAGTATTTCTTTTCTTTTCACGATTCGTTATTATGGCAATTCGATTGACAGACACTTTGGCTCGGGAACAAAAGTGTCCATATAAAGAGTCACGACTGTAAAAGAATTTGAAGTCTGTGCGCACTTTATTGAGTCGCAGGAAAATGTCACGGGAAAATGACTGTAGTGTTGGCTGCACTACTCTGATACCATCTTGAAAAGTGTAACGAAAGGGCGCAAAATGAGCTTTTAAATGGAATCAAAATGGCGGCTGGTTGAAAAGCGGTATCGGAATTGTGGTTGCATTAAGTGGAATGGCATTTAGAAGCTTGTGCTCCATTTTTCAGCCATGTGACTTGAGAATATTTTTTAGTACATTGGGATCAGTTTGAGTGTGGATATTTTGCAGAGATACAGTTTAACATACATTACTATAAAAAGATTTTTCTAAAAATCTACTTTTTAGTGATTTTTTTTGTGATCTCAAGACCTGTGTCCCCCTTAAAATGTGCGAACTTGTGATGCTCTCCTTGAATGGTTTGGTTTACGGGGGTTTGTCCGAAAGCGACTCAGGCCATGAGGGATGCCGTAGTGAAGGTCTCGGGAAATTTCGACCACCTGGGGTTCTTTAATGTGTACTGACATCACAGAGTACATGGGCCTCTAGAATTTCGCCTCCATTGAAATTCGACCGCCATGGCTGGGATCGAACCCGTGTCTTTCGGGCCAGCAGCCGAGCGCGTAACCACTCAGCCACCGCGGCAGCTCGATGCTCTCCTTGAGACTGGCCAGATTATCCAAGATATTACTGCAAAAGCCCTGACTGGCAAGTTTTTAGTGGTGTTTATTGCAACTGAAGCCAGCTGTTGTGTTGGCATTGTCCTGAAGACTGCAGACATTATGATAAGCTGGTTAAAATGATATGCGCAAATCAACATTACAGAACTGATATGCTATTTATCATTCACATGCAGTTCACACGCATTTCCTTGTTTGTGCATGCGTGCATGTATGTATGTATGTATGCCCATTGTAAATAGCCTTTGCCTCTTTTCTCAATGCTGTCTCCAATCTTTCTCCCTTCCGCCTATCTCTTTATTCTCTCTTATGTACACTACCCTTTCCTCTTGGGACTGTTCAGATGCTCAACATGAATGATGCAGTTACAGCAGCTGGCACTAGTTTGCTTCTCGATTAAGCACGACTACTACTGTTATCGTCATAACACTGCATGAGTAGTAGTTTATGCAAGCTTTAGTACTATAGCTAAGCACTCCCCACATCTGTATTTTTAGAAACAAAAAGTCCTGGCACATAGCCCAGCCTAATTAATACAGTTTACTCAACAACATATACAGCCATAGACAACATTCACTTTGGTATCACTTCGCAGTCAGGAAGAAAACTATTGTTAGTAGCAATGGAACTTGGCACTTCAGACCACACTACTGCGATTCCCTATTATGCCCATAAATGAGTGATCTGGGATGTGCACATTTGGTTTAAATTACTTTAAAAAATAATAACAATGTGAACAATACTCATTGTAAAACAATATTTAAAAGCATGTCATTGACTAATTGACCACTGATCACTGTAAATTTTTAACGTTCGGTTTATGCTACACAAAACACCGTGCATATGTCGCACTCTACACAGCAGCAACCATGTTGATATTTGATATAATAGTATACTAACAAAAATTCACGCACTGTAAAAACTACTGTAAAAACTACATGCAGCAGTCAAAGATACCAGACTGGACTCCCTAGAGCTGTAAGCTGTGTCAAAAGTCACCCATTACTGAACACTCAGTGGAGCTACATCAATCAAAGCAATGAAAAACAGCATGTGTATACCAACGTTGCACCAGGAAGTACAGCAGTAGCTCACAAATGGTTATCTACTCGTCTAATTTGCTCCCGCGCATAATTTGTGCGCCCCCAACTTTTCTGGCCAGATTAAAAAAAAAAATCTTTTCTCGCATATTTTGCGCTTCCTACTGAGCAAGCACACTAGCATGCATGCAGGTGCACGCAGAACAGGCTTGTGAAGATCGGCATGGCCACATCGCCACATGCGGCTGCGAAAGGTGAGTAAGTGGTATCTAAAAAAGTCTAATTCATTCGTAAATTTATTCCGCTAAGGAAAAGTACCCGGCTCGCTCGCACCAGCAGTCACCTTTCCGTAAAACAGCTGCGAGAACAAACTTCCGGTAAGCTACAGAGCATACATTGCGCCAAAATCTGAAACTAATGGACTGTTGGTTGCTCTGTTTGCCACTACTCAGGCAGGGCGCTTGCAAGGAGGGCAGCGTTTTATCGCCTTGTATTTCCATTTACCTCTAACCGCTGGCTTTGCGATTGCATCATTCAGTGTTTATTGCTTTGAGCTGCGCTCATGCATCATGCCACCATGCGGGAACTACATAACGGCAGTCTGTGGCAGGTGCAGGGGGAGGGAGGCATGCATCTACTTGTTTCTCGCCAGTGAGGGGCTCTAGTTGTGGGGTCGACTTATAAGCGGCAATATATTGTATACATTGCGCATTATGACCTTTGCAACAGTTCTTCTAGGACATGTTTGCGAAACCTCCACGTAATTTTTACACCCCCTTTTTGAAGCCTTAATTTTAGGAAAAAAAAGTATGCAAATTTTTCTGTGTCCTCGTTTCTTTGCACTACGTTTTTCACATTGAAGTTATGAACCAACAAGCCCAAGCATATACCCTTCGCAAATTATGAGAATAAATATGGAACAAATTAACAGCTGACACATACTACTTTTTTGTTGTCTTATTAAAGTGCAAAAAAAAATTTCAGCCAGTCACCTTGTTTCCCAAAAACTGTGCTGGAAGTGACCAAAACAGGGTCTCTTTCTCAGCTGGATCACCAGGGAAAGACGAGTAGCTGACTTCATTTATTGAGGGGTTGACAACAATGGTCTCCGTGACAACATTGGAATGGTACCGGTTAGACAGCTGGAAATTGTGAGCATATGGGTCTCTCAAATCCTGCAATAGCATCTTGACCTGTTGACAGAAGAAAATCAACATTTCAGTTTTTCCTTTGCTTTGCACATCAACAGTCACGTTAATCAACCAGACAATATTACTTAAGTCAAAACATTGTTCAGCCTTTGTGACAAATTAGCCAAGAACTAGCATGTATGCTATAGGTTTATGTCCTGGAAAGCTATAGTGTTACTTAGCCTTTCCTAAAACTGGCATGGAAAGAAACATATTTTAGGCTTAAAAGTCTCCATGTTAATTGCTTATACAGAACAAAATACTCAGGCCTGGCAATGCACCTCGTTCCTGTAGTAAGAGCTGCTGCTGCACTGTTCCGTGACCCCAAAGCAGAAGCAACGAGAGCAGCCCTCTGGGTTGGATGCCTCCAGGTTGAAGTAGCCTTCCTTGCAGCGATTGCAGTTTTTGCCTTGCACATTGCTCTGAAACAAGAGAAACGTATAGGGGTGAAACAAGACTGCCCTGTGCTTTCGATGCTGCCCGATTCCATGAAAACTATGCAGCAGCAAAGCTCACATTACTGGTTACCTTGGAACACTCAAAAATGGCATATGGAGCACTTTGAAGCAATCAAATATTGTCTTTGGGATGTTGCACCCAGAAATCGGGAGCACAGCGAAAGTCATATTGCAGAATTCCGGGGCTCCAGTTTTAGAGTGCTGAGGTGCAGAGTCAGAGATTTCTTCTTTATGACACACCAGACCGTACTGGACATAGGCGGTAAAAGTGGATCACTACCGCACGTTTTGATAAACATGCCAGGCAAGCTTACCTTGCATGGGCAGTTGTCTCTGACATCGCACTCCTGTCTTTTGCTGCCCCTGTTGTCACATCTGCAAGAAGGTACTAAGAAAAGGAGAGGAGGAGTGGGAAGTGGAAGACAGACGAATGCTAAAGTTGGCAGTGCAAGAGACATTGCAAACGAGCGCCTTTCATTTTGTCTTTCCTCTGCAGTCTCTCTCTCACACACACACGCACACAAACGCACACACACACACACACACAGATAGAAATGTCACTATAGCACACACTATGCAGCTTCCACTTTGGTAAGGCAGCATTGAAGTGTGTCTGCCATTTTCAGGATGCTGACCAAAGCATTGATGGTGCAGTCCATAGACTTGACACTTGGTGTCTGTATACTGTTTTAACCTTCAATGAAAGGTATAACTACAATGCAGGGCAACAGAAGATAATACACATCACTAACTTTATATGTGAGAGTAATTGTTTAAAATGCAGAAATGGGTAATTGCATTCAGTTACATCCATTCAGATGAATTCATATATGCATAAAATTTTGTCATTATGCACATTAAGCATGCACAAGCTTCATAAGAGCAATCTTTGCTGCCATGCAAATAAGTGCAGATGGACTAATGAGTTGAGAAGATTGCTGTGCGCTCAGTTTTCTCCTTGCAGACAACATACTGGAGAAAAGCAGAGCAGTTTTCAAAAGTAGCCTGCATCAACCACCTAAAATCTCAAGTGGCCAAAGGTGGTATTATATATTCTGCTCTATTCACTACAGGGTGGAACTGAGATGAAGAGAAGCTGCAGTCTCTAAATCTGCTAAATACATACAGCCTCAGTAAAACAGCACACACTTACCCAGGACAACTTCGCAGTCACTAGGAGTGCCTCCAGTGGCGTCACCAATAAAACCAGGTAGGCATTCTTCACAGTATTCACCCTGAGTGTTGTGTTGGCAGTTCTGCGAAACAAGAGCAAAGAGCGAGACAAAGGCCAATTTGTTTTGTGGACACGAATGAAAGCAAGCGCAAAGTTCACGCAGCAGTCAGCCACATATATTGATACGCACATTGCAGGCCCCAGTCTCAGGGTCGCAGTCACTGGAATGGCCATTGCAGAAGCAGGGCACACAGAGTCCCAGGTAGAGGCCTGCCCCTGAGCGCGTGTAGCCGGCATCACAGTCCTCACAAGAGAGTCCCTTGTAGCCAATGGGGCAGCGGCAATGCTCCACAGCGTGGGCCAGGGCCTGACCAGTTGGATACTCCACAGCGACGTCCAGGGAGGCTTCCACAAGGCTACAGGTAAGCATTAATTTTCTCAGGATGCATTTTGCAGCATTAAAAAGCAATATCAACGCCACTGAGTGAAAGAAAAGGGCATAATAGTGGTGCAGTATTAGCCAGAAATCAAGCCCACCTCACCCAGCATGCAACAAATGTATATGGAATTTTTTGCCCCACAGTTATTGTGTAACAGTTAACGATGCAATATGTACATGCTTGTTTCATTCTGTTCTGACTTATGTTGCATGCAATACTACATAAACCATACAGTGCAATGCTTTTGCCATGTTCTCAAGATACCCCATTATTTACAAGGCCACAATACTGAAAGTTTGCCAAAAGCCATACTGGTTTAATTTCTTGGCCCGGTGATTCTGATGCGCTTCTTGTGATGACTAGAGAAAGTGTTCCAGCGCTCTTTTAAGCAAACTGAGTGAGCTGGCACACAAACCAGTCGTCATCAAGCAAGTGAGAGCAGGAGGTTAAGTCGAGCTCCCAAGTCTGGCAGAAACTTCACTGCTGCTACTCCACAAAATTTATTTCTTTCAACAGCAACTGCCCATCAACTGTGTGAGAACATGCAAATTCACCTGGCAGTGTCAGTCTCCTCACTAAGAGTAGCCTTAATAAGAATCGAACTCAAGTCGGCAAGCACCATCAGGAAATGTTCCCTGGTCGCTGGTAGGCCGTCTGCTCTGATCCACGATGTCTGAAAGAGGGAAAAAGCAGAGTGTAGCTTAATGCCTCCACCTGCACAGGGTTGGATAATATACACGCTTAACTCTTGAAAGAAAGAACCGAGTTCAAAATGGCATACAAGTGCACACAAGTGTCATATGGCTTCATGAAATCCAGTTAATCATAAAAGCTACAGCTATTATCCCGAAACACACTTCGATAAGGCTTGAATATAATGCTTTGCATGCAACTTAATTATTGATATCAACATCATCCTTTATAACTGCCTTAGAGTTATGTTTCAGATGATTTAATACCTATTCCACAGGTGAAATTCTGCAATATTTGTTCAGGCAAAAATTGCAGGCAGTTAAATTATGATTGTCAAATGGTAGTTTTCTTGTATTCACTTCAATTAGGAGCACTAGACCTAAAACTGCCTTTCTTGTAGTTCATTTACTGTAGAAGCTTTGTTAAAGTGGTTGTACAAACAAAATCAATGAAAACATCACTCACCTCATACATTGGAATGGACACGGTTTGTGGGAACCTGAGCTTTAGCCTCTCGGGGTGCCTATAGATCAGGATGATCTTGTTTCCCTGCAAGTGAGCGTAGTGTGCAATAAACAACTATGGCTAAGCACAGTGACCAATCAAAGCAATAATGGGAGGCCTGGAGAAAAACTTACTGTGATCTGGACATCAGGACTTCTGCTTTGCCTCTCCGTACCATCACTTCTAATAGTGTAGTTCAGAAATCCTCCATATGCAGTAACCTGTTGACAAAGATAGCACAAGAATGAATTATGTGCTCGAATGATTTCCAAGTGGAGAATATATTGTGGGAATCACTATGCTGAAGTATGGTTCGGTATATAGGGTTTAACGCCCAAAAGCGAGAAGAGCTATAAGGGACACCATGGTACAGGGCTCTCAATTTAAACTACCAAGGGTTCTGTAACGTGCACTGGCATCACACAGCACATGGGCTCCTTGCGTTTCACCTGCATCAAAATAAGGCCGCTGTGGCCAGGAGCTCCCCAGCTAAGCTATGAAAGACCACCTTAGTACACCAAGCTCCTATAAGAACCACTGGCACAGTGAGTAAGAAAACTCGATCTACAGTCATACAGAATAGTACAAACCATGCTTCAGTGATCAAACCCTTCTGATGTGTTATGTAGCAAAAATTAATGGGGGCCTAATACTCTTGCAAGTAAATGCCACTTGTGAGCTTCTTCAAACAGGCAGCAAAATCAATTTTTGTTACATAATGAAAGGAAAGAGTTGAAACACAAAAGCTTGGTACGTATTATCCTTGGGACAGTACTGTTCACTATCTTCAGGTGACCGATGGAGAACATCAGTTATACAGCACACACATATAAACAATAACAATGATGTGGGCATGTGTCTATTTTGTGTCCGAGTTTTGTGAATTGCTGTACGTTACCATCTCACGAAAGTTTTGGAGGTGGAAATGGGCCACGTTTTGTCTTTTACAACACCCCTTCAACATATATTTATGAAGCTGTTCAGGAAATAAATGCTCACCTTATCACCCAAGAACCTCTGGGGAAGCTGCCAGTAGTAGGACTGTCGGGGATGTGACGTGAAATCCTGATAAACCAGCTCCTTGCTCCTGGGATCCAGTTTCAGTCCACGGTCGATTGTGGTTGCCCTATCCAAAGTTGTCAGGAGGACTCCTTCAGTGCTAGTGGAGAACCTGAGCAGCTCCTGGAGAAAGTTTACATGAAGCAACAAAGTTGTGGCTTTTTTGTGAAACCTTTACACTAAAGCAAAATTTTAGAAAGAAGCTTGAAGGAAGAAATGTTCCAAACATGAATGCAGCCTTCGAAGAATCAAGATAGCAAGAAACAGCTAATCTCATATTAAAGGGGTTCTGAAACACATACCAAGGAGAGCTCATCAACTCGCTCAATAACTGCATGCACTGTGTTGCAGTGAACACCTGAGCCAATAATACATTTCTACATGCATCAGAGAACCTACAATCACGCGTGAAAGCTGGCGAGCCCTTTTCGACAACTTTTTCATGCTCGTACCGTCCTCTTTCACACTGCTCTTGCATATACCTGTTTAGAGATGGCTATTGGTTGAGTGTTTAAAGTCCCCCTGTGTTGGGGCCAGCGGAGGAGTGCCAATGGACCTTTGAGCATGCAAAAAGTGATAAGAGGAGAGGAGAAGGTGCGAAGTCAATGAAATTTGAATTTTAACTACAGATAACTCAGCTTCTACAAAGTGAATCAAAAAAATTCTTGCTGAAAGATATTTGTGAAGTGGCATCTTATAACGTCACATGCGTACTCCAACTTTATTAGAGCCCCTTTCAGAGCCTCTTTAATGGCAGACATGAAAAAAAAAGACCCTTCACTACCCAAATAGTTAGAATTGTCCAGTAAAAACAGGCTTCAAGAAGTGCTGGTTGCCACAGCAAAGAGGCCTTTAGCAATGCGTGACTAGATAAGTGGGGAACCAAAACTCAATTAAAGCATGATTACAATACTCAACAATATGTTATTAAAGTGCAGCTGTTGTGGGTGAATTCTTTGATTGAAGAAAGTGTAGTTTTGTTATTTATGTACTTTTACTGCTAACTGAACTATTAAAACTGCATTCACAGATGGATCTTGACAAAGCCGCTGCTGCACTCCTGCTCGAGTGGCACATTTAGGATTATGAATACATTATTTTAATTGTACAGAGAGTTTCATGGTACTGTCCATCAGCTGCTTGTCTGCTACAGAGGTGGTAATGAGGCACGAGGTGAGCAGCCAATCGCGTGATCATGGATGAGTGTGCACCCCTACCCGAAGACAACAAAGGTAGTGCAAGGTAGTTCCTTAGGGCAGCAGTGCGACCTACTACAACACCACGAATGCCACGCAGCCTATAAACAAGCCATTAAATAGCTGTGGTGTAACACTATAACAAATGCAACTGTAAAGACTACTTACGACACAATCTTTACCATCACCATTGCTTTGATGCCTATCATGTACTAAACAGCACTTTGCAAGTGTTTACAATGAGTGCAAAGATATTAAGGACTCAGTAGGCTAGGGTGAAAACAAAGAAAACACACCTGCTCTCTGTGGTAGAAGCTACTGGAACAGGACTTCGTGATGCCCATGCAGAAGCATTCCACACATCCAAGAGGAGAGCTTGGGTGTAGGTGGAAGGAGTTTGCCTTGCATTGGTCACATGAGGCTCCTGTGACCAGGGGCTGGAAAAAACAACTGAGCTGGCAGCACACCGACATCTGTCTGAGGTCAAACGCATGCACAAGCAAGACTCGATGTTCAACATTCAACAACACTCCAACATCACTAAATATATTCAACAATATTTCTGTAGCACCATGGTGAGCCATAGCAACTGTCGGTCTCTTACCCCATTTGCTAGGTGCTTGATGTCAATTTCAACCTGATTGACACTGTGACTTGCTGTCACAGCTACTGACAAACTTAAACACCTCAAGTACAAGGCAAAAGGTTAGCAAGATGCATTCACATACCTTGCACTGGCACAAACCAGTGGATGAGCTACGATCTGCACTCAGGCTGCCAGCTACATCGCAGCGTGGTGCACCTGTTGGAAGGACATAGTTGCCACCACCGTTAACATAAGTAGGCAGTTGCAGCTAGAACATACTAAGAGAGAAATAAGTGCTCATTTTCATAACAATTTTACAATCAGCTAGAAGCAGTCTAAGTCATTACAGAATAACTAGACAAACACATGCACAGGGCAGCATGCCTGATGCAGTGCGGGACACAGAGCTGTAGTTTACATTAGGAAGAAATCATTTTTACTTTCAAGACGTCATCCTAATAGCACCAACAACTATACTGTTAAAATATTTGTACTGATATCTATAACAATGCCACTCTCATGAGCAACTTACAGATAGAAGCTGCCAAAGCATTTGAAAGCACTGTCAATAAGTTTAAAAGAAAAATAATGCCATTTACATGCAAATAGTAGCTTAGGATAAACATATATATTTAAACTGAGGTTACCTCTATCATATATGCAAGCTTTGACATGCAAGCCATTTTAAAGTAATACACCTTCATTACTCACTATGTTGTATAAAATTTGTTGGCCATTGCTCCCTACACAGACTAAATGCAAAAACACTTTCACTGAGCTGGTGGTTGCAGTATATGCATCATAACAACAATAAAAGAATTAAAGCTGCCCAGAATATTAAAAGGCATCGTACTGCAGACAATTTTTTTAATGCAGCAAGCAGCAGCAGAAACGAAAAAATTTGCCTAATATAACACCAGCCATGCATTATTCCTAAATAACCTTTTCAAACTTAAGTTTCTGGAAGATCATTCAAGGCCTCATTCAAGATCATTTATAAATGCATGCAGCTAAAATAATCTAAATGTGTTAAATCACATTTTTGTGATTGTGATTCTTCCAGAAATTATTTTACATGTCATGACTGTGAATACCCTAGCCTCTTAACTTCAATTACATGCAAGCAAACATTTTGTCATGTTAAGTGCTCATAATCAGTTGAATGAAAATTCCAAAACTCTTCAGAGAAAATTTCAAACTGCTGCAGCACTATAGATGTTATACAAAGTGCAACAAAGGGATGAGAGGCCACATTCCATTATCTGCCTTCTAATATTTATGTCAAGACAAGCAAAGAAAAGTGAAGGCGTGGCCAGACAGAGAGGTGCAATGGATAAGCATGCCATTAGGTACACAGCATCCTCACATGCTCAAGGTTAGTAAGCGGGATTCCACACACCACAATTGCTCTCATCAGACATGTCTATGCAGTCTGCTTTGCCGTCGCACCTTTTGCGAACACTGAGGCATGTTCCATCAGGACATCTGAATTGGTTATAACCACATGCTGGGAGTGAGAACAGCGTGAGTCAGTGAGACACATAACAGAAAGCACAGCGGCAGAAGATGAAGCCGAGAACATCCGCAAGAGGACAGACACAGAAGTAAGAAAAGACCAGATGTAGGACTAGGATAGAAAGCCGAGAGCCAGACTTAAAGAATGACACATAGCGCAGGTGCCACTGAGGCAAGAGATATTTGTCACACTTAAGAAAAACGCATTATAAAGAGAAAAAGAGCATGTGCTACAATTTAACAGCTGAACTATGGATGCAGAAATGTTCCTAGTACATGCTGCGGCAATATGAAAGTTACTGCACTGCATGGATTAGTAACCTAAGCCTAGGCTAAGCTAAGTAGACAAACTGGGAAATATATGTAGTATTTTCTCTATTCTCCGAGTGTCTTCAGTTGTCATGTTAATGAAGAGAAATGGAGAGAAGCAAGCACATTGCTGCACGTTAGATGGGCAAAAAGGCATTTATAAATGTAAAAGACTCTGATATTAATATAGCAAGACCAGTATAAAAATGCACCCATTGAACAGATGCACTATACTTACAGTGATTTGAATCTAATTATGTTGTATGTCTGGGTCATTCTAGTGAATAAAAAAAAATCTCTAAAAGAACCACTTTATAGCCACCCAGCCTAAACTATATTTTAGCTTAAACTTCATTCCATAATATAACACCTTTGCTCATACTGCTGGGAAAAGTAGGTTCCATAGCCACAAGCAACCAGAGCTAAATATTTGTGAAGTGTTGAATACTAAATGAATTAAGATGTTGCTGCAGGCTAGTTGGTTCAAAAACATTATGAAGCACACAGTTCGACACTCCATGCTTCAATGTTTGTGTTGCATTGTATGCCTCATCAAGAATAAATGCATCGTCTTTATAGATATAGACCATCTGCAAATTGGTTAGTGAATAAGCTGGCGCTAGAAGCTGCTCGGTAACATTTTATGATGGCGCCCAATTATAACCATACTTACTAGAAGAAAAGATTAAAAATTAGCTTCATATATGTAGTTAAAATTTACATGAATGGCAGCTTTATTTGGCATAATATTCTGATAAAAATGATCATTAGAACTAATGTCTGCAGCCCCCCAAGAGCTCACAAATTGCTTACCGCAGTTCTGTTCATCGGTGTAGTCATTACAGTCGTAATGGCCATCACATCTTCTCCTGTAATCTATGCATGACCCATCACCACACTGGAACTGCCCAGGTTCACATTCTGCAAAAAAATAAAAATGTTCGAAGATTGTGATCAGCAGTGGAGTTTACACGGTATTTAGATTGCAACATTACACATTTACCAAACAACGGAAAGTAAAGAAAAAAATGAAAGGAGAAAAAACTGGAAAACCTGCAGATTCTACTAGACAGCTTCAGACAAATTCCAGATACCACAGAGACCTTCCCATGATGAATGAGCCGTGGCCTAGTTGGTTGGGTGCCCGTCTCGGCTGCGGGAGATGGTTGGTTCGAAACTCACCGCCGGACACCCACCGGTAAAAATGGGTACAAGCGCCCCCCGGCATGGCGCCCGGCTTTCTTTAGGGGTGTTCGCTTGGGAGAAGCTCCGCAAACCACGCTGCGCCTCCCGCGGGCTAAGCCGCAGTTTCAAAAAAAGTGGCAGGGTAGGGCGCATCAGCTGCAGCTGCAGGTGATCGAGATTCGAGCCACGTTGGCCGAAGGGGCACCACCTTTAGCAGGCTGCGAGGTTGTCCGAGACTGGGGCTTCGCCCGCGAGGGGCGCAGCGGGGTTTACGGAGCTTCTCCCAAGCGAACACCCGTAAAGAAAGCCGGGCACCAGGCCGGGGGACACTTGTACCCATTTTTACCGGTGGGTGCCCGGTGGTGGGTTTCGAACCATCCACCTCCCGCAGCCGAGACGGGCGGCCAAACAGCTCACGAAATGCCCATGCAAGGCCTTTTAAGTGCAAGTATTAAATGATGTAGCAGACTTAATTCAGCTCTCAGTGAGGATTCGAACACAGAAAACAGACCTCAGGAGTAACAGTCATACGATACCTCAGCCCATCATGTTGTGCCTCTGAGTGACTGCAGTGTGCACCACAGCTCAGATCAGAGACATTTCCTAGTGGCTATGGCAGACATACACTCTGAACCAATGCATGCAGACATTTTTAATTATTTCCTCTAATCACCCTGCACAAGAAAAAAGTGCATTTTATAAAGCATTCTTAGTCTTCTTGCAGATCAACAGGCAGGACTGATAATGGTCCTTTTCTTTCGGTGTCACACAACAGGCTTTCTGCCTACAGGACATACCTTTCAAGTGGCAAGCTCCATCTGAAGAACCGGGTGGGTATCGCTCATAGCCTGGAGCACAACGCTCACAACGCCTGCCTTCAAAGCCAATTGGGCATGTGTTGCAGGTCACCTGGCCATCAGCTTCCAACACACAAGATGGCGAAAACCTAAAGAGATGACATGCAAGGATTCTCATAACTAATGAAGTATGGTTAATGTAAAACATAACAATAAAGTATTATTAGTATAACTTATCACTGAAAAAAAAAGAAGATATTTTATATTTATTTACAGGAGGTACAAAATAACTTCAGTCATAAAGTTCATGAGCACTAGGCAAAGGAAACATCTCCTTTCACTCTGAATAATGGCAGTTTCAGAATTGCCTCTCTTCAAAAATTTTTTTGAATGCTCAAAGTGCAAAAAATCATACATGCACCCTTCGTTTATGCAGAAACAGTTGCTGTGCATTGCTGTGATCCAGCAGCAGTCGAAAAGCCTCAATTGTGCACACTGAATAAAATGACCACAGCCTATGTGAACTATGACTTAGTTCACAGTGAAGAAAAAAAAAACAATCGAACCATTCTTAAAACTAGTACTCAGAGATAATGTTATGCTCTTAATGTTTTAATGTAGAAAACATATCGGTTCCATAACTCAAAAAGTGCTAGCAAAATGACCCCTGAAGGAGCAAAGTACTCTCATTTGTCATTTCAGCACTGTGTCAGCTTTTTTTCACTTTGTTCTTGCCTGGCAGTTATCCTGCTTTCATGTATGCACATCAGAAATGAGCTGACAACTGAGTAGCAGAGCAGGTTTTAATGAAGCAGGGCAATGTGCAGAGTATTCACGAGGCAATTAACAGAATGGCCAAAGAGCTATGCATGCATTGTTTCAAGCTGCCTGTGCTACAGCTTTGTAGTGTTTTTCAGTATATATTTCTTCTGTGCATTCTGGCTTCCCACCCTCTGCAAGCTAAATGATGCCGGATTATTAAAATTACTTGTGTTCTGATAATTAAACAGCGATACTAAACTAATAAATTTGATGCACTTAAGTTTTGACTTCATCGTGGATCTCTCAGAGCCCTGGTGCATGTAGAAACTACTGTATTCACTAAGAGGGCACTCCAACAAGAGACACCTAGCCAACATACATGGAGCAGAACCCCTTCACTGAAAATAAACACCATGAAAACTAAACAGTTCTATTTCGGCCAAAAAAGAAAAACCCCAAATATCCACCTACCTTCGTCCTCAGCTGTACTAGTATAGAATAGTTCCTTTGATAAAATGTCTAGGTGTTATATTAGACGAAAACATGTCCTGGGACAGTCATGTAAATCATCTTTTAAGTCAACTGTGCAGTGTTTGTTCTTGGCATGCTTTCTAACATTTTCTCTTGCCTCCTGGGATTAAGAAATTAATAAAAATCCATTTTTTTGTCAAAACTCGTGTACTGCCACTTGGTCTGGGGAACCACGACTTTTACAAATATACCAAAACCACACAAATTGGAGAAAAATGTAATTTGCATAATCACTAATGCTCCCCATGATAGTCACACCAGCCACTGATTTTTATCAACCAACATTATATGCCGATATGAAACCCACCGCGAACACAAAAACCCCTTTTTTGATGACATTGCCCATTAACACCTAGCACTAAACCTTACTCCGTACGTTTTGGTGACATTTGGACCATACCACGTTGCTGGACCCATTAGGATATGAGATGCTTTGACTTAGGATTCCCCGACTACTAAATAGTTTGCATTTGTCTCTGCACTAACCTGCTGTTATAAATGCAACATTAATTCATTTCTCAATTATTCCTTTTCAATTAGCTGTGTGTGCACATGAATTTTTAATGCGTCCTTGCTCCTTGTAGATGTTTATATGCATAAGTGCAAATGCATTTTGCCTGTATGTATTGTATGCATTTTGCAGGTGAATTTGAATGTGTTCTTCGACATTGTCCCTGCCCTGAACATTTTAGGTTGTTCTATATGCATTTGCAACTGCATTTTCCATGTATGTACCAAGACCACATTTTAAAATGCTAAACAGATATGTCAAATAATACTTGTGTTACTAGCGTAACACATTCCCCACAGGAATGAAGCATGAAAATATTCGCTGCTGCAACTGCCTCGCAAAGGTGCGCAGCCTCAGTCAAGCCTTTACTTTGGCTTTTGGCTACTTCTCCCTTCAACATTGTATTGTTGTTGCTGAAATGTTGAGTAAAGAATAAGTAAAAGCTGACTAAAAAGTGGCTAAAAATAAAGGCACAATCTTCAAGTAAAAGTACATGGCTACATAGCTGCAGTTGTTTGGAGCACGATGCACCCCCTGCAGTTATTATTTGTAAGACATTACCTACTCAAGTGTTTTAATAAGAAATCTCATCTACGCACACTGTTCTCCTTTCTAATTCAGTATAGGACAGTGAAGTACTACTTCTTGCTGGGCGTGATGGTGCAATAAAGGAAAGACAGAAGCGCAAAAATAAGAACACAGATGCAGGGAGGGAACAGGACGCTGTTCCCTCACTATGTTCATGTTCGTATTTTTGCACTTATATGTCTTTCCTCAGTATAGGACAGTTTGCTTAGGTTTAGAAATTAAGTACGGCATGGTCATTAACAATTACAAAATAGGAAATGTAAGGCAGCTGCCTATCCTTAAAGAGCACCAAATGTGAAATTTTAGGTTGAAAGTTCAGTCTGCACTAGTAGCATTCCTGTCGGCTTTATTTTCATATTTATGTGGACTTTTAAGCTTATATGTTATGCTAGAAAGAAGAACTACTGCTGGCACTTTATCCATGCTATTATTGCAGTGATAGCTACATTACGGCAGCACTTTGGGCCTTCAGCGTGGCGGCTGCACTGCCGCCCTGTGGCTGTGCCGCCACGCTGTCACGTGGTTGGTCACGTGGTGAGGAGCAGCTGCCGGCGGCACAGCGCCGTGGCTGATTACGTGATTCGTCACATGGTTGGACACGTGACCAATTTCCACTCGGCCAGCTGTAGCTATCGCATCGCTCCAGGTTTAACAAAAGCTAAACCACCGCCAATTTTTAATTTATTACACCTACTCGATTAATAAGCCTATCTCTTGCAAATTATTACTTTCCTACAAGTTCAGCACAGGAACTGAACTCTTTGGATAAAAATTGCTTCATTAACGCTAAACTAAATTAAGTTTAATACTTCAGCTCCATTTAAACAAAGACATCTAGGACGGTAACCAAACAGTCTCAAAACATCTCAAACAGCTTCAGGATGCAACAAGCCAAACCCACGGAAACATGGTCACAATGGCACTGGCACCAAATAAGTGCTCTTGGCAACAATTAAAATTAGAAATTGACTATGAAATAAAATGAAATAACCATGCAGACTGTAAAAGATGGGAAACAGTAAAGGAAAACTGCTGACCTGAAATCAAAAATTTATATATATATATTATTAGTCAACAGCAGGAGTAGGTTAGCCAGTAGCACACCAAAGAGCACAGGGAAATGTGTTAGTAGGAAAGGAGGAGGTTACCATTCCGGGGGGAAACCAGCAATCCGGGAGGTCATTAGGCTGAATGAGGAATTGGTAGGGAGGGAAGAGAGAGAGAGCAAGGTATTGGGAATGCAGCCTCCATACACACATGCTGGAAAGGAATGCTAACAAACTACACTACTAACAAGCCAACTCATCTTATTAATGCTATGCACCAAGTATCTACTCAAAACGGGTTCGCTACAAGAAGGTTACACTATGTACAACATGGTGCAGTCTCGACCATGCATGATGGAATTCAGATAAGGCTTTGCTTCTACCTCAAGGTATGTACAAATGTGATCAAAAATTGCAGTCGATAACCTAGACGTTCAGCTTTACAGAATGTGGCAACGTATATAAGCACGATGAAAACATTATATTCAACATAATATATAAAGCTATCATTTGAAAAAAATTCTGTCCTGTGTTTTCATATTTTAACCAATCTTTAATTAGTTTCGAGGAAAACATGTCACCTGAATAAGGTCAATTTGCATTCCTTTTCTTTTGTTCTTTGCTGCTTACTGCTTATGGTGCTTAGAGAGACAACAGTTTTAGTTGACATGAAGTTAGAAGAAAATATGAAATAGCGCCATTTTTCCTACTTTTATTGGTGTATTTAAACTATAATACATGGCTCCAGGAGTACTGAAATCCAAATTAACAATGTCGAACTGCACCAGCATGCAGCATGCATTTTGGAATGAAGCCACATTATAAAATGTATGGATGAAAGCATACAGCTACAGGGCATGAATAAATACCCAAAATGACTACAGCTGCTTCTTGTGCACTTGCGTAGCTCTTGAAGATGGCCATGTGCACAGGGTATAGCTTTTCATGTGCACATGTGAAACAGTTATAACCAGCCCATTATCAAATGCATAGTTTTAAGAAAGCACGAATACATTTTATAAAAAGTAATATTTCAAGGAAGACGAAAATTCTATAGATCGCCTTTTCATGCAGTAATGTGTGCCACGGCGGTTCACTGCTTTACTATCTTAATATATGCCTAATGCCCAAAACAAGCTTCAGGTTAAATGGCAATGTAGTGAAGCGTCTACTCATCCAACTTTTAGCCATGAACTTCCGCATAGTTAATATTTAGCACTAAAAAAATGTTCCTCTTAAGGAGTACATGTACAAAATAAAAAATTTAACATATATCTATTTCCAAGATATTATTTTAACTGACCTTAGGGACAACAGGCACACCACTGCATCAACACAAGCGAGTAACATATGGTTTATACGAAGGCAAGCAATGACTAGCACATCTCCTGTGCTTTTGTCCTATTGCAATATCCATGACCTCGTAAGCAGTGTCCTCCACTTCCAAAGATATAATAAAAAGGGTCAGAATGCAGGAAGCAAAAGGCTCTGTGCTTACTTTCCAGGCACATCAACCATTGGGCAGGGGCACGGCTGGCAATCATTGGGGGAACCTCGCCTTGCGTCACCATAGAAGCCACGCTTGCATGTCTCACAGCTTGGGCCATCAGTGTTGTGCTGACAGTTCTGCAGAGCAGTGCGACCGTGTGAGAAAATAAACGAAGCAGCCCAAGTGATCCACAATGCATGTGATAACAAACAATGAATGCAATTTACAGTCAAGTGCGGTTTCAAGATTTGCTTATTCTTGCATACCAAAGCTGTCACAAGATCATGAAGTAAGCATTGTAGTGGAAAACTTCAGATAATTTTTCTGGCCAGCAGGGGTTCTTCAACGTGCAAACAAATCCGATTACAATGAAAATGTTGTATTTAACGTTCATAGAAACTTGATGGGGGTGAAACTTGATGACTGGGAGTAGAACCTGCGAACCTAAGAAGCATACATGGTCAGTGCCAGAATGACACACTGCCGAGCCTATGGATCACCGAAGACATTTGCTGTTCACGACAAGAAGGCAGGAGACTATCTCTCAAATCATTTTGAAGATTAGAAGAACCGACTCCTTTTGAACATTGCCAGCAAGCCTGCAGCTCTCAAAAAAGCTGAACTCCTAAGTGGTGTCAATGCAATGCTCAAAGAGGTGCATTATATCGCTACACAAACTAAACAGGCAGTTTGTAGCATCTCTTGGTATTAAAAATTATTTGCATATGGTATTAGTAGCTTATACATGATATAGAACATGATGTGGTGTTCAGCTTGGGTGCTCAGCATTGCTGGCTGCACAAGTTAACTGCACAAGTTAACTGCACAAGTAAAAAAGAAAAAGAAAAAAAGAGGGAGGAGGAAAGGACAAAGCGCACTTCGGGTGACCACAGCTGCAAAACATTTTCTTACCAGACAGCGCCCCGTCTGCTGGTCACATGAATTGGAATGGCCGTTGCAGTTGCAAGGAAGTACTCCTTGAACACATTCGCCAAGATAAGGCCCAGACCGCCGTCTGATATAGCCAGGAGCACAGTTCTAGAAAAAGAAATTAAAAAAAACCAGGTTACCATTGCAAGGCAGCAACGAAAAATTTACTGGCAATGACACCTGTACTGGTGATGTGGATGATCAGTGCTAGCTGCTCCTCCTCATGCTTTTGAAATTATTGCTACATCTGCGACACCCAAGTGCATGATGATTGCG
The DNA here is from genome assembly GCF_052857255.1 of Amblyomma americanum. Classification (NCBI taxonomy): domain Eukaryota; kingdom Metazoa; phylum Arthropoda; class Arachnida; order Ixodida; family Ixodidae; genus Amblyomma; species Amblyomma americanum. The sequence goes on from NC_135498.1 coordinate 9,613,282, forward strand.
TTTCTGTTTTGGAAAGGTTAGTGTGAGGCACAAAACATGGGCTATGTGCATGAAAGGGTCACATAATCATGCCCCCATAGGGCAGTACTGTGCGGGCTGCCAGCCTAGAGCTACCCTACGGCCACTGTACGGCCATAGCCCCACTTTGCTGCATACACACTTGATGCTCATGGCAAATACTACTGCATTTAGGCCAAGAACCTTTGCCTTAATAGTTAGTGCCCTAAAAATGTCTTAAGCCTGCTAAGCAGCATGACTACCAAAAAAAGAAAAGAGAGATAACCTCGTGTTTTTCTCTTTCGCAAACAGTTATTGCACATAAAAGCGACTTAGCTAGGTTTCGATGAAGGGCACTGAATGCTCAAGGTTCATTATTCTCAAGATGATTTTTGTACGCTCCAAAGTTGACTCAAATTGGCAGCAAAACAATTTCAGTAGGCTGCATATATTTCCAAATTGCGCTAAAGCCGCACCTCACAAGAATTTCCAGTATAGCCAGCTGGGCAAGAGCACTGTTCCACAAGGGCAGCAGGGGGGTTCTTGGGATTCGAATAAGAAGCAGAGTCCATCTCCAGGCTGTGTATGCTGCAGAAAAAAAAATCCAAAGAAAGATACAGCATATATTTTTTTTTTCTGCTGAACAACAAGATAGGCCAAGCAAGAAACATCTGAACACAATAATTCCAATAAAAATTGTCATCAGTTGTTATAGAAAAGGTTTACGACTCGTGAGATGAATGAGTGCGGCAGCATGTACCGAAGTGAAATAAATCTGCGTTAATGTGCACATGTGAAGCTAACTGCGAAAGTATCAGCCATTAAACCTGGCCAATGGTCTTCATAAAAGATGAGCCAGAACTGCTAGAAGAAGAAGAGCTTTGGAGACCATGATATGCAATCACATACCTTGATTCTGCTAGTTCGCTGTCAAAGCTGGCCCGAATAAAGACACCTTCTACATTTTGGAGCACCAGCATAATGTCTTCCCTTGTAGCTGTGTCAGGACTTCCACTGGCACTGTGCCGTGCGTCTTTGTGCCATTCACCCTGGAATCGCAGACAATGACAGGCAGCCAATTGATAAGGCAAGCACCAACTACATGATCAAATTATCTCATAAAAGAAGTGTAAATTGAGCATTGCTGCAAAGCCACAACTCGCTAGCTACAATCCAGTGCCTCGTATAAGCCACAAAGTGCAGGAGGCAGCAAGAGGCAGTGCTAATTAAAATTGTCACACTGTAGGGCATCAGCAGGTACCATGTGAAAAAAAAAAAAATCGGAGGACAAACAGGCTCTGCCTTAAGGGTATATCGCGATAGCGGCCTGTGGTCCTCTCTAATTACACACATACTCATTAGCATACAGTTGTAAGATACCACTTTATGTGAAAGACCGCACAACATACATATAAACTCACACTTGTTCCCAAGCCATGAAAGCGTGCCTTGTGCGGCCTGGTCAGAAGCACGACTGGCTCGCAACCAAGGGGCCATGGGTTCGAATCCCAGTTCAAATTATTAAAATTTTTCTTTAAGCCAAACGAGTTACTTTGTAAAGGTAGAACATCTTAGAAATGCGGTGACCTTTAATTCGCATTGCATGTCATGTTTTAATCACTTTCATTTCACGTGTGATGCGACGTTTCCCATGAGCACCATGGGTTGTTTGAAATTCTCACGCAAGCTCATGTGGCTGTGAGGTCATGACCCTAACACCCAATCACAATTTTCGCGTCCCAATGCCACCGATGCTGGCTTTTCTGCGACACAAGCTCCTCAACGCTATCGCGTTAAAAACCACTAAATATACTGAAAGCTATCACTTACCTCCACAAACTGCACTTCAATGGCATTGTCCCTGAGAGGTCCATAAGACTGCCTCAGTGTGTGGTACAGTGTGATTCCATTTCCCCTGATGATAATGTCGGCAGCTTGCACAGGCCTTGAGGATGCTTGATACCTAAAAGTGTATTTTAGGTGGCCTCCATAGCTGTTCACCTGGAAGGAACAAGTGCCAAACATTAACTCTGAATCTTTTGAACTACACAAAAACAACTGCACAACTTTTTTGTTTGTTGCATCCATGACAACAAAGCCTTCAATGTACATTTTCATTACTGGCACCAAAACTGAATAAAGTTTCAACAAACTCATGCAACTGATGCAACTATGTCACTTGCCTGGTTTCCAAGAAATTCTGCTGGCAGGCTCCAGTAGTAGTGGACAGGTGCATCTGAAGTTTTCACTTGGCTGTCTATCCTGAACTCACGATTGCCAGGGTTAGAACGTATGGCATTCTGGTTAGGCCTGAACTTCTCGGTGACATCCATGTAGCTCCCATCAGGAAGAATGCTCATGGTAGCAACAGAAACTTCATGGGCTAGTGGAATCTGGCAATGACAGAAAAAAAAAAACAATACAGAACAAAACCCAACATTAAGTACCTAGTAGAGGTTTTCGAATGCATGACATTTGTCAGCAATGACTAACTGTTTCCCTCAGAACTCGAGCATGACACTTGTGCAGGTTGGAAGTCAAGTTCTGAGCTGTCAGACTCGGGTACATTTAGCACTTGACTTGGGCAGCAAGAATGCAACAAAGACCACATTTTGAATAACAATGAGTTGCACAACTGGCACCTAGCCCTGCAGAGAAATTACTTGCAGTGATGCAAACCAAACAGCTACATCCATTTCATCTACCTAGTTTATGTACATGTGATTTTGAGAATTAAGCAAAGGTTCTCAACTCTCATAAAGTGGCAGTGCTCTTCTATTAAAGATGTTCAGAAAAAGATTCGAATTCAAATCAGTACAGTTTTCACTTGCCCTCAGTCCTGGCATGCATACTGTATGTGCCCTGTGCAGGGACCACTTTGTCTGCTATGCTCCGCTCGATCAGCAGACTTACTTCTCAGTAGCAAAAGCGCAAGGCCAAATCATATGAAATTAAGCTCAGATCTTGACTGACATACTGCAATCACTTCCTTCTCAGTGGTTTTACCTATACACCAACCCTGTGCAAATTACATGTCGATGCGAACATTACAAAGCACAGAAAAGTGCTCTTTCACAACCTGCACAATTCAGAAAAGGATGCGCAAGCATAATTTAGCTGGAAATTCACTGGCGCCACACACAATAAGAACAAACAAAATATGAGACAGAGATAAGATCTGACCTCTATCCTTATATGCAAGCTGCAAGCTTTCTGAGATTCTAATCACAAAAACAGAATAATTATATATTATAATCATGAATACTCTTTAATATAAAATGCAGAATTACTCACAGTTATCTTGTTCAGGCTACTGCTGTGGCATGTCTGAGACACACCAAAACAGAAACAGCGAAGACATTCCGAGCCAGACTGGGCCTTGTCATTGAAGAGTGGCGGATGGCAGACACCTTTATCTGAAAGTGAACAGGGTGGGTGTAATCAGGCTATACAAGGTAACTAGAGAGCTGTGCCTGCATTTGGAAGCTTTGCATGCCACCATGCCACTATTAAGATGTGAAGAATAGTCACATATTGTCGAGCACACATTTGCAATTACTCTGAAGTGCACAACAAACTTAACTGCTAAGTATACTAAGTATTATCTATTTTGCCATCCATTCCTTACACCCCAGATTCTTGCATTAATTTTAATTAAAAGTCAGTATATTTCATTTTTCAGCCAGGCTCTAGCTCACAACCCTACCCAAGGTTCCCAACAATGGACCAAGCTTATTATTTCGAACTAAACAAACAAAACAATGGCAAATTCAAGCTAGAGGTATGCTAGCAAGCAGGTTACAAGCACTGCCAGTTGTACTGAGGGCACCAACAGAAAATCTTGAAGGTCAATTTGCACAGCTTGAACCAAGAGGTATGGTGTGCCTAAACTAGTTACACAAACTCCCTGCCTGCTACAAGAGGACAAAAATGTCTAGAAACTATGGCTGGAATAAAACAAAGCAGTTGATTGCGAATGAGGACAAAGGCCTAATTTGATGTCAGTTTTAAATACACCCTCTAATTCAAGCTTCAAAAATGTCAGCCAGTTTCACATATTCCAACCAGGTCTAACAAACAGAAATTGAATTTGCACTATATTTTATAACTGCTGTTTTCCATCTTTGTTTTTCAGACAGGTTTTGTACATTATTGTGGCTTAAAAATGTTAGACACAAAACATATGCAAAATAAGCAGCAAACTCTCCTTACTTTTGACAACAAGAATGGCATCTGGAGTGGCCAAGACACTCTGCTTGCTGTTGATGGCCTCACATGACCATGCTCCTTGATCCGACTGGCGCACATCACGGATGGTGACTACGCCAAAGCCACCCTCACTTGTGGTTGTCACCCGGGGCCGTGGTGGAATGTGACCCCAGTTAAGACGCCAGTTGATGAGTGGCACTGGGTTGCCAATTGCACGGCAAGTAATGTTGACTGTCTCTCCTTCCAGTGCATTAACAACCTCCGGTGGAGTCTGCGTGATGGTTGGTGGTGCTATGGGGAAAGGAAAAAAAATGCTAATGAGCGCGCATATAGATTTTTAACAGATGTTCTAAAGATTTCTGGAGTTCAAAGAATAGCAACACAAGGTTTGTGTGAACGCAGAACTGCTGACTATTTGTGAACTGTTACGAACTGTTGCCATAGGTAACAGTTCTTATGTATTTCGTGCTCAGTGAAGTCACAACCAAAAATAGGCCAGTCAACGCATAAGCTTGCATACAAGAACATACACTTATCAAGAACGACAACAGGAGAGAATTAGTATTTGTGCTCAGTGTTGTTTTATAAGGCAAGGCAGTGTGTATATAATGATACCCTTGCAAAACTTTTACCAGCTAGCAAAAAAATCAACCATCCTTTTGAGTTATATGACCTAATTTTCTACTTGAGACAAATTCGAAAAGGACAAAAGGCAGGAATTCATGGTTTAGTCAGGTACAGCAACTAAAAGACCCAAGGTAGCAACTCACAGCATCCAATTTCATCAGATTTGTCTTGGCAGTCAAACTCTCCATCACAATGGAAACTCTTTGGAATGCACTGGTCTCCAGAAAGACACTGATACTCTCCCATTCGGCATGGGGATCCTGGAATATTGTCACCTGAAAAAACCAAACCATACAATCCATGTGAACTGTGTTATGAAGTTAAACTATATAAACTATAATTGATTCCACACAAAACAAAAATTCAAAAAGCACCATGTACAGAGCACAAACTTTGCTTTTACAATATTGAATAATGTAAGCAACAAACTGCACCCAGAAACACTGGAAAAGTCAGCGGAGGATTACATATTTCGACCAGTCATATCAGCATGAACAAAAGCAAATCTGTGTTGTGCAGTTCACTTACGGCAGTTTCTCTCATCTGAGCCATCTCCACAGTCGTCATCCCCATCGCACAAATAAACCTTGAGGATGCACTTCTTGTTGTCACATTGCATTTCGTTTGGTTCACAGAGAGAGGGTTGAGCTGGAACAAAACGAGGCTGTTAATGCGCATTTGTGGCCACAGCTTCTGAAATTTGGTAGGCTACACTAAAGACGCAAGACTAAAGTACGTACAGTTGGCGTCAAATGAGACACAAACAGGACAATAACAGAAACCTAAAACACCAAAATAAGAATGCAAACAAGTTTTGACAGAAAAAAACTACGGCCAGGTTCTATTAACACTTCCATACAGCGATCTTCTTGACATCACAGTGAGACCAAAGATGCTGGTATGTAGTCTCCCACAACTAAGATCCTTTTGTTACATTGTTCCCAATGCAATGATCTTGTTCGCATTTAATTCGATGCTGACAGTACATGGTCTTGAAGGCAATGCTTCCAGCAATACAAATATTCTACAAAAACTGATCGACACTAAACCGAGAAACAGAATCCTAGTGAGAAAAATCTACACATGAAATAAGCACATGCCATTTAACAAATAGCAAAGACAGCTGCAAGAAAAAGCCTTGCAATGACTCCTCTCATAAGAAAGTCTTGGTTTATGGTTTATAGGGGTTCAAAGCCCCAAAGCAACTCAGGCTTAGGAAGGACGCCACAGTGAAGGGCTCCAGAAATTTCAACCACCTGGGGTTCTTTAATGTGCACTGACATCGCACAGTACTAGGCCTCTAGCCTTTCGCCTCCAACGAAATGTGACCACTGCGGCCGGGATCGAACCCGCGTCTTTCAGGTCAGCAGCCGAGCACCACAACTAATGAGCCACCGTGGCGGTGAGAAAGTTTTGGTGAAGCACTGTATTTGCTTTCATAATGAATACTAGCACAACACAAGCACCTGCTAGTTTTGTTGTTAGAATATAAACTTTTGCTAACAGCATTTACCCTGCATAATGAATGCACCCTTCAAATTCTCTCACCTTTATTGGGGGAAAAGTGCATTCATTAAGAGAGTAAATGGGATATTTTAATGTTTCAGATATTTAGACAGGTTGTTTATCACAGAGGGCACATCTGCTAGATTTCAGATATTCCAAAATGCAGATTTCTACGTACCACAGTTGTTTTCATCAGAGCCATCATCACAGTCATAGTCCCCATCACAGACGTACTTCCGCGGAACGCATTTTCCGTTTTGACAGGTAGCTTCATCATGCTTGCAAGCTCCTAGTGGCCGTTCCGGTTTGGGAGTTGGTGGAGTGTCTGTGCAAAGAAAATAGCACCCAATCATGTCTCTTCATAATTTTTTATGCAGCAGCTTTCCGATCAGCAAGCTGAAGCAGATTTTTTTTAGGAATGTGGCATTAAAACTACATATGGTACAAGTACACTAACCTATTACCTCAGAGTAACTATTTAACAAAGCAGTGCTAAATATTTGTGCATAAAAAAAATTGGTGCACGGAACAGAACTTATTTCCTTATTAACAGGCCAAAAAGCTTTGGTGGATCCACAGAAGCCAATTCAATGACAGTACTTGTAAGCTGTTACACTACTGCTTTTCCTACCTTTGAAAGGTCTACTTCAATCTTATTTGGTATGTAAAGGTCCCTCTGATGTGAAAGGAGTTTGAGCATTCAACTGATGATTACTCCTTATACTATATATGTGAAGCAACTTTTCCCTGTTTTCTAACTAGCTTTCCTCTTGCCATATAATAACCAAAACTAATTTTTAACTTTTGTAGGGAAATAACCAAAATGGTTAGTCTTTTTTGTGCAAATTTGTTGTTCCCTTTCGTATTAGAGGGACCTGTACTTCAGCCTCAGAGTTAGTACATTAACTTGAAATAAACAAGGAAGCAACTCCACTATAAAGGCTCAGTACTCTCACGGACTATACGGACTAAACAGGCTAAATGACATTTCTGCGATAATAAAACCCTGTGAATAATTGTTGAAATACTTTCTAATATCCAGCGACTTTTCCATTAGTAGCCTTATGCTTTGCATAAGCAGGAGAAAAGTGTGCTCACCAAGACGAGCCAGTCCAGGTACAAGTAAAAAATAAAAAGAGAGATAGCAGTTAATAAGTATGGCATATTAACTTTGTAAGGCCACCACAAACACTGGGCATGCAGTGAACTAAATAAACGCAAGGAAAGTTTACCACTCCCAAGTATATTCAAAGGCAGCATGAACAGACCCGTGCAGTGCCTACGTTCCCTCTACACAAAATGCCACAATTAAAAGGCGCCCCGAGGAGCAGCAGTGTCTCTTTGCCAAATAGTTGCCATGCAATGATGCATGCAATTTTTGACACTGTTGCTGAATTCATCATGCATTTGTAAAAGCTAGCTTATGCAGTTAAATTGAGGATGCATGTTCAAAATCGACCAGTCATTTGGAGTACCAGGCTTGTAAAAAAGAGAAAGCAACATGCATTAAATCTGCTTGTGGTAGCATGTTCATAGTTTCCTGCCTACCTATCTTATTTTTACATTCGTAAGCCAAGAACTAACACCATGATGAACTGAGTGTAGTTAGGCATTCCTTCAAAGCTCAACTATAAAGTTAAATGCTGTAAAAATAATGTAGAGCTCAAAAATAAAGGTTAATGCTTTAAATATAATGTAGAAATAGAGTAGAGATAATTATACACAATAATTTTATTAAAGTTTGCAAACACCACAGTGAAACCAATTTCTTACAAAGGAATGGTATCTAAAGACAATAGTTTAGACCAGGAAGTCTGATTGTATCTGTATCAAGCATGTCCATCACTGCAGATGCCTGTGGAGCTAGCAATTTTAGACAGATGCTTGTAAAGTTACCAAAATCTGCACGGTGAAATGAGAAATCACTGAACTCAACATTCTTTCATCTACAGGCGATTTTACTAGAACTTGACTTGCTCTTTATTTCAGATATGAAGTAAAAGCCTTGAAAGATAGAATGAGCACACTGGTAAGTGCTAATTGCAGGTCATGTGCAGTGTAGACAGCTAAGCTGCTTTGAAGCGTTATTTCTAGCAAAAAAATTTATGCAAAAAAAAAATCAAAGCACAAATTAATGGTGAATGCCAGCCCCATAAGTTTGATAGATATTAGGCATGAACCACACGGTGTTTAAAAGTTATGCTCTTTATGTTGCTTTAGTGTCAGCTTGTGTGGCACACATAAGCAGCATGTGAAGGTAGCACTGCAACTAGTAAAAGAAGCTCAAGTAACATGGTTTAATATGAGTACTGTTTATTACAACATGCACAGGACATACATGCAGTACAGCTCAATGCATATGTGTAAGTACCTTCATAGGTATTTGGATCGATTTTTGGTAGGAAGTCTCCATAGTAGGGCTCAGCTGAGGCATTAATTCAATGAAGAAGATATGCCACCATGTTAAAAAAAAATACTTTATAATGCGGCAAACCTACATGCACCAACACAAACATTATCATTAGTAAAGCTCCAGAAGCAAAGTTTAGATGGTAGTACTGCGTACCTCTACTGTCAAAGACAAAGCCATCCAAGTACAAGCACACAGTTTATTTTAGTGTAACCGTGGCATTACAAGAAGCTGTATAAATGACTAGCAGTACTGCCGATGCCAAGTTATGGAGAATAAGGGATGTAGCAAAACAATGCAAGGCCAACAGCAATCATAAGTCTTTGCTGCCATTAAACAATAACGGCTAAAGAATCACAGGATATAAAGAAGATAGACATTTTTTTTACATGTACTGGCTCTGTACAGCTCCATGAAGAAATGAATACAGGGTGCCCTGCAGCAGTGAGGTACCAAAACCTGACATTTTAATCAGCAGTTCAATGCAGAGGTTTTACACAATAACTTTGATATCTGTAGAGGCTGATGCTTTATTTCAAAGAAGCTATCTTGGGGAACAGTGTCCGACAGTACAGATGTGTACACTACACAAGTACTTTCTGTAGGTTACACCTCTTAACCTGGCCAGACTGTCATGCACTTAATGCTCAATAACACTGGCTCATTTAAGACTTTTCACACTGGCAACCAACTGCGCACACACACAACCATTCAAACCACTGAAACAATGGAATGCTTAATAAGAATGATAGGAACTTTCACACATACGTATAAAAAGGCCATGCATCTGGTCAGGCACAAAAAATGCCGCACATCCAATAAAACCACAACCACTGCAAATAAGCTTCTCAAAAGGCAATACACTGCATGTACAACCTATGATGGCACCTGAAGTCAACAAGCACTGTATAATGCATATAGATTTATATTTGGCATCACGACGACCGAGTCACAAGGCTGGCCTAGAGGCCAGAATTCTATAGGTACACTTGTGCCATCCACAGAGAGGATCGCTTGAAATGGCACTACATGGCACATACACTGCTCGTCATAACACCTATGCAAGCCCATTATATGGTACTAAACAGAAGGTGTGAAGTTCTACAGAATCAAAAAAGGTAGCCTATGACAGCATGCAACCATTGCACTAGAATCCCTTACATGAATGTAGGCTAATCTGGTCAAAAGCCTGCAGGCATAAAAATAAAACAGGCTATTGTGGATGCATCATATCCCAATCACTAACCATTGCGATGACAATGTGCAATGTCCTGTCTAAAGAGATATTTTTCAGGGTCAGGTTAAAGATAGCAACGGGCACCTACAAATGAGCCGCACAATCCAGGTGAACTACTCATGTAAGGGTGTCAGGTGGCACAGCGATAAACTGATCGACCTATCCTGTCTCCAAGAATCAATCTGCATTCACAGATTATTTGTATGCATGCAGCAGGAACTGTTACAGAAGATTTAACGCTGTGTACAAAAGGGCACGAACTACCGCAGTTAGACACAGGCAACTAGGGGCAACTAGTATTAAACATGCCGACAAAAGAATGGCTTCAATGCAGGTAGCTATGATGATGACAACACTTGCACATAAGGATGTCAGCAGTGCATACAGCACTGCCCAATGCTGTCAAAAAAAAAGCAAGCCTGCATTTTTTCTTTGCTTTCCACCGCTATTGGAGATTGGGACATCTCAGGTTAGGCACTAATTTGAGGTTAGAGAAAAAGGCTCGCAAGTAACAATGAAAAAAAATTTTAAAAGCCAAGGGTGTAAGGAAGCAGCCACACGCCAGGCCGCCAGACTTGCATTAAACGGGGCCAGCCAGCCAGTGGCGACTAAAGGAGGCCGGAATCAAAGCACACGCGGTGCAGGGGCACAGTGATCGGGATATTTACATGGCTGCACGGTGAGGTAAGCAGCCTTCTGAGCCCCCGACGTGGAGCCTGGGACACCCACGGCCTTGCAGAGGTAAACGCCACCATGGTCAGGCTGCACGTTGGGCATGGTCAGCCTGCCACGGGCATCGGTCGACTGTGGGGGCAGTGGGCTATCATCTGGCCGGGTCCACTTCACCTGGGAGCGCCTGGCACCCTCGTCTCGGCAGCGGAACACCACCTCCTGGCCTGCAAGCACAGAGCCAAAGCAGACATGAGCTCGCACAGGCAGTGACACGGTAAAGAGAGAGAAGGGCCACTATTGAAGTTTGCCGCATCATCTGGAGGAAACTATAAAAGGCACTGATCAGAGCAAGAGCAACATGACAGGAAGCTGTTAAGTCCTGCTGGCATTTGTGCACAGTGACAGCATAAGCAGTGACTGGATTTTCTGTCATTTATACTGGCCTACAGAACCTGATCACTAACCGCTAAAATGGTATGGGAGGTTTAGTGTTCTGGAGCTGAATGTGGGCTACAGGTGACACAATAGTGAAGGACTCCAAATTAATTTTGACGACCTGGGGTTCTTTCATGTGCACCAACATTGCACAGTACACTGGTGTATCACATTTTGCCTCGATCGAAATGCGGTTGCCACAGCTGCAATTCGATCTGCATACAAGTTTGTGTTGTGTAAATAGCTCCAGCACATAAGAAAGAGCGAATGAAGGATACCTAAAAGAGTAGTAAGAATGTTTGTTGATCCAAAATTTTAGGCAATAAAACAGTCACCCACCACCAAGTGGACCCAGTAAGAGAATGCAGAACTGGATAAGCAGGTGCTGGAAAAAAAATTGCTCTGATGCTCCGCAGAGAACTTGATGAATATTACAAACTTTAATCTTTATAAGGTTGCAGACCCACCTTTACCACCTGGCAAATAGACAGCAATGATACAAAAAATGCAAATGTCAGAGGGAGCTACCAATTTTTAAAAATCTTTCCACTTCAAATTACCTATTGAACCTTATTTCCCAATGTCTGTCAAATGCTTGCTTAGGTACTTTTAGCAGCCCTGTTCATAAGACTTCAAGAGATATCTAGTTTGAATGAATGTCTTGATGTGTGCCTAATCCATCTCTAGCTGCATGAACTAAAGTGAAAAGCTGTTATAATGGCAGTCAGTATTCCACTTTGCTTTCCCAAGTTTTCCATCCCTGCAATTCAGTTGAATTGCGCAATTTGAAATGCACTTGTTGGGAGAAAAAAAAAAGAAAGATTAAGATGAACACACCAGTGGCAGCATAGTACATTACAAGGCAGCAAACATTATATTAGCAGACCTCACATTTCACTAAGCTTTAACTGAAACAGACAGTGCTGTACTCCCTGTTACTGTAAAGGTCACAATGTAGTGAGATGAGAATTAGCAGTCAGTACCTTGACGTTCCCTGCAAACAGTTGCAGCAGTTTGAAACCATCAAAGTAGCGATACCACAAACTTCTACGGCCCATTTTACAGAATGCCAATACAAATGGTAATCACCTTGTCTAATTGTCTGCCTCTCTGGGTACACCCTGATGTTCACACCGGCATCAGGAGCTGTAAAAGAAAAAAAAGTGAATGCAAGCTAAATGTTACATTGTCCTAGCCATTAAGGCGAAGGCTATTTTGAAAATTGATGCCTACCGCAGTCTGCTTCATCAGAAAAGTCAGTACAGTCGAAACGACCATCACATCGCTGGGATCGTTCAATGCACTGTGCATTGGCGCATACATACTGTCCAGGCTGGCATGTCCCTAAAAGAAAAAAATTTCTTTGCAGCATTGCAATTTTCTCTTTTTGACTGAACCTAGAAAGATGCACACAAGTAAACTATGCCACAGCTAAAGAGAAAGAAAGGAACTAAGACAAACTCAAGCAAGTTAATAGGTACAGCATGTCAGGTCGCCATAAAAAAAAAAACGCTGCTAAAATTTTAATGCCTTGAAGGAAATCAAGCGAGTCATGCAGCAGAAGGATTTAATTTTTTCATTCTGCAAGACTTAGGAACAGAATCACTTTCTCACACCTTTCTTAAGTACTTTTAGTATTTACTATATATTTTGTAAAGCAAGCTACTCTGTAAACAAGAACAAATTATGGCCATTAATGAAACCCACTTTATTTCATTTATATTTCCCCTCTGACCCTCTTTTCTATGCCTTTGCCTTGAGCAGAATATGCATGACAGAGGCCATTTTACAAGTGAAGAAGTATTACACAAGGGCAATGATGAAACGACACTAACTAGGCAGCACCCTCGACAGAAATTAAATGCAATAGTACCTCAAGCTATTTGAAATCACTTTTTAACACTACGCTAAGTCTAGTGAAGCTCCAGACCAACATAGCACAAAGCTAGTAAAAAGAACTAAAAGAACTGCAGTATAAAAATTAAGCACGAAATGTAAAATGCTCCGCTCAACCTCAAAGGACTCAATCACAGCTGCCAGCAATTTTTATAAATGTGCACACAAATGAATTAACCGGGAGAAACCCACAGCAGTTAAGCTCATCTGACCGATCAGGACAATGAGGCACGCCGTCGCAAAACTCATCTCTGTCAATGCAGAGGCCTGACTGGCATCGAAATTGTGAAGGCCTGCAGAGGTGAGATTCTGAAGGCGACAGGAGAGAGGTGACAGGAGAAAGGCAGAAGTGAAAGTTAGAAAGGAAGCATCATCAGGTTTCACATGAAGTTACACAAAGTAACACATCATGAAGTTAGTCATACTGCACATTTTAACATGCTAGCATGCTGAACTACTTCAGGCTGCACTAAAGTATAATGCATGCACTCAACCTTTAAACAGTAACACAGTAGATGGCACAAAATGAGTATGCTGATCTTCTGCACAGAATGCTCTTAAGGTACGAATTTTAAGCCAAAAATGCAGCAAAACTCCAAGTCAGGAGATTTATATCTCCTTTTGTTTCGCATTGGAGGTAACACTTAACATTGCCTGAAGTACACTCAAAAAATAAATGATTTAGCATGGTTACGTCAAATGCAAATTAGGTGTGCTAGCACTTTGTTTTTCACTTTGATTTTAGGTTGAGGCTTGGTTTTCAACGTCAAGCAAGCGTCAGACAAAGACGAAATTGTCAAGTTAGGGACTTCGCACTAGCGCACTGAAACAGGTTGGGACATAAAAGCTCCATATTAAGGGTATGATTGCTGCAATGCCATTAATGGATTAATGACTACATATGCGGAATTGGTCATTCTTTTCTTTACACCCATAGATCGCTGAAAGTCCTCCTACCCTTCCTAGTACAGTGGTGCAGCATTTAAGTGATGCACCACTGCCCTGGAATGGCAAGTGCTGCCACCGATGGGCCTTGTGCGGCCTAGACTGCTCTTCCCGAGTAACCTCTCAAGACTAATCATTAACTGAACTGCCACCTGCCGCAGAGGGCAGTTTGCTCACAATCTGGTAGGCAGGTTGCAACGACATGACAAGGTCACATAATCTAGGTGGACCACCTGCCACTCATATAGTCGGCACCCAGCCTCCCAACTGTTCAAGGTCCACAAAGAAAACGGCGCGAAATACGGGGACAAAAGAGAAACAAACACGACAGTACCAGCGCCAGCCGTGTTTCTCTTTTGCCTTCGTATTTCGTGCAGTTTTCTTTGTGAATCATGAACCAACTAGCCCAACTAGAGTTCTCGTTGTAAAGGTCACTGAGGGGCCGTAAAGACAATGGCTAAGTGGCTGAGTGGAAGCTCTAGTGCTAGCACACTAAGAAAATTTATGTGGAATTATGCCATCAGTTCATGAACAGCTTGAGTGAAGGCAAGATTCTGTGGCGCCTATCCAGCAACTCTAAATCTTCCCCAATTTTGTAAAGAGAAGTGTTGATTAAGTAGATTCAATCAGTACCACAGTTCTGCTCGTCAGAAAAGTCCTCACAGTCATAGTAACCATCGCATCTGAGCAAATCCTCCACACACTTCCCATCGCCACATCCAAACTCACTGTGACCACATCCCCCTGCAGCGTGCAAGGAAAGAAATTGAGAGCAGAATGTGTGAGTGAGCAAGGCAACAAATGAGCAGAAATAGTGATCAGCAAGAGGACAGGGCAGTTAGCAGCAATGAACTGTGTAGAAATTAAGCTATAGGAATCGTGGAAACTTTGCACTACTACAATCATGCGATGCACTGAAAATATTCTGAGCCTCTTGTGCAAAGATGTAAAAATGGTCATTTCCAATGTGCTTCTACAGCAGAATCTGACTGCTTAAAGAAAAGAGCAAAAACAACTTAAAAGAACTGAGCTGTCACCAGTTGTTTTAAATCAAAAGAATCAAAATGAGTAAAGTTTTCTAAGCTCATGCTGTTACGTGCCCTCTTATGGCTGACACAATGACAATGCATGGTGCCTGTGGTACAAACCGACTGCAAAACAATGTCTTTATTGGTGACAGCTCCAGAACAGAACTGCAGCAGCTCCAGTTCTGGCATACTGTAGTTTTGGCATATAGTATGGCACAGTTTTGCTGGAATTCAACCGGACAGTACAACTAAGCATATGTATTGTTTTTAGAGGAATGAGTAACATCCGTGTCTTATGTGCTTCAGTGTCTGATGTCTGCTAAGAACGAGTTGAAACAAATGACAAGTACTTACTACACTCTAGTTCATCTGACCCATCCCGGCACTGATACTGGCCATCACACCGGTGGCTCTTCGCTATGCACTCTCCGGTCTTGCACTGGAATTCATCAGCAGTGCAGCCTAAAAGTAAAAATGCACATCGCAAAAATTAGTGGCTTATGTCACATGTCCTTACTGTGGCTCCTTGTGGCAAAGAAAACTGATGTCACTCACAGTTTTCTTCATCACTTCCATCAGAGCAGTCTGTATGGCGATTGCACTTGCCAGCAAGTCTGATGCACTGGCCAGATTTACACCTAAATTCATCCGATCGGCAAGCATCGGACACTGAAAAAGAAAACATGGATTAGCACAAAAAAAAGCATATATATGCAAGCACCTTTATTATGGCAGCCAAGAATCTGCCTCCCTGCTTCAGAAAGTAAGCGAGCTGTAGTCTCAGTGAAAGTATACAGACTAGCTTCAGAGTGAGGTGGAAAACAAAGTGCAACTAACACTGGAGATGAATCCAGGCATGAGATGAAATCTTATGTTTTATGGATGTTTTATGAAGTAATGCTTCGTGACACTTCTGAAATGTGTTAATGAATAACAAGGCTCATTCACTGAAAGGATCATGCAGGCACCTAAAAGATTGGTTTATGGGGACTTAACGTCGTAAGGCAACCCAGGCTATGAGGGACGCACACCTAAAAGTGCAGGTGCCTATAAACATTACAGGCACTATGGCAGTTCAGCCTTTGTAGCCTACCACATGCAAAACAGATTAGTACATACCACAGTTAGCTTCGTCAGAGAAGTCTGGGCAGTCTACCCTGTCATCGCACTTCTTGTTAATGTCAATGCATCGCCCATCACCACACCTAAACTGCGAGGCAGAGCAACCTGGAACTGGGTGGACATACATCATGCTTACCTCTCCACATGCAGTAACCAGCAAGCAACAAATCCCACCAAGTTACATCCAACCATAAGCATTGCTATAAAGGGCCAGCATTAACACCAGACACGGAGCTAGTAGGTATGCAGTTATATGTGAGAATGTCTGATACTATCAGATATGCCTCGTGTGAACAGTGCCATAGGATCCTTGAAGGTAATGCTTATAAAAAAAATCAAGATACAGGAGAAAAATTACCAGCTCTCAAGGAGCAGAAAGCAAACCAGAGCTCTGTAAAACAAAAATGCGCGTTGAAAAGGAAAAAGAAATGAGCAACCACAAAGAACATCTCCACAAAGCATTTAAGAGGCTGTGTTAAGGCCATTTTAAAACTTATGGCATACGAGACATAAGCAAGAAAATTCCAGACCAGTCAGGTTTTAAGCTCTTTAAAGCAGATGGTACGGCCATACCCAACTCTACTTCGCTGCATAATAAATTTTTGTCGCAATGTCAAGAAAGTGAAGAATGCAATGGTGGAAAACAAACTGCCTGCAGCCAGTTATGCAACAGCGTAAATGCGCTTCTAAAGTGGACATTCTACTTTAGCAGGCTCCATTCTAGAGAATGCTTTTAGTGCAAAAGCACTACTTCACTAGCAATCTTGAAAAGAGCAATATTTGTGTGAAGCCTCTCAGATACCTGCAGTAATCAAAATAAAGTCGCGACTGGGTTTTGAACTTGGGGCGCCAACAGATCATCTTCCCTGGCCACTGTACAAGAGCAATATGCTATCGCCGCAACTGATCATGCCTCCATTCTCATGCTGTGCATTACACATTGTCTTCATCAACTTCCATCCATGTACAAAAAGCACTATTAGCCTCCTACCCTGAAAAATCCACACGTGGATGTGAAGCCACAGAGACAGGAAGGAAAGGAAAGGAAACTCATAACTGGTTCCCTGGGTCAGTGGACACCTCATTCGCGCTTTGAGCTACCTGGTAGTATTGACAAATGTGCACTACATGCATTGGCAGAAACGCGGCACTGGAGCAAACAACAAGTTGGTGTTGACAACATTATTGCATAAACACAGCACTTGAGCAATATATCCACTGGCATTCTTTGTGTAAAGCTGCAATGACAATTTTGGCCTTGGCCTCTGTTGGTGTTAACAACGTTGCAGACTCCCATAATTTTGAAGAAAGTAAAGTATAACTGACTCCCTGGGTCAGTGGACACCTTAACTGCACTTGGTGGTACATGGCGTGGCTTGTCCACATTTTTAAAATGTGCTCTCACACATGTCTGTGCTTAGCAATGCTAAACCACCAGCCAAGAAAATCTTTTTTGGAGCAGGCCTGTAAGAGTCACATTAAGAATTAAGGAGGGTGCAAGAAAGTGGGCAAAGTAAAGTTCCAATTTCGAGCCAGAAAACTCCTGAGTTACTGTTGCAAATTGATTACCCATTTCTTGGAGGAAGTGTCCATAAACCACTGATACTGCGAAGTCCTATACATATTCATTCCTCATGTAGCTTCTGTTCAGTCACATTCATTAGCCCTGGCCTGGCTAATAGAACAATGAAAAGCAAAATGTTAAACATAAGCTGAAAACTAACCCGCACCCCCCCCCCCCCCCCCCCGCCCCCTTTAAAGTGAATATGTTTGCCTGCTATCATAACAAACATCCATACTAAATGAGCGACACTCAATAGGAATGTGCATACTAAATAGTCAATATCTAGGGACATGCTACAACTGGTTGATGTGAAAGCAATGTAGAATTTCTGTAGGAGCTCACCAGGGCAGTTGCGCTCATCGGAGTGGTCCCTGCAGTCGGGCGTGCGATCACACTGTCTAGATTTGTCAATGCAAGCTCCATCTCCACATCTGAACTCATTGCTCTTGCAGCCTGGCAGGAGTGTAGGATAGAAAAATATGATGAACCCCCAAAAGTGGTGAAACTGAATGAAACAAAAAATGCAGAACTACAAAAACGGCAGTGCGGCATGTCTAAAACAGCATGCTGTTGACCAGAAAGCATCTATTAAGGAAGAATTTGCCTGCAATGTAAATTTGAACAGCATGAACTTCACATATTTGTAAACAGTTAGCAAAGAAACCATTTCAATGCATGCTGAACTGAATGAGAATTCGAAAACCCATGCTCTGTCAAGAGATCCCAAGGGCATCTGATGTGGCCAAAACAGGAGCTTTGACAAAAATATGTGCTATGTCAACCTTACATTTGGTGCCTGCTTCATGTTACGCATAAATACTACTAATGAAGCTGTTTGCTTTTCAGCAACAGGGGTGAATATGAAGTCATGATAGAACAAAACTAAACAAGAACACTTCTGCCAAGGTAAGAATGTTATCAACAGTGAGTAAATGTGCATGTATGCTTCTTCAAGCTTGTATTTGTGCCAAATGGTACATTAAGTGGTGCTGTGCCGAAGTCAGTGAACATGAAAACTATTAAAAATTTATTCTTAATCACTAGAATCAAATATGTTCTGAACGTGTGCCTTTGGGCCTGGCACAGACACCAAAAGATGCCCCTCAAACAGTCAGGGTACATGGTCATTTGACACTTTCCTGCAGCATAGCTGCACTGTGCCCTCGTGAGTCTGCTTTTTTTAACAAGGCAGCTGTGCCGCGAATAGAGCAAATGCATTCGAAGTGCCTTGCTCTCCCAAATAAAAACAACCATGCAACTGTGTTCAATTATTCAGCAAGGTTGCTGTGTCATAAAGACCACCAGCTGAAAATGTTCAGAGGCCATTTTAAAATGAACTGCATCATCAACGCCAGCTTTCATGCAAGGCAAACTTGCTTACTGCAGTTCCTTTCATCCGAGTAGTCACGGCAGTCTGCAGTTCCGTCGCATTTTCTGCGGATGTCAATGCAGCTTCCATCTCCACAACGAAACTCGTTGTCCTTGCAAGCTGAAATAGTCCCGTGAGAGGCACGCCTTCAGGCAGGCCTCGAACCAACACTAAGGGTCACACGCTCAATTGTATGCAGCCATGCGACTCAAAAATAAAACAGGGTTGCCACAATGAACAGCTGGGCAAGTCAGTAAGCATTTATCTCCCCAAATCACTAACCAAGAGCTGCACCAAGAGAAACTTCTACATGGCATGCAGCATTTGACTGCTGCAGAATTGTAACAGATGTAATACCACTGCATAAAAATTCTGCAATCACCTAAAGCCCTTCAGTGATAAACTAGTACAGGCCTAATATTTGGGGGGTAAAAATGAAAATAGGCCAAACCACCACCATCCAGGAAAGCAATGACCAAAGAAAACTATTTGTGGGTGCCATCTGGAGGCCACTCACCACAGCTAGTTTCATCGGAGTAGTCTCTGCAGTCAGCTGTACCGTCGCACCGCCGTCTGCCCTCAATACATTTACCATCGCCACAACGAAATTCATTGTCTTGGCACTCTAAAAAAAAAATTAATAGCATAGCCTTCATTATATCACTTCGATACATGGCACAGCATCATCTTTATATGCTTTCCATTTCACAAAATGAAAGGCCATCTGGAACTAGAAGTTGTGGATTTCTAGACACTAAGGAAATATATGCAATATGCACACACACTCTTCCACAACCTTTGGTTTTTTGTCTTCAGTATATAGGAAGAAGGCTGTTATTAGCAAGGTATTAAAATCCAATGAGGCTATATTCACTTATGGCACCTTTCAGATTGCTTACTTGATCACATATATAGTGCCATATGTTTTGAGAGGACAGTTATACATCCTATTTACAAGATTCTTACCGCAGTTGGCCTCATCCGAAAAGTCCTCGCAGTCAACACGCCTGTCACATTTCCTCCGTATATCAATACATTTTCTGTTGCCGCACTGAAATTCGTTGTCTTTGCATTCTGAACAAAAAGATGAACCACAAAAATCAGAAAACAAAATGCAGCCAAAACAACAATCACAATTACCTTGATGCTATTAACCTACCATTTCAAAAAGCTCATTCATTAAAGGTATGAAAAAAAATGGCAACTGACTTTACACCTATAATGGTGCCTCAACAGAGTGGCATATTCTGCGCAAAAATTGCCTAAATGCGAGCGCCTTCGACACATGGATCACATAGTAACGTAGCCCGCATTAACATACCTCTCAAAATGTCAATCAACTTGCGGGAATACATTTGAATGAAAAACAAAAGCACACACTGGAAATCCTAAACCCAAAGATTCAAAGTCAGCAGTTTCAACTTGCTTAGCATGTAGCACTTCATGGTGCATGGATAAAAAGACCCATGAAATGAGTGCATGACACAGGACAAAGAAGAGGACATAGCAAGAGTGTCTAGTGACATTTTCCATGCCATGTTGTTGATGATGATGATGGATTTTTATGGCGCAAGGGCAGCTATGGCCAAAGAGCGCCATGTCACAAGGTATTTTTTCTTCTTCTCAAGGTGGGGTCAGAGACCCATTTCCCAAGCATTTCACCCTAAATAAGCCGAGCACCAGACCAGGGGAAAGCTTGTACCCATTGTATCACCGGTGGGTACCCGGCGGCACTGGGGATCGAACCCCGCACCTCCCGCATACGAGGCGGATGCTCAACCACTTGGCCCATGCCATGTTGTGTATTGTGCATTCCACTGATCACAACTTACAAGCCTACAGAACTTACAAAGACAAATACTGACACATTGTGAAGAGCATGTCTCTTAATATGCAAAGAACACATAACAAAAGCTAACCTGATTTCCTAGATTTTACCATTAGCCAATAGATTGTTTCACAAGTTTTGGATGGAAAGCTGAAAAAAAAAGCAAATGTCTGCCCAGCAAATCCTCTTGATCTCGAAACAGCTACGCCTAAAGCCATGACTTCAGCCATGTAGCACAAAGCCAGTGCATATGAGCAGCCTTGCTACATCAGCAAGTCGAAAATAAATAAGGTGCATTCACAGCTCTTACAGGGTCTACTACACTATCAACACCACAGAAAAATAACCTGCTGCATTTGCAACAATTTTAATTGTGCTAAATATATAAGCCCATGCAGAGCAAAGAGCTAATTTTGCACTTGGCCTAGAGAGTTTGTGGGCTGTGCTTTGGGATTTCTGTGGTACCATCTGAGTTCAGAAGCATGCATTTCAAGAAAAAGTGCACATTTCTTTCTGCAACACCTGAAAAGCAACATCAAAGCAGTCCTCCAGATATGTGCGGAGCCTCCATTGGACAGCCATGAAGTGAGGTCTGCTTTTGTCTGAGACTACACATGCTCACACCCATCAAAGCTGCAAGTGGGAAAATGCGCACTTTACATATTCACTTCCATTCTATGCATTTATACAGAACATCAGTAAGCAAGAAGGCAAAAGCAAAGCATCAGCAGCAACATACCACAGAACTCATCCGATCCATCAGAGCAATCATACTCCCCATCACAGACATGCTCCTTGCAAATGCATCCTTCACCGTTACGACACTGAAAGCCTGTTATATTCTGCTTCCAAGGGGCATCTACATGTTTACAAAAAAAAGCATGCTAGGTTTGCAAGCACTACATGCACACCACGTTCACCAACCAGCATAGCATGTATACCAGCTCCCCAGAGCCAAGCATGCAAGCCTAAAAGCACTAGAATCTATGGCAACACTTAAAAGCACAGTGCAAGCCCCCATCTTAAGCACGTACATGTAATGTTCGTTGTTTAAAAAGTGATAATATTTAATGCTTCTGTCAAACTTTGTACATCAATGCTATTTGCATTGCAATTTGCCTTGATATGTGCATCTTGTGGTGTGCAAATATTCAAAATTTCTAATACGAATCGAATACGTTTGATATTCGATTCGTATTCGAGAAATTGATAATCGAGAATTTCCGAATATTCGAAAATTCCCGAGTACTCACCATCAATCAAAAACTGTGCAGACTCATAAATTCGACTGTGGCAAAACCACAATATCTGGGCAAATTAGCCGATGACAGAGTTAAAAATTCCAGGAAACAATACCCCTTTCTTCTCCGTAGTTTATCACGCGGACCGATCGCATTCTGGCGCCGCTAGGCTTGACACCGTGCGAAATTCCGTAAGTGGGCTTTCCCACATATCACCCGTGCTGCGAACAAGGTGGCTGACGGCCCGCTTCGAACAATCGCAACGCGAAATGGCGCCTTTTTCAATCCTTCCATAATACGTTACATATTTAATGCCAAATCCGAAGTATGCGTCCCGTCTACTTCATGAGTCTCCGAGCGTGACATCCGCCATCCCGTTTCGTAAACTACGCTATGCGGGAAAGCCTACTTGCGGAATGCTGCGGGAGCCTCCCCAAGGGACGCGTCGAGTTAAGCAATCCTCTAAAAATCCCGCCTATTGCATGGTGCATTGTAACCCGCGCACCTCTTTAGTGAGCGTAACGCCCCTGTCGCTCGGTCAAAAAATATTCTGGACGGTTAGTTTCGGTTTCCGACCTTCGCCGCTGCCCCGCGGCAACTGCAACTGTGGCCTGCGCATTCGCTGGTAGTCCAATCCCAGCTCCGCGCGGCTCTTGGACGCCGCCTGGCGCGTCGCAGGTGATTTATTTTTCCTTTTTAGAAACAGTCTCGCCATTCCGACGCCAGCGTGTGTTCCCCGGGCCCTGCTTGCATTTGTGTTCTTCCAGCACTCTAAAACAGGCGACTCGTCACTGGCTTGCAGGCGTTAGCGCCATGGAGCTGCCTCATAAATCTTCGCATTTTCGGCAGGTTTTTTTTTTTTTCAGGGGGCGCGGGGAATATTATAAACCTAGGCCTCCGGATAAACTAGGCATTTCTTCTGGTCCCTTAATTGAACTTTGAATGAATGAGGTTTTACTAGTCATCATGCTATTTTTTGTTGCCGGTCTTGTCAATTTATGGATTTTGTTTTGCATGACCTTATTACAGTTTGGATACTGTTATGCTGTCTAATCAATAGTATACATTTCTGTGCACATCATGTTTTTTTATACGGTACTGAGGCAGTCTAGTTTTGTTTATTTTAGTTGCAGAGACCATACACTACATTGAAAAAAAATAAGGGCAACAACATTTGCTTGTTTATCATTTTATGAATTTTTTTGTACTGAACAGATACTAGATTCACCATTCGAAGCCATTTTTTCTTCATAATCACATTAGATTCATATGCGAAATTTTCAATATTCGCACACCCCTAGTATCTTGCAATTTGCACCGATGCACAAAGTGTGGCAGAAGTAAATAAATTTGCATTGTTCTACTGAAACAAGCATGCATTCTGAACAAGGTTATCAGCTCCAAATTATAAGGCAATAGTTATAAAAACCACCATAAAAATACCTTGCATTCATTTCCTCATTAAACAAAGCCCATCAAATACAAAGAACAGCAACTTTCTTTGCACCTATTATAATGATGTACCTTGCCCAATAAGACAAGTTTTAAGAGAAACATATGTCAAGGCAGCCAATTTTCCAGAAAGCATTTTACCAGAAAGAAAAGCCCTAAATAGAAATGAGAACAGCCTACAATGCCAGCGCAGCATTTCTCAAGTTGCTTGGCATATACACCTCAAGGAATAAATTAAAGCCCATGGAAGGGGCAGCAAATGATAAAACCAAAGGTGAGAACACAACAGAGGCATTGTATTGCATTTTCCATGATGTACTGCAGAATCTTACGAAAAATCATCAATTAAGCCTACAGCTCTGTTAGGATGAGGCACTGATAGCAAAGTGCACACCTTTAAAACGAATGGGCCATTGGAGAGACGAGGTCAAACTGTGCGACTAACCAATGTGCAAACATATTTTAACTTCCCTTCCCATGTTTGTGTGACACATCCAGCAAATTATTCCATCTGAAAATAATGCAGACTCAGACGGCAACTCAAGCATCCTTGCTTTAACTAGACTAAACCACTTTGCAGATACAGAACAAAGTGTTGTTTTAATAATAGCCTAACTCGATTTTCACTGCAATTTACAGGAATATAAAACCTTTATATACTGGAACAACTACAGTAGATGCTTTAAAATATTTGGGCATTTAAAGCCTGCACATGATCAATGTTAAATTATAATACTTGGGCCCTTTTTATGCAAACTAGCACCGTGAATGCTGTTCAATCTTAGCGAAATATGAAATTTCAGCTGTCAGATGAGATTTAGTACTTCTCATACTAATTGGCCCCAACTATGGGAAGAAAATGCGCACTTCAGATATGGGTTTTATAGATTTATGCAGAAGCAGAAGGCAAAGGTAAAGCAAGAGCAGCAACATACCACACAATTCATCCGATCCATCAGAGCAATCATACTCGTCATCACAGACATACTCCTGGCACAAGCACTCGTCGGCGTTATGACACCGGAAGACTGACACATGCTGCTTCCGGGGGTCATCTATATGTTTGCAAAGAAAGCATGCCAGATTTGCCAGCTCCACATGCAAACTACGCTCGAGTATGCATATCAGTCAACAAGCTCTCCAAAGCAGCATGCAAGCCTAAAAGCAGATCGTGGAATGTGGCACAAACTACTGTCTGAAGCATGCACGTAAAAGACTGCAAGTAAAAGATAAAAGAAACAATAGCCACAAAGGAATGTACAGTATCAAAGAGTCAAAACTAAGTAACTCATAACAAGACTGCTTAAGCTTGCACAGGTTCTGTTACCAGTACAGGCAGTGTTGCAACACCTGAAACCAATAATCAATAAAACAAACAAGAGAACAAAACATACGACATTCTGTTTCATCCGATGAATCCCTGCAGTCAGCATGACCATTGCAGCGTAAATATTTTGGCACGCAAGTTCCATCTCTGCACTGAAATTCATCTTCTCTACATGCTAAGAAAAAAAAAACAGACCAGAAATTTAAACAAAACAAAGCAAACAAGTTGCATACACAAATAAATGCAGCGACATACAAAATAAAGTTAAGTGGCTAGCACTCACAGCTATTCCACCAGCTCCTCTGAATGCGAATTGAGTGCAATGTTCCAGAAAATAAAATACAGCTTTATCATGCAGCAAAAATTACATCTGCTTGCACGTGCCACTGTGTATTTTGCAATTTGTACAGTCAACGCAAAACGGATCATTGGATTTTTATATTGTGGAGTCTAACGTCCCAAAGCAACACATGGGCTGTGAGAGATGCAGCAATGGAGGAATTTGATTGCCTGGGGTTCTTTAACATGCGACGACATCACACAGTAGTTTTTGTATTTTTCCCCCACTGAAAATACGGCTGCTACCGCCATATTTCAATGGAGGCGAAATACAAAAACTACTTGTGCTGTGCAGTGTCACTTGAACCCATGACCTTGGGATCAGCAGCCATGCCAAAAACACGGCCACCCCGCCTGGTCTCTAATAATTCATTTCATCTGCTTTAATCCTCACCATAACTACTATGTGGGACTGCACAGAATTAATTTTATTGCGATCAACTTAAAAAAAGTGCTTCAAAAGGCTTGCTCAGCCAACTGGAAGTGCACTGAACATGTAAGGGGCAGGGGTGTATGAATATTCGAAAACTTCAAATAGCAAATCGAATATCCTCCTATTCAATTATTTGAACGAATCAAACAGTCTGCGTTCAAAGTTATACAGAATGAAATGAATTTGTTCTAAGCTTTCCGAATACTTTTCAAATAATTGGCACAAAATTTGAATAATTCATTCCACATTTATCTTCGACTGCTGTTCCAAAGACAGAACCCACAGCGACACTGTGTACCATCCTGCCAGTATGCGCATGATGAAGGGTTCAGTGCCGCGATACGGTCCATTTGTGTGGCGGCGTTCAAAACGCTCACACATGGCATCTAGCGTAGGACGATGCAGCAGGGCCCAGGCAAGTTCAGCAAACCCTGCCCTGACGCCCGGTCTCAGGCTATTGATCACAGGTAGCTGTCGCCCACTCTAGTTTCTGGTTTATGGGAGGGGGGTTCATAGCGTAACGTCCCAAAGCAACTCAGGCAATGAGGGACGCCGTAGTGAAGGGCTCCGGAAATTTCGCCCACCTGGAGTTCCTTAACCTGCACTGACATTGGACAGTACACGGGCCTCTAGCATTTCATCCCCACCGGAATGCAACCGTGGCCGAGATTGAACCCACGAAATGCAATTTTCCGATACGTAAAACTTGACTGTCATAGGGTTAACTTGGTGTTCAGACTCCTCAGTGGAGATTAGTCTCGAGTCTTATTTATAGCACCATACTGCAGCACCTTAGAATGCACTTTAATGTTTTGCTAGACTGCTCATTTTGCACAAATATTCACACAAGTAGTGAATATTAGTATATATATTTGATTCGGTTCTCTTGCTATTCGATTTTTATTCGATTCAGCTTGTAAAAAGTGCTATTTGCACGCCCCTAGTAAGAGGACAATTATATGCACATCACTAAGTTCTAGAACGCAGACACTGAACACTGCAGTCAAGCATGATATGCCGACCTCTGCAAGAGACGAAAGAATGGCTCTTTTTGTGGGAAAACAACACAGGGACATGCTGTAATGGAAGGGCTTCATAACGAAGAGAATATTCTAAACTGCCTGTGGTTTTCTTTTGTAAAATAGACACTTCTGACAGCTTCACGCAATTTTCTTTTGCAAAAAGTGACACTGTGGCTCTTTCTAGTTATGTTGAGGTATGTCTTGGCAAGAAAAGTCTCATTTACTGCCAAGAAAACCATACTAAAATTTGCCCGCCCCTCAGTTCAAATTTGTGATGCCCACACTAAAAGGTTCCGTGATCACTGTTTGGATGTGAAAAGCAATGTCAATGGCAATGGCACGGATCAGTTCCTTAAATAATTTCTCAACACACAGCATCTTGCTTGTAAAAATGGCTGGGGTTGGCAACATGTGATTCATTTTTTACCTTTCCTAGCTAAAGAAAAGCTCGGTTTTCACCAAGAGCAGTGTGTCGTCCGAATGTTGTATTCTATTGATACAGGCCATCTCCAATTTGCCCTCAGTGTCCCTTCCAATTGCACTAAAATCTCGCCACACACTTTTGCATTTAGTCTCCAGCAAAATGCAGCTGCTGTGGGCTGGATAAAACGTGCAACCTTGAGCTCAGCAGCCGAACTCCATAACCACTGGGCTGCAAATGTAGCTAACTTGGACAAGGAAAGGTGCCTGTGGCTGTTAAAGGTTTGGGGGAAGTGCAAATGTATCGGAAAATATGGCCCCTCGTCCTCATACTTTACTGCCGCACCTTTTTTCGCTTAGATTTCGAGGAAAGTGGCTAGTTCCAACAACTATAAAAAGTAAACTTTTTTAACATGCATGAAAAATCCCAAGCAATACAAGAACTATAAGGCCCCATGCACAGATGCAGGGTTAGGTTACGGGATTAAGAATTTGACTCAGTGAAATTCCTTGCAACAAACAACCACCACTAAGAGGTTGAGGTTGCTAGCTACTGGTGCAATTAGCCCTTCAACTATTCTGCCAGAGATTTTTTTTTTTTTGACAGCGTTGTTTATTGCCTCTGGGCATAAGGGCTCTGCATCGTGGCATGGACAAAGCACGCAGTGGCACCTTTCACAAATGTAAAGCAGAGGCACTGTTTTCCCATAAACTGCAATGATAGTGTAGCCTCTACCTAAGGAGCTTACCGTAATGACATTGAAAACTAACAGATAATAATGTGAAAGGACATTTATGAAATCTATTGAAGTGCTAATTGCAAATAAAACACAGCTCAACCACTTCTGCAGCCCTAACAATAGAACAAATTGCTTGTGACAGTCATTAGTAGCATATACTAGAAATTAAATATTTATGCGATACAGAAGCTTACTCTTAGTGTCATCGACACAGTTCTCCTCATCATCACCATCTGGGCAATCCTTCAAGCGGTCACACTTTTGTCGAGAATCAATGCACTGTCCAGATAAGCACTTGTACTCATGAGGTCGGCACGCACGCCCATCTAGAAAAAAAAAGCATGAGTGAATCTTCAGATCTACTCTTCAGCTCCGGCTGAAAAGTAATGTTTATAGTGATTTCCACAGACCAAAAATCCACTAAACTGCACGTCCAAATGGTGTGAACTCTGTCTGGTGGGCATACAGTTAACAAAGGAACAAACAGTGCCCAAAGAGTGCTTTGCATCAGCCAACAACTGCATCTGTCTTGAGAAAAAAACCTAAATTTTGCAACTGCTGCTAGTCCACAACAGCCTACCACTATGCTGTTAGCTATAGCTTAAAGGAGTATAGGGAAGACAACCTGGGCTAGAAGGCACTGCGTCTGTGCATCAGCACCCTCCGTGGAGAGACCCGGAAAACTAATGCACAGCCGCATCACTTGCTCGGTGCAGCATTATGGTATCCGTGCGCATACGGTACGTTTTGTCTCCCTTTCTATGCACAGCTGCCACTCCAGTCCACTCGTGCCCTTTCTTGACGCATGTATCAATGGGTCATCTGCAAGTAAAGACTTCCCTCTCCTGAACAGCAGGAAGAGACTCCACCACTGTCGCGGCATAGAAGGAAAGTGCGCCGGGCTGTCTCATTTACTGACCCCGTCCACCCTGACAACCCAAGAGATGCCACATCGAATTCCCAAAATAACCAAAAGGTCTCAAATCTTTTACAGGACGACACGTCGTCCTGTGTTCATCACATTCTGCATCCATTCTACTGGTTTTGTTCTTGTAACTTTGTGCCAATTCGCCCAGCTTTACTCTATCAAGTCTAATTTTGTATCCAATCTTAAGCACAATATTAACTAAAAAAAAATTTTGAAGCCCTCATTTAGACAAACTTTCTGTATAAAAAAAAATTAAATATTGAGACACTTCTTGCCGAATTTTACAACTGTCCATTTTGGCAGAGGTTATGCGCCTTCAGAGGGTGCTGTTTTATAATGACACAAATCCATGCGTATTCTGAGTGATGTGTTATAAACACCCACAGCAAAAGTACTGCGCATTTACAATCCAAGTACTTTTCAGAGTTTCTGCGAAAACAACACTGTTTGAACATAGGTGGTGCTTTGTCTGAAAAAAAAAAGCCGAACAAGCAAGTAGCACCGGCCTAACTGCACCAGCTACTACGCTTGCCTCTTGCCTTGGTGGACCGATGCAGTGTTCCCGTTTCCTGAATTCCAGAGGAATATTCTTCACAGATGCCATTTTTCAGGTGAGAAGATACACATTCAAAGCTATAAGGCTATCAAGACACTTCCAAAGAGAATGGCTAACCAACGGAGTTGCAGGTAAAAAATGCTTGATTGTTTGTGTGTTGAAGTTTGTTGAAGTTTGTGTGTTAAAAACTATTCAATAATCGATTCGAACCGAATGTTTAATATTCGAAATCTCGAAGTATTCATCCCGAGCGAATAAAGTTTTTGTACCTTGTTTTGTACTCCGGGATCGCAACACTGCACGCGCGTAACATGGAAAGCCGCGTCACATGCCTGCACTCCTGCGTGTATGCCGGAACTGGTCTGCGCATGATCGCGGCAACAGACGCGAGCAGGCGGAAGCGTGGTGCCCAGATCTGTACTTGTCAGGTGTCCGCAGCCGCGCTACCCGCGGTGCGCATGTGCCATAACCGTGCTCGGTAACGTGCATCAGTAGAGATATTTACAACAGCGCGATCCGCTTCCGTGCGCCGCCAGCCTTGTGAAGTCCTCAGGGCGATCTGTGCATGCGCAATGGTTCCCCACGGAATCTGATCGCAATAGCAGCTGCGGATCGCGCTCTAATCGAAGGGCGCGTGGTTCTCGATCTCCACGGAGAGACTGAGCAGACTGCAGGTGCTGCAGCCGCCCTTCTCCACGTGAAATTCATGAATCAAGCGTGACGACGCGAGCACTAGAGGAAGAGCACGAGGCGCATTGTGGAGGGTGCCCCTTTCCGGCGCCTGGCACTGGGCGCACGGTGCTCAGGCTTAGTGGGCATAGGCGTGCACACATGGGGCGCGGGGGGAGGCAGCAAGTTTCCCCCATGCATTTATTCTTTTGGACCTGTACCATAGTTTAATGTGCAGGGTTATGGACATGCAATACTGCCAATCTACTAAAAACTACTGCTCAAAAATATTTTGTACATGATGCAAGACCATTGAAATAAATGTTTAGAACCATAAGTCACCTTTGCACTGCATTTTGACCCTAGGAGCCTGGGTGGGAGGGGGTTGGGAAGGTGAGGGAGGGGGGGGCGGGGAGGGGCACTGCGCGCTGAAGCTTTGCTACCCCTTAATGAAGAACGCTGAGCACTCTATAGCAGGCGTTCATGGAGTAGTCGCTTAAAAGCAATAGCTGTGCAGTGATGCAGTCACAATTAAGCCAGCACTCAGGGGTCTCATAATAGGTCTCACACCCCCACAAATGTGTCTGCTCCGCATGTAAGCCAACTCCCCAATTTTCAATGCCCCTTCTGAAGGGCGTCGACACGCTTCAATGAGTGAAATGACGTTCAAGGCAATCTTTTTTTCTTAGGTAATGTCCTTGTGTGTTTGAAAAACACATTATTTTTAAAATGCCTATTGTGCCATTCAACTTATCTTGCGCGCTAGAAGTATTCGAAGTATTTGCTTCGAAAATATTTGAAGAAAGTTAATATTAGATTCAAATTCGCTTCAAACCAAAAAAACCACTATTTGCACATGCCTAATGTAAAGGTATCATGCATTCTATTTAAAACTGTTCAAAAGCTTCAGTTTGTTTTGCGGTGCACTTCCGACTTAACCCCTATAATTGCACCAAAGGCAAAAAAAGGGGTAGAACTTACTGCCACAGGAGAGTTCATCTTCTCCATTGGGACAATCAGAAACTCCATCACACCTTCGGGTGATGCTCAGACAACCACCGCCACTGCACCGGATCTGATCAGGCCTGCAACTGGGAGCTGAAATGAGGACAGTGAAGAATAGCTCCCAATGACTCTGAATTGGTGAAATGAGCATCTTGCAAACAATTTATGCAGCACCCGCAACACTCCCCCTCCCAGCACCAGAGCAAACTGTCGTTACTGAAGAGTGGAACAGCTCACAGCTGCAACTCACCACACTGGCTTTCATCTGATCCATCAGGACAGTCTCTCCGCCCATCACAGCGAGCTCGTTCAGGGAGGCATGTGCCGTTGTGGCACCGGAATTCTTGGGGCTTGCAGACCCCAGCTGAAACATTGTAACAGTGTGCAAGTTAGTCTTGAAGAAATATAATTATTTGCCAAGTGCGGACAGTTAGTGCACACAATTCATCAGAGCTTCTATGACATGGTTCAAGGCTTTTAAGACGGCCAAGCAGAGACACTGCATGCTACTTAGAAGTTCATGACGATTCAGGTCACAGCTCAGAATGCACCCCAAATTTTAGCCTTGAAACATGCCAGCTGAAGAGAACTTGCTGTTGGGCATGCTGAACCTGCACACTGGCCTGTTTATAGCTGATTCATAAAGATAAAGGAAAGATAATCAAATTGCAAGTTTGAACTGCACAACTCACTCCACAAGAACTTCACAAGGATTCAGTGCAGGTTGGTACACAAGAGACTTGAATTCAGAGTATTCTCTATTTTGTACAATGAGTTATTAAAGACTTGAAATGGAACTTCATCTTATCATGTAGTGCATATCCACAACACAAATTTGGAAGAGTGTACAGTGACATTGCTATTTAAAAGGCTTAGGCATACATGCCGAAGCTCGTTTCCTACACACCTAGCAGTGGCAATGTGATAGAGCATTAAAAAAAATAACTCCCAGTAAAAGCAACCGTTTATGTATTCATTTTTAGTTATCCAAACTGTTCGAACATAACAAAAACTACAGTACAGAGACCCATAAACAGCCTCAAAGGTGCTTTACTGGCCTGAATGATTGGAACAGGTAACAAAGTACTTGAAAAAAAAAACTTCAAATGAGCCAACCCAAAGAGTTTAGAACTTTTAAACCCTACGATGACAGTGCACCTACTTGCACATGCCTCATTCATTTTCACAGGTACCACAGATTTCATGTACCGTATGCAAACATGCCACTATAGCAAGCAAACAGCCCGATACCCACACATCTCTAATCAATGCTGCAGCAAACATTTGCCAGGCAGAATACCTGCTCCAACTTTCACAACGATAGCCAGAAGAGTCAGCCAACTCCCAAGCACTTACGACAATCAAGTTCATCAGTCCTATCCTGGCAGTCATTGTAGCCATCGCAGCGCCTTTCCATCTTGATGCAAATGCCATTTCCGCACCTAAACTGCCCCTGCCGGCAAGCTGCAGTGTGAACAGCAAGGGCTCAGTTCAGCTTTGCAGCCAGCAAGGAAAACAAATAAAAACGGCTGCAGGATGCAACTGTGACACCAAGCAACCCAACAGAACTGAGGCCGGAAGCAAAAAGCAACTCAGGACAGTGAACCAGTATGGAAGCACAGCGCCTAATTCACATAAAGCAGCACTGCTAGATTGTCACCATGATGCAAAAAGGCCATTCCAATGAAATAAGGCCACGCGAAAAAAAAAAATAAAACAGTGATGAGGGTGCCTTTCATTAAGCAATGGAGTACTGCCACAATGTTTACAGCAGAAGCAGCAGCTCATGAGTAAAATGACAGCTACTCATGTTAAGCAGCTACTTAGCAGGTTCATTAGGTATAGTGTTGACCGCTTGCAATTGCAACTTCTTATGGTCTACTTCCTGAACTAACTTTCTAAGTGCTTGGTACAGCGGACCTACATGTGTGTGGCAAGACATGGATTTGATAGCTGTTTACTGCTTAATACTCACATGTGTATCAAGGGTATGCTTAAGCACCTTGTGTGAACACAAACCTATTGTTCTTAGTGTTACAGAGCAATTTATTGCCCTTTTTTTAGCGAATAATGTTACATATATGGTGCACGCTGAATGGTTTACACCATGCTAAGGCTTTTTTCATGCCGTCACTGACAATGCTTTCACGTGTCACATTTCCCATCTTTTGGAGCTAAGATCTATGTCAGCCTGCCTTGCCAGTGGTGCCCAATGGCTGCCTTTAAGTCTTGTGGAAAATGCTAGCACTCAGTGTTATGAGAAGTTCAGCTGCACCAAGTGAATATCACAAAATAGGGGCTGCATGCAGCACCAGCAATGCAACAGTTTCATCCCAGGTACCTAAGAGCAGGCTTGTACCTATATTCAGCAAGGCTAGCCTAAAATAGGCAACTCCTAGGTGCACACTGGCATAGGCAGAGACTTACTCCTGGTTGAGCTGCTTACGGCTATGTGCAAGAATCTGGCAACAGTTGCTGCTTAAATATTCAGCTACATACAATATGCAGGGACCATGGGTGCCTTAACACTGGAGACAAACCACTGTACCATGTTTGCAAAATGATACTGCAATTTATGAATGAGTTCCAAGTATGCGAAAAAAGATCCAGCTAGCTTTTTAAAAAAAACCAGAACTAGATGAGTATATATGCTTCAGAAAAAAATAACAAAGAAAACAGATTCAGCAGCATCAGTGCAGAGGAAATGATGGGCATGCCAGGATTGAGTGTCTGCCTCGCCAAAACCAGGTCATGCCCCTGCGAAATTAAAAAAAAACCTGCAATGGTCTAGCAGTGCTGTTTTAAATGCAAACAGAGACAGAGAGAGGGAGAGGGAGAGACAGTGCTCTTACGGCAGTTCCTCTCATCAGAGCCGTCTGTGCAATCTCGCCTGCCATTGCAAACCAACGCCCGAGCAATGCACTTGCCACTATCGCAGCGAAACTTGTCCACAGTGCAGTCATCCACAGCTGGCAGTGCTGGAAAAGCGGCATCCACAAGATCCAGCTGCGGCAACGTCCACCCAAGGTGCGGTGTGCAGTGTGCTCCCCCACAGCCTGTGCTGACGACGAATGTGCATGCGCCCCTGCCCACCTGCCCCTCCCACCTATGCACAGGCGCAGAAGCTAAAGCAGACAATACATGTGTAACACATGCAAGCTTCCCCAAATTTCCCAGGCTGCATCCACTTCAACATGCACAAACAGGACGCACCGAAAGAACAAAAGCTTCCAAGGATGCTGACAGACACATGCACATCAGGTCAGGCATACAAGTGGCACAGCATGTCAAAAAGGACATACTGTGCTTCTGTCATTTTGTTAGAGATCAAGGGTCGTCGTCGAACAGACATTTCAGAGCCTACAGGGAAAGTGCTCAACCTCTACTGCTCAGTGCCCTGGAATGTGGTGTTAGTGATGCCAGTCATCTTTGCATCACAATGAAAAATTTAAGACCCAGCAGTGCTTTTTAAGTTTGCTAATTTTTATACAAAAAAGGGCCTTGGACAACTTCCAAGATGAAGGAATTTGGAGCTATTTTTGACAATGATAGTGTCACAGTCTTCTGTGAAGCAATTTCACATCAAGGGTGACACTGCTTTCCCAGGCTGATCATAAAAAACTGATCATAAAAAAAAGTACAAATTTAACAAGCCCTTTTCATGCAATCTCCAGTAGGCAAGGTTCCCTTATGCTCATGCCTAACACAAACATGCTAACCATAGCAACAATGCATCACACATGCATGTCCAGGTGTGGCAAGAGGAAAACCAGTTAGGAGACCGATCTGTGCCTGTATGTGCACGTGTGTGTATGCGCGCACGGGCATAGGCTCGCATGTACCAGATGTGCATGCATGCCTGCCAATGCACGCATCAACACTCAAGTGTCACTGCCTCTTAGAGTCTACACTCTCGTTCATCAGTATAGTAATGTGAGCAATCTAACCAGCCACTGGAGTGCAGTGACCTTGCAATGCAAGTGCCAGATTCACACCACCACTCTCGGGGTGCGCACACAGCCCAGTGTGTAAAAAAAAAAGAGGGCACGAGAACGAGTGGATAAGAAGAGAGCGCAGGGACAATATGAAAGCAAAATAGCAGGCCAAAAGGGAGGAGTGCGAATCAAGTGTAGTTCTCCATTTACGGAGCAAAGCAACTCTGAACGAAGCATGTAAATGTAGCTCAGAATGTCCAGCAACTGCGAACGTTAAATAATAAACATGGCGTTGAATTAGTGTCTAGAAAATTTTTTTTAGCTGCTACATTTAGAGGCATGATGTGCATGCTTACCAATAGCATATAAAGAATGTGCACAATTTTTCGGTACTGCATGCTCTTCAGCATGGGGCATATTCAACATTCAGATGCAACTGCTGTCAGCACAAAAAACTTTCCGCATAAAAACAGGTTCAAATAACTGCAGACATCTGCTCGCAGGCTGTTATGAAAACGCTAATGAATTCTCTTCAAGGAGTATTGACAGCAGTCACAGGGGAATACCACAGGATGATCCATGTACACTAATAGTTGATGCATCAGTTGAAAGAAGAAAGCACACAAGCAAAATTTTGATGTCTATAATCCTTTAAAAGCTATCGAGCCACTGACTTGTTTGATGCTGACAAACAAAGTAGCACACAGCACAAGGAGGAAACAAGAGAAGCTCACTACCCTACAGTATTGAATAAAGGAAGCTAATGAGTCAGTTTAAAAACCGCTGACTGGGAGAGAGGAAACAAGTGAAAGACGAGTGGCGTGTGCAGCTTGGTAGAAGCATTACAACAATAACATGCATGAGCATATAAAATGTTAAATGTATGTGCTGAGATTTCATGAGCCACATTTGAGCAAGGTTAATTACATACACTGACAAAGCAGCCTTTCTTGTGTACAAACATTTCACAGGCATCACATGACCGCAAGTGAACGAAAGTAGTAACTTATGCTGTAGAACTTCCTTCTCAGTGATCGAATCAACTGCACAAAATTTTAGTAGCCAACATAGGCATGCAATAACAGTTGACCAATAAAGAACGCAGCTCAATGCTTACAGTAAATGACTGAATCATGAATGCTCCAACTGCAAGCACAAT
This sequence comes from Amblyomma americanum, assembly GCF_052857255.1. Classification (NCBI taxonomy): domain Eukaryota; kingdom Metazoa; phylum Arthropoda; class Arachnida; order Ixodida; family Ixodidae; genus Amblyomma; species Amblyomma americanum. Next base: position 9,649,353 of record NC_135498.1, read on the forward strand.
GAACTAATGCAACAGAATATTTTGATTACATACGTACATACTGAGCAACTGAACTGTGAGCTGCAATCCCATGCCCCTGAACATGGCAACATTTGACACAAGAAGCACCACCATTAAGATGGGCTAAAGTAGAAGACAACTCTTGAAACAGCAGATTAGGAATGTGTCGCCTGCCTCAGCCAAAACTGCAGTCCTACGTTAAAACAAAATGGCACATCTAAAGTCTCCCTGCCTGTAATGTCTTCTAACGCAATATAGCACCTTTCTGTAAATTCATTGTGCAAATAACCAGAGATTTGGATTTCATTGCGACGGATCTGCACATTCTGCCAGAGATACAAAGTGCTTCCACTATGTGGCTGTGCAGCAATTTAAGTTTTCCGCAGTTCAGTGCTTTCCAATAGAAGCTGAAGTTGTAGGTACCACAACCTTTTAATAGAAACCTTCGTGAAATACTGCTAATAGGTACCTGTACATTTAATTTCAATTTTTTTTTTAAAGAGACTAAATCTGTGTTCACCCAGTTCAAAAAGCACCATTTAGTCGCACCAACATTAAAAGAAATATTAGCTAGATAAAAGGGCAAACAAGATTACTGGTATACAGTAGAATCTCGATGATAAGATCCCTGTTACGAATTTCAGGGTGGTACGAATTTGTGAAATGCTCTGGCCAGAGTGCATTGGGTGTGATGGGCATACATTCAAATGTTAGACAATCTCTGCCCCACTGCAGGTGATACTAACACGTGAGCAATGACTGCATCCTTGAGCATCAATTGCTTGCTGCCCGCACATTGACGACTCAGTGATCGCCAGTTGTGGCGGTACGTACCGCGAGCAGTAAGTCAGTGGCAGCGAATGACCTGCATAGCGCGGACGTTGCAAGTCGTTGACAGTAGGACAGAACACAAGGACAGAAGACAGAAACATGAAAGACGACGTCACAGCGCTTGTGACGTTGTCTTTTGTGACGTTGTCTTTCATGTTTCTGTGTTCCGTCCTTGTATTTTAGCGCTGTCAACAACAATGGATCAGCACCAACTAGCCAGACAGCTTGTCCTATTCAAGTTGCAAGTCAGCGGTGGCACGCAGCTGTAAGCAAACCCCATCAGGCAAAAAAGCTCTGTAAATTCTGCTTATGAATTTTGTTTGTTTTGGATGATACAAATTTTTCGGAACTAGTGAGCAACTAGCATCATCTGGCGTGAAAACTAATATCCAAAAATTGGCAGCCAAGCATGTGGAGCCTTTTGTTGATGAATATTTAAAATCAATAATTTAAGGTGAAAATTTTAAAGAGAGGACTGAATTGCCACCTTCGGTAGCTATATAGCTTACGCCTTTCATCAAAAAGTTCTTAACAACCTGTAAATTTCATGCATGTGGTTGTCAATGTTGACAACAATTTCCCCGTCGCCAAGTGAATACACAGCCCATTTTGTGCAGTGCTAACAAGACAATCGCACTGTGCATGTAACCACACAGCAATGCTTTTTTCTCATTGAAATGAGAAAAGCAATGGTGGCCGTTCCAAAACAGAGTGCACATCTGTACACCACGAACACATGACATCTTACAGCTAGCAGGAGATATCACTAGCCAAATTTACTGAAGAGCAGGCAGCTTTTATTGCCTTGCAATTGCTCAATTAGTGCAGTATGCTTCTCATGTGAAACTTGGAACACACTAGATGAGTCATTTTGTGGCCTACCTGTTGGCCTGCAGCCTTGCTCGTCAGTGTGATCAGCACAGTCAACATGACCATCACATCTCTTTGAACTGTCAATGCATCGACTTCTATCACATCTGTACTGATGTGGTTCACACGTGTCTGGAAAGCAAGGGAAGGATGTCAGAATATTGAAAAAAAGCATAGTGATGCAAGCAACGTTCTATACTAATGCACTACAGCTACGGTGCAAGTCTGCACTGGTGACAGCATGCATTGATCAGTATTGGCTGGACACTTGCAGCATTAGTAGCCAAAGCAACACTGGCCACCAAGTGCACCAACTATTTTAGCAAGTGGATGAATAAACTGCAAGTGTGTTTAGCATCCAAAAGATATATGAAAACTGACACCTTGAAACCACTGTGATGGGACTTGCTAGGTAAGCAAATACTGGAAGCTAAGAATAGGCAGCGCAAAGGAAAACTAAAGGGCTGTCTAAAATAAGAACTGAATGATAAGGCAACCTGTAGGCAGTATGAGATAAGAACAAGTTTTCCCCTTGGCATTATTTCCGACACATTCCACGTAATTAGGATCAATATGAACAGATTAAAACAAGAAAAAAACACAGAAAAGAAAGAAAAACCTCGCATAAACTTGGTTTTTCAAGTCTGACATGTTTTCTTTTTGGGGGAACTTAAAAAAAAATATTTTCATTGATCAGCCTCAGCAAAGCATGTAAATATTTCTTAGCATTGCTGCTACAGGCACAGCTGATCACACTTCTCCCACCTTCAGCAGGGAAAAAAGAGCAGTTGGCTTTTTGGGTGAAACTACAGCTGCATCAACTAAATTGCTACCTTAATGCTTAACGATAATTCTATTGACAGAGGTAAAATCCACTTCATTATCCAACAAAGTAAGGATCATTACAGGCCTTGTGCCTCACATATGTAATCTGTATGCCTAAAAGTCACTTACATGTGTATGCTGCATCATTCACATCCTCTTTGAATGCATTAAAGGAAAAAAAAAAAATAAGCTGCATTAATGCCCCGTTACAATGTGAAGCCAGTTGTTTGTGGACTGTCAACTCTACCCGAAACCCCCAGAAAATGTTTAATGAAAACAGCTTTCTTTAAGATGTTCGCTGAGATGAAATTGCACAAAAAAATTTCCCACGAACTGTTCAGTCAGTTGCGGAAAAAGCTATACTGGAACCTGCCCTGTTCATGCTTCCTTTAAACTTATTTATTCACTACAGTTTTAATACTTGATACAAATTCACTGCCTTGCTTTTTCCGCAACTAAGCAAGGCAGTGAATTTGTATCAAGTATTGAAACTGTAGTGAATAAATAAGTTTAAAGGAAGCATAAACAGGGCAGGTTCCAGTATAGCATTTGGCCCCTTGACTAACAATGAAACAAAAACCTTGGTTAAAAATATACTTCATGCCATTCGGCCCCAAAGTATCAATTTTTAAGAGCTATACAATAAATGCATGAAAGCGCAGCAGTACGAGTGTAAGTGACTGCACAGTAATTTTGCACAATGCAGAGCAATTGGATTTATGTAACACAAACTTTGTTCGTAGGTTGTCCAACAAGCACAAATTGCTATTCCTCTCCATTATCTTCAATTACAGTCTTAAACTTAAAGAAAGGTGTGCTTCACATCCTATGCCCAATCTAGTGCAGAGCTGTGAACTTGGAATTTCTTTGTGCTGGCTGCCTAGCTGTGGGGAGATGTCATGCTTTGTCACCGCAAAAGCAGAGCACACAGCACACAGTAAGCACAGCATCAATTGCAACATACCACAAAGCTCATCGGAGCCGTCACTACAGTCTACCTCTCCATCACATACGAATAAAGGATCAATGCATGAGCCATCATGACATTGAAAATGTGATGGTCTGCAAGGGCTTCCAGAGGCATTCATGACTTTGTCTACAAAGAAAGCATGCCAGTTTCACAAGAAATGACATCAATGTGCCAGCACATTGTAGACAACTCCGCAAGTGCTAGAGAATTCAATTCAGCTTCCTACATGCATTATAAGCCCAGTAAAAACTGGCAGCAAGACATTTAGAGGTAGAGTCAACATCGAACAAAACAGCCGAACAAACATGCAGAAGCTGCAAGGTTAAGATGGCAGCATCACCAGGTTGTTCTTGAACCTATCTTCTCATAATCATCTGCTGGCTATACCTTTGAACCTAAACATATGTGCTGAGTTCAAGCAGAAACAAGCTAAAAATATTCCCTCAGTCTTTCAACAGATAGCCTCCAGCTTATCTTGCATCAAGGCAGCAGAAAGTCGATAGATTCATGCTAACAAGGCAGACTAACAAGGCAGGCAGCCTGTTACCACACATTTCTTGGCCATTTTAAATAAACAGAAATCAGTGCAGAGCCTTTTAGCAGCTTTACACAATACTTGTTCTTGCTGCAAGTTTCTTCCAGTTGTGCTCTCGTAGACACTGTTGCAGACATTTAAACCTTTGGCTTGTAACACGCATGATCAGCCTTACAGAACAATGAAAAGAGCTTTAGTACCTTCTCCTTCCCACCCTGGGCAGTCCCTTTCATCAGACTCGTCAGCACAGTCGCGGCGACCATCGCACTTTCCAGAAAGGTCGACACACCTCCGACCGTCACACACAAACTGATGAGGGCGACACTGGAACCCTCCATGGTCTGTGCCTCCTGAAACAGTTAACGGCAATCAACCAAGGGCAATCAACCTTGCCTGTCTGCCATCTCTTATCTAGAAACTAACTTAGTGCCCAACTTTTCCGTTGTGAACAAATTTACAACATTCAACTGCGCAGAGGTGATAGCATGGCTAGACAAGGACAAGGCAGGATATCCCTCAGAAGGACATTGCTTAGCATATTGGCCAATAGACTACACAAAATTATGTATGGGTACAAAGTAAGCAGAGATTTTCCACACAGAAGAGGCTAAGGCATAAGGAAGAGCATAAATGAAGCACCACTTTCTGGCACTACATGGCAGTGCCAAACGTGTTGCAGCTAGCAGCTTCTTGTTGCTTGGAAGACAACCACTCATGCAAAGCACTGAGAGAAGTTTGCCTTCTATGCCACAAGATGCACCAATGCACAAATCTACACAGATCGCTCTGTGCTGAATTTGATATTGCATGGTTGCCAACTCACATTTATACTAATAGGAAATTTTCCTTCTGTATAAGCAGCCTACTGGGCATCGCCTGGCTAACTTCCTTGCCTTTCAATCCTGTTTCTCTCACTCTCTCCTTCTGTGCATGCTCATCTTGTGGATCGGGCACTGATACAAACAGTACCGACAGTGTGGAATAAAGTGTCTGGTTCGAATAGTTCTGCTATTGCTGTCCAGACTTACGCACAGCATTAAAGCTGCTTGTATGAGCAGAAAATTCAGGCAATGGCAAGGAAGTAAATTTTAAAAAGAACAGAGCTGCATGAAAACTAAAAAAATAAATGTTGCGAGCTTCGCATGATTGCAAATAATTACTAAAAATGTGCTCTACTTGCTGGGAGCTCCCATTTGCATGACGTCAGACTTTAAAGTATAGAGTTTCGTGGACAAAAATGTCCCCCAGTTTCCAATATACAAAATGGTTTAAAAGTGATGCGTCCTCATATGGCTTAATTCCCTTACTTTGCTTTCTGATGTGGTCTATCTCACAGCAGCAGAAAAGCATATCCAACAACTTTTTTGTACAGGTTGCAATGAATGACTTTAGTGATTACCCTGATGCGAGCCTAAAACAAGCAATAAAGACACAAATAAAGTCATTCCATTTGCAAGTACCTGAACCATGTGCAACTCTGTTAAAGAATTGTTCTAAACTTAAACCCATGAAAACCATCTGAATTTGTAATGCGCCTTATGCCGCCCTTAGTTTTCCAGAATAAGAAACAGCCATTATAAAAAATGTTCACACAATGGCATTAAGGGCCACACTATTGGTGAGAAAGCAGCGCATTAGGTCCAGACAAAGATCTATGTTCCATACCCTCTCCTTCATGCTTAGGACAGTCTTGTTCGTCACTGCCATCCGCACAATTTCTGCGACCATCGCACTTCCCCGACAAAGGAACACACCGTCGAATGTCACACACAAAGTGACCAGGATCACAGAGGGAAGGAACTGCACAAATATAAACAGAAACAAACAAACTGAACTGAACAGACCATTGATTACATTTGTTATTCTTTTTATGATAGGGCTTTAAAAACAATAACAAAGACAAAGGCTGGACAAAACAAGGAGTGTCTACAATATTGTTATTTTCTGCATATTTTAGCATGCACAGCACAAAACTAATTGCAAAGTTCTGACAAAATCAAATCAAATTAAAGTGTAGTAAAACAAACAACTCCAATAAAGTTCTAGAAACATTATCCCAATCTTGAAATAAACATTAAAAACAAAGCTCGATATTGCAAAAAAGAAGACTTCCCAAAGCAGACATGATTTTAACTAACTGCAGTAGTGTTTTCTTGTGTAATATACCACTTTTTAAGTTTCGAACCTAGTACTAACCAGCAAGTCATCAAGACTAATCTCTGCAAAAAATATATTGTAACCATCCCTAATGACGTTGGCCCCAGGATAAAAATCTGATAAGCTCACAGAAGCACTGCTGTGCTGTCTTTCGTGTAAACGGTTTCTGCCACATGTTATTACTATTTGCACTTTGGTGCATGCTTAATGTTGAAAAATGTGACTCTGCCATTGCATTTATGAATAGAACAGAAAAATTATTGTTGCCTTCATAACATAGACCCACATATTTTTCTTGCACCTGGCTGGCACGCAGTGCATACAGCTTAACATTATGCTCATCCACGAGTAGCATTTCTTGCTCTTCTTTCTTGTGCAAGTGACTAATTATTATTGTAGTGGCAGATATAACAGTACGCATACATGCATAAAAACCATACAGGCTTGCGTACTTAAGCATAGACTTAATGCAACAGTCTTGAAGTCACACGGTAAAATCAGCTGCATTGTTCATTGAAAGATTGTGTTCTTTCAGCCGCGAGCATGCTTTTTTGGTTTCCCACTTTTGCCGATGTCTTATTGCAATCATCAATCGTTTTTATGATCAGGGCATGTAGAGACAAGCTTGCTTACTAATAAAAAAATTCTTAAGCACTTCATGGCATTTTTAGTGCAATCAATATGACAGACACTTTGGACACTAATAATTTAGTTCCATCAACAGATAAGTTCTTGTAAGTCAGCTTTTCATTAATCTTATAAATGGTCCTTGTCAAAGGCAGCTAAACTGAAATTATGCAATGCTCCAAATTCTCTGGTTTTACTTCATGCATGACAGTCTGACATCATCACAAGAGCGAAACAATGTAAACTTATGCAGCATTAACAGGCTACACAGTTTAGAGCTGCAAGCATAACCACTTTAAACATCTTGCACCTTCTTTGGTTGGGCAGTCATGTTCATCTGTTCCATCAGCACAATCAGGCTTGTCATCACACTTTCTGGACAGGTTGACACATCTATGGCCATCACAAACAAACTCATTGGGACCACATTGGAACCCATCGGGGCGATGAGAGGGAACTGCGCAACACATTTTTCAAGAAGAAAAAAAGAACAGGACAAACAATTGTTAATGAGACAGACACCAAGAAAAAAAGTGAAGAATCTAAATGCACATGGCATTAAAAAAGAACAGGTTAAAACAACAGCAAAAAAAAGGACCACGAAAAACATGGAGTTAAATAGGCCAAACAAAAAATTAATTAAAACAAGCCTAAAACAATCACAAAACAAACAAAATAAGCATAAAACAAGGGTATTTTAAATATAGACGAGAAGTTTATTTTGTCGGGACCTGTTTTTTTTTTAAACATGAAAATATACTGAAAGAGCTGGCCATTGTAATCAGTTCTCAAGTGAAAAGAATACTTTAACACCACAGTATATTGTAGTAAGAGTATTTGGACGCAATGCAAAGAACTTGTGAGCATTCGATGAACTGCAACCAGAGTTTTAAAAAATGCCCTCTACAAAATATATCCATATCACGCAATTTACACTGCAATGTGAAGTATTAGTAAACTAAGCTGGAGGCCTTGGAAATCAGGCTTGGAAGTAGAAACAGCAAACTTCCATCCATCATCTAAAACCAGAAATTACCAATGTTCCGCTCATAAGGTGCAACTCTGACATTAGTTTTTCTTAGAAAATAACAAGGCTTATCAAGGAGGCACAAGTGAAATGAGTTTATATCTGGAGCATAATGCACAATTAAAGAACACTTCCTCTGAAGCAGAGCAGGAGCAAAATAAGCCAGACAATGTAAACCAGAGATGCATTATAATGGACAATGACACAAAATGAGATAAGAGAGCATGGACATGAGATGTCAGGAACGAAGGCATGTCAGTTTACAAAATTAAGTAGAACCATCTGCACCTTACTAGTCATGCCTACCATCACCAACCACACAAACCCTGACGCTGCCATGGACTGAAGAATGCATGAGCGGGCAACCGAGATAAACCAAATACTAAGGCTGAACTGAACTGTGTAGTAAACAGGGCCAAAGAATTTCTGAAGATGAACACACCTTGAAATGAGGCTTTACTGAAATTTTTGCAACATATGAAAAAAAGAATGACAGCCTCCTGGTATCATTTTGTGCAGTTGATGGAACAGAAAACTCAACAAATGCTCGAACCATTCAGAAGCATTTCAAGCGGTGCTGTTGAAAAAATAAAGTGAAATAGAAAAATGATTCTACAAAGAGGCTGCTAAATTTGGGGTTAGGAGCCCACATCTGAAATTAAGCTTGATGATTTGCCAGACACTATGCATGATGGACAGCAGTTAGAGTCTATCTCATGCATAGTGAAACATTATGCTCTGAAACATTGTTAATGGGGGTCTAATGTTACAAAGTGACTCTGGCTATGAGGAACGCCATAGTGAAGGGCTTCGACCACCTGGGTTTCTTTCACATGCACTGACATCGCACAGTACACGGGCCTCTAGAATTTCGCCTCCATCGAAATTCGACCGCCGCGGCCGGGATCGAACCTGCATCTTTCGGGCCAGCAGCCGAGCGTCATAACCACTCAGCCACCGCGACGTCCCCACAACTTGCATGAGCAAGGTTTTCAAGCCTAACATCCACATTGGCAATATGAAGCAAATTTACACTGCACTTGCAAAACCCAAACCAGCTTAATGCCACAAATTGGTCAACCAGACGCCGATTTGCTACAGGACAGCACAGGTGCATCAAAGAGAACAATTGGGCGATACCACCGCAGAACAACTTTTTTTCAATGTTAGTGAAAGGCCCTAACAGCCCTGGACACACCTCTGAAGCTAAACCCTGAGCACAAGAGATTGAGAAACAACAAATATCTGCAGACACAGACTATGCAGTTAATCGTAAATGTAAGATTCCGGTAAAATGATTAACTACGTCAATATTTCACTCACATCATGTAGTGGAAAAAGATGAAAGGGAGGGAAAAACGAGAAAACGAAAAAGTAACCGTAGCAGAGAGCTGAAAATTTTGACTGCCGGGAGACCAAGTTCTTTAATGTGCATAGACATTGCACAGTGCATGTGTCTTATTTATTTTATTTAATTATTCAAGGTACCTAGAGAGCCCTGAGGGGCATTATTGTAGGGGGTTTAAGTACATTAACGGTAAGCATAGAAGGAATTAAATGCAGCAAAATAAAAGAAAACAAAAAATTAACAAAAAATGAGTCTCGCATTTCATCAACTAAGCACCAAGGCAATTGCCGCAGTGTGAAATGGCTTGAACACAGAGCAGGATCTCGTCAACATATTAAAGGCCGTCAGGTTGGTTTGCACAAGACACTAAGCCACACTGAAAAAAAGCCTACGTGAAATGCAGCAAAAGTAACTTCCAATTTATAGCAATTCTTATCTGTATAAAATCCAGATCTTGGTTGTGCAGCTTCAATTTGCACAACAGGATGTCTCACGGATACCATGAACACTGCCATAGGTGAAGTATAAAACAAAACCCAAGAATGTGTCTCGAATCAGGAACAAGGCAGCCACTTAAGACTAACCACCTTTATGTGAGCAGTCATGTTCATCAATTCCATCAGCACAGTCAAGGCGACCATCGCATCTTCTTGATGTGTTGACACAACGGCGACCATCACAAACGAACTCATCAAGTCCGCAGAGAATTTCTTCAGAATGGTGAGGGAAAGCTGCAGCAAGTGTCATCGAAGAACAAAACAAGGCAACATGAATAAAAGACCCTTATAGGCAATCCATGGCCATTCTTCAGTTAATCCACCAGTGCTACACAAGACACCTGCAGCTCACATAACTGATTCCCTCGTGCAGTAGTCTACTCAAACAGCAGAAGAAAAAAAAAGTCAGATTCTGAAGGTGAAACAATTGCGAGCTCCAAGGTGTTAGCACAACTTCCTAGTTGTGCAGCCCCTAAGATTCATTGCAAGCAACTGAATTGTAGATGAACAGTCGACCCACCAACATTGCTACTCTGCAATGCCACAAATGCTGAACAGACCCTCAAGAGTGTAGAAATTACAGAGGCCTTAATTTTACGAAGCCAAGCACTGTACAGAGCACAGCAGTATAGCAGTATAGCACTGAAGTGGCCCAACCTTCAATTGTTGGGCAGTCTTGCTCGTCAGACCCATCATGGCAGTCTGGACGACTATCACACCTTCTGGACACATCAACACATCGACGATAATCACAAACAAACTGATGAGGTCCACATCGGGATCCATCCCCATAGAGCGGATGCACTGCATGGAAGAGGCGTCTAGATTTAAGACAATAACAACTAAGAAAGCACTCTTCGAGTAGGCCTTTCACACCACCCTACCTCTACAGATGCTTTCAAAGCCATTCAAAGCTTCATCAATGCCCTTGACACCTCTTCATGCAGAAACATGCAAAGTGCCTTCTCAATTGGCTCAACACCAGAAAATTGCTCGAGAGTCAGAAAAAGAATTTAATCTAGGAGTGAATTTCCAGGTGCCAAAAACAGCCTGTTCAGCCGTATTTAATTGTGCTGCAGATTTCTTCATCATGGAGGCAGAAGCCATGCCTGTGGAGATGCGACGACAGTGCTGAAGCACATGGAAAGAACTGCACAGCCACTACAGGTGGCAGTCATGCCCAGAAGCTTCGAAAACCAGGCTGAATGATAGTCCATCAAAACACCTTTCGGCAGTGGAACATCATAAAAGAAAGTGAAAGAGGAAGAAAACAAGGAAGGACAAATAGATAAGAGTTGTGACTATGGCAGCAGCAGCCATCAACAAGCCTTGCTCAAGAAGACGCCCTGTGTATACCAGATCAGCCCACAACAGCATTTCTGGAAGCTCCTGTCAAGAGGTTGACGCCAAGCCAGCATGTTTGCCCTGGGTCAAGACCATGCGAAAGCGCAGTGCACTATTACAAAACTCGAGAACAGGAAGAGCAGGTGTTTATGAAACTAGTATCCCAAAGGGCTCAGTAGCAGTGAGTCATGCCACCAAGCAAGTCCCAAAATACGGAATGCAAGTAGCATTTTTTGCATGAGAAGACAAAAGCAGTACAGTGTACACACATACTACAAGACTGAGAAGGTGTTGTACTGGCACAATATGGTACTAAGGTGTGGTTGTGAACAGTTCACTACAACAAGACCATGAAGTAAATGTGAGAAAAACCTACATCGAACAATTTATACAGAGCAAACCACTTTGATGAAATATGAAGTTTCAGTAAATATGCACCAGCGCTGAGTGCAAGCAAAATAAAAACTGCAAACATTTCACAAGGACACTTCTATTTTTCTAGCAACTTGTACCAAGTTGTTTCATCACACCAAGCTATAAACTGCATCTTTTCACCTTCAGTTGATGGGCAGTCATGTTCATCAGTTCCATCAGCGCAATCGGGATGGCCATCACACCTTCCCGACACTTCCACACACCGTCGACCATCACATACGAACTGATCATGTTCACACTGAACGCCTTCACTGCCTGGAGAAGGAACTGCAGAAAGTATCCAGGAATTAATTGAATATAACCATACAAGTACAGGCATCTTTCACAACCCGAATAAATGCAGAGGCATGTGATCCATGCAGGGCCATCAACGAAATTCGCATCCATCCAAAATTTTCTTCGTCTCTGTGCGGACAGTCACATGCTGGCCAGGACAGGAATGCATGAAGCGGTAGACTGGTATTCTCTGATTTATGGAATCTGAATCATCATGCATGATGGGAAAGCTATACTTGAGGAATGGGGACAACAAACAGCCAGGAATATCGCTAATGAATGTAATATGTGCCAATAAGCAAATTTGTGCTGAAAATTAGAGGCCAAGCAGTCTTCAGAAGCTTGCAAGAAAGACTGAAAAGGTCCTTGCACTTGTAAGTAGAGAAAAACTGAGCAGCTTTACCACGAATCTTGAAGCAGTGACATCAGAGGACAATAAAAGAAGAATTCTGTAGTCTAATCAGCCACAGCAAAAGCATACAATTATGCATAAAAACAAAGCGCTCAGCTCACCAGTGCAACACCATCTCTGAAGGTTATAGTCCCAAAATTTGTGCAGTTGACAGAAGTGGGAAGATGCAGTCATGCACTTGTGGACATAAGCGATGTAGAAAAAATCCTGACAGCCAGATGCAATCATGCACTTGTGGATATGAGCAATGTGGAAAAGATCACGACAGCAAATCAAAACATTTAAACGCAAGATGTAAAAAATAAACACCAGTGATGAAATATTCAGTCAAGGCCTCCAGAAAATTAAATTGCAAATCATGTGGAACAGTGCGAAGAACTTGATTCTATGTGGACAGTGTTAGATCATTTATGATCTATCCATCAGGCATTAAGCCCTCTACTAAAATGATACCAGAACATGAACAGCCTGTAGCTAACACCCTATATTTAGAGGTATTTATGTTCCACGAAGTTTTGCACACAGTCATAGCAAATTTTTATGAAATGATTTTTCTCCTTAAAATTCGTTGCCTACACTTAAATACCTAGATATTCCTGAAAGCAGTACTTTCCTACCAATGCATGTAAACTGGGTTCTGTGGTTTTGACAGTCTTGTATCCAGACTTTTCTAATAATGATGCATGACAGGGCATCTCAGCCCTCACAAAGATGAGTGTTTGGACAACAGCAGAGCCACAGTACATGCCAAAAGTGCACTGAGAACCGTTAAGCAACCCATAAGAACTAGCATCACCTTCTTTTGCGGTGCATTCATGCTCATCGAATCCATCAGCACAGTCTGAATGACCACCGCACCTCCCAGACAAGTCAACACATCGATGGCCATCGTAAACTGATTTGGTCCACACTGATCTTCATGATGAGTGGGCACCGTATAAAATATTGTCCGCAAGTAAAAGCTGCCCAAAGAAACTGACGGGATAACTTTGCTCTTGTAGCACACAGAAAGCAAAGCCAATTGCAATTTGGTTCCAAACAATAATGGAGGTTTCATGAACTGTTACCTTCTCTCGATGGGCAGTCATGTTCATCAGAGCCATCGGCACAATCAGGGTGCCCATCGCACTTCCCAGACAAGTCAACACACCGACGACCATCACAAACAAACTGACCAGGTCCACAGTGACTTCCTTCATGAGTTGGAACTGCACAAAATTTGCGTCCGAGACAAACAGGGTTCAGGATTTTCCTACTTGGAAGTGAGCAAATGATGCTTGGTCAATACGACACCTTGATGTGCCCATTTACAGCTGGATAATGGTAGCTACTTAAGAGTAGTTACCTTCTTTTGATGGGCAGTCATGTTCATCAGAGCCATCGGCACAATCAGGGTGCCCATCGCACTTCCCAGACAAGTCAACACATCGACGACCATCACAAACAAACTGATCAGGTCCACAGTGACCTCCTTCATGAGTTGGAACTGCACAGAATTTTGGTCTGATATAAGAGAGGTTTAGGATTTTCCCGCTTGGAAGAAAGTAAATCATGCTTGGTCAATAAGATAGCCTGATGTGCCCATTTAGAGCTGGATAATGGCAGCTATTTATGTGTAGTTACCTTCTTTTGATGGGCAGTCATGTTCATCAGAGCCATCAGCACAATCAGGGTGCCCATTGCACTTCCCGGACAAGTCAACACACCGACGACCATCACAAACAAACTGGCCAGGCCCACAGTGACCTCCTTCATGAGTTGGAACTGCGCAAAATTTGCGTCCAAGATCAACAGGGTTCTGAATTTTACTACTTCGAAGTGAGCAAATGATGCTTGGTCAATACGACACCTTGATGTGCCCATTTACAGCTGGATAATGGTAGCAATTTATGTGTAGTTACCTTCTTTTGATGGGCAGTCATGTTCATCAGAGCCATCAGCACAATCAGGGTGCCCATCGCACTTCCCAGACGAGTCAACACATCGACGACCATCGCAAACAAACTGATTGGGTCCACAATGAACTCCTTCATGAGTGGGAACTGCACAGAATTTTGTGCAGATGTTAAAGTTGTCACTTCAGAAGCTAGCAAATCATGCTTGGCCAATAAGACAGCTTGATGTGCCCCTTTAGAGCTGGACAATTGCAGCTATTTATGTGTAGATACCTTCTTCTGATGGGCAGTCATGTTCATCAGAGCCATCAGCACAATCAGGGTGCCCATCGCACTTTCCAGACAAGTCAACACACCGACGACCATCGCAAACAAACTGATTAGGTCCACAGTGAGCTCCTTCATGAGTTGGAACTGCATAAAATTGTGCCGATAAAGAAGTTTTGTCACTTCAAGAGCAAGCAAATCGTGTTTGGCCAATACGACAGAAGCAGCACATCCCAATTTGGCACAGAATAAAAATGACAGCTCTGCATGTGTAGTTACCTTCTTTTGATGGGCAGTCGTGTTCATCAGTGCCATCAGCACAATCACGGCGCCCATCACACTTGCCTGTTGAGTCCACGCATCGACGTCCATCACAAACAAACTGCCCAGGGCCACACTGGAACCCATCAGTGTGGTGAGGGGGTACTGTAGAAAGTCGTCTCTAGTTAGAGCCAGTCTCTTGCACAAATCAGCAATGCGAAGCCTAAGCAAGCTGCTAAAGATTATCCCAGTAGTTTATTTCGATTTCAAACCAAATCTAGATACGAGACAGAAAAAATAAGAAATATGCATGGAGCTCAAAAGCTTAGCATGCAAATTCAAGAACCATCTGCATTCCACAAAGGGCAATGCCTCTGAGTAGTAAGGGGAGCCAAACGAAGCAGGAGTGAAAGTGGGGTCAGCCCTTTAAAGAAAGCAGTACAGATGCTGTTCTATTGCCACCACCAGATTTGTGGATTTCCATAACAGTGCAGACAAGCCAAAGCAAACCATGTTCATTTGGAATTTCGCCAAGCAGCAACCAACCATGGTAGGGCAGGAAGATGAAGAAAGAATGAGGGGAGACCAGAATAATCCAAGGGCCATCACAAAAGCAGAAAAGCCTTAGGTTTAGGAGCCACACCAGAGAGCCACCTAGAGAAACCAACTAGAGCATTAGCAGGCAAGCAGAAAAAGTGTGCTGATAAGATCTAGGGCCAAAGACTGTCAAGTCAAACATGAAGAAAGCATGCCATCACAAGAGGGCCAATATTTGTCACAGAATAAGCTTGCCTTTAAGGAGGTTAGCAGATGCCATTATATAGAAATACATCAATACTGACAGTGAAAAGCACAAGTGGAGAGGAGCGGCGACTAACCAGAGCAATAGTGCACACACGTGAGTGATAGACATCAAATTTTACTTGTTAGGTGGCGCAATGTGATGCCAAAGGCAGTGCCATGCTGACAAATTTCAACCACAAGCCATGGTACGTATCTTGAGTGCAAACTGAAGAGTATACTCCTTTTCACCTTCTCTAGATGGGCAGTCTCTTTCATCTGTTTCATCAGCACAGTCCCGACGACCATCACACTTCTGCGACTTCTCAAGACATCGTTGGCCATCACAAACAAACTGATCAGGTGTACACTGGAACCCATGGTGATGGTGTGGGGGACGGCCTGTGCGATTCATTTTAAATGGAGGGAAGAAAATTTTCACTATAATGGTATTAACTGGGTGTGCTTTCAAAACAAATGCACATTTTAATGCATTAAAGTCATCAATGTCCTCAAGCCAATGGGAAGTATTACAACCAAAGGGGAAGTTTTATGCAATAAAACGAGGTACTATGGCTTGATACTTCCTAAAAAGCATCACAACACCTGTTTAAAGTTTTTCAAGGTTAACACCATGCAGTTTTTAGAGCTGTGTCGAGGAGAGCCTCATAGTAACCATATTGACAAAAATATAGCAGTTATTAAACATAATTCAGATGTAAAGTAAATGTATCAGCTAGCAACCAATCTGCATACTTCAAATCAGGTTGCAAGTACCTTGAAGGCAACACATTTGCTGAACAGTTACTTTAAACACAATAGCTCAACAGAAAAAAAATCATTACCCTCGGGGCCTGTCACAACACAGTTTTCTTCATCAGTGCCATCATTGCAGTCACGACGCCCGTCACACCGGCGCGATGACTCGACACACCGTCTGTTGTCATCACAGGCAAACTGGCTGTCCCCGCAACGAATACCACCAGGATGAGGAGTTTGCACTGAAGATGGAAGTGGTGGCATCCATTAAATATTGTTAGTAAATTCTTCTACTTTAGAAGCAAAAAAGGGAATTGCTAATTAGATCATTTTTAGTACCTGTAATATACTGGAAACAATAGGTGTCTATGAGCAAAGCACCGTGCCTGCCCTTTCCTCCTTGCCTCTGATATGCCAAGAAATTGCTGTAAACTAAGCAATGTAGGCAGAGAACATGAGCATGTGCTGCTCAGTATCTTTTACCCATTATATTTCACCTTACGGACACCTGTAGTTAGACGAAAGAAAATACTGCAGCGACAAAGCAAAAAATTTGTTAAAAAGAATGTTAAAGGGATGTCAGTTTTGCCTCAGAAATTGGCATCCTCATGCTAAAGTGAAACTTCTTCATATAAGGATGCCCAAGCAGCACTGCTGCCACCACACTTGAGTTTACTGTGCCTTTTAGCTGTTCAATGGAGCATTTCAGATTCTTTCTCATTGTACGTAGTACCTGCACCCACTAGTGCACAATATGGCAAAGGCTATACGTATTTTACGGACAGTGCACATCCCAGCTAGCATTTTTCATGCGAGAAACATCTAGGCACATGTCAAGGAACAAATGAATGCAGTGCCATTTGTCTCTTGGAACCAGTTCTATCGGTTATCCACTGCATACCATACTAATCTATTTTAAGAGTTCAACATCTCTGCATATAGTGGCACTGATAATGTGCATGGCATATGTTACTTTTAACATATACAATATGAGACTCCAAAGCTACATGAGCATTTTAAATGACTAAAGAATAATTGGCTGGACATAGCTGATGACTGATTCAGCCATTCCCCCTTATGGCCTAATACAGTAAGCTGTTCCAAAAAAAGGAAAAAGATGACAAATGCCTTAACCTCTATTACCCATGTAACCCAGCATATACAGGGTGTTTCACGCAACTATAGCTATAGGGTGGTTAATGTAACATGAGCCATCGTATATAAAAATGGCTTACTGGAGCCGGACGAAATCAATGACATTGTTTCCTGTCACGTGGCGCTCCTCAGAGTTAAGTTGCGCTTAATTAGTTAATTATTTTCTATTCACTGTAGTTTTAAGTATGTTTCCTCAAGTTGTTGAGGGGTTAAGAAAAACCGGATTTTATAGCAACATGTGCCTCCTATGCGGTCCTTTTTTCCGGCATTTAAAGAACGCCCGCTAAATATGAAAAAAAAAAGAAACATGACTGCACTCATGTGCTGCCATATTCTAGCGCTCCCAACCGTGCCCAAGTGAGCAGCGCCACTCAGTTCGACGGGTTGGAAAATTGTTTAAAAAATCAATGCTACCATGAAATAGGCAATTTCACTGCGTTCCCTACCATTTTTGTTTTGTCTATGCAATGGCTCAATTGGAGGATTGGAGATGGTCTGAATTGGCTGTCAATTGCCTGGTTCTCGCTTATCGCAAATCACAGCGTGCGCTTCCATGTTCAGGAATAATATGCTGATGCACTTTCAAGACCATGCTGAGAGCGGCGTCGACCGCTCACTGAGAGTCTGTGAGCACGCACGCTTCGTTCACTCAGTACAACCCCCCACCCGGTGCTTGCACACACTTCCAGTGCACTGAGCCTCCCCTCCCTGGTGCAAGCTGAGGTCGCTGCTGCGGCGGTGCGACTGCAGGACTACTGACTGTGTCCCACGGCCAAGGACTTCGGATGTGACGGCGACCACCTCCCCCCTCCCCTCCCCTCCCCTGGTCCCCAGGAGTGATGCCCAAAGGGCCAACATTCGTCGGGACCAGTATCCCCCTCCCTAGAATATTTCATAGCACCAACCACCATCACTCGGCACGCACGCTTGGCAGCGCTACCATATACGGTAATGACGGTAACGCAAGAGCGTGATCACGTGCTTTTTTTAAAATATTTCGCGGGCCTCCTGTAAATGCTGGAGAAAGGACCACATAGAAGATACATTGATACAAAAAAAACTGGTTTGTAAACCCGCTGCAGTGGCTCAGTGGTTACAGCACTCATCTAGTGAGCTGGAGTACCGGGGTTCGAACTCGACTTCGGCGGCCGCGTTTCCATGGAGGCGAAACGCAAAACGTCACTGGTGTTGGAGTGTGCTGAATGCAATGAATGCACTTTGCCCGTACACTGTGCGATGTGTCCGGATCAGTAGGCCAGCGCCCAAACAGGAGCCACTGCAGGGAGATTCATTTTTCATATGCGAGAAAGGTTACTGCGTCCTTTCCTCAAAACCAATTTAATTTTGTTTAGGTCTTAACCCTCAACTTAATTAAACGCACGCACGTGACCCTAAAATGAATAAAATGTGCTTAATGTAAGCTAATTAACCAATTAAGCAGAATTTAAAGATACTCTGAGGAGCGCCACACGACGGGAAATAATATATGTCTGGTTTCATCCAGCTATAATCCAGCTCCGATGAGCCACTTTTTTAATCCTTGGTTCAAGTTACGTGAGGGACACTAACAAACTTGTAAGGAAGCCAGCTGGACTGAAGATGACATGAAGAAAAGAAAAATACGAGTTTATTTAAACTATGAACGTAGACAACCCATACATGCCGAAACATCAGAAATTTGAAAAACTAGATATTTTTCGATATAAAGTGTTAATTTTGCTTCACAGTTCAGGATCCTCCTTTGTAGAAATATTTCTCAACACAGACTTTCGAGCCGTCTTGCATTGTAGGATACTAGGCAAATATTCTACCTGTTACGTGTGGTAAAGCTTCAGATTTGACAGACTTTAAAATTAGATTTTTCCCGTACAGCGTTTGCTTATGACAATGTGCAAAAATTATTTATCATGCAGAATTACATTAGATTGCAGAACATTTATTTCGTCAGAAGGCAAAATGCAGATAGTCCATGCTAGGTGGCTATCACTCCACAGCTGACAGCGATCTGAGAATCCCATATTCAATGGCCCGGGTTTGAACGCCCAGGTCTGAGATGACCAATACGGCCTCCCATTGCTCGAGAGTAGGAACTTTTATTAAAGATTCCGATGGCGGTTCCTTTTTACAGTTCCACAATATGCTATTGTAAGTGGCTATTTCGCCACATAGTTTACATTCCGAGTCATAATCACCGGGATAGAATTTTTGGTATTAAGTAAGGAGTTGTTAATGATCGCGTCTGGGGTCACCTTCAGGCGGTTTTCTGCTCCTTATCTAAGGTTTTGTCTGGAGGAGGGAATGTAGCTGATGAGGTCAAGTTTCAAAGATGGCGACCAGAGAAGAATGGCGGATCTTTCTAGACACACACAACACAACTTTTGCGCAGAAAAGTTTGATCCCTCTTGAACCTGTGCTAGCAAGTGCAAGCTTTTACACAATAAACTTTTAGGGTCAATGAGCAAAAGAGGCGGCGTCCTAAATGGACGCTTCAGCGTAGTTAGGCCAAATGCCAATTAGGTGCACTAGGTGCTGCCACGGGTGGACCTTGTGAAACCCAGGTTGCCCTTCTGGAGCAACCCGCGTTGCCAAACAACTGTGGTGAAATCCGAGCGGGAGGCATTCGTGCTAGCACACTACAACTGCAATATAGCTGCAGAGCAGAATGCTCACCGCCCAGCTGTGCTAAGGTCGACTTCTCGCCGGAGATGCTGAACCTGCCGACGGTCCCGCTGTCCAGAACAGACCGGATAGCGCGCTGCAAGGCCTGCGGCTCCGCCTGAAGCGCCTTGACGTCGCAGGTGACGGTCAGCGCACCCGGCTCGGGTGCCGGCCCGAAACGAAGAACCTCCACGGATGGGATGTGGTGCGGGGGCCGCAGTCTCAGATGGGGCGCCAGGGCACGGGACAGAGCGCTCTTGAACTCTGCACTGAGGTACTTGAAGGCGTTGCTGCTCGCTTGCGCCAGGTTCGCGTCGAACACATGGTTCTCAATGAACACGGAGATCCGGAACTGGGGTGCTGATCCGACGGCAACAGCTGCAGCGGGGTCGGAGAAACAATCGTGAAACCAAAGAAAACAGCTGAAACAATTTTGGCGCGTAAGTGCGATAAGATCGAGCACCGCCCTCTCTAAGACCGGCATTCCGACAGAGAAACTGAACTTGGCCGGACTTTTCGCCACGTTCACAGCAGCCGCGAAAAGGAAAAAAAAAATTTTAATTTTAATTGTTTTTTGGGGGGAAAGG
Source organism: Amblyomma americanum (assembly GCF_052857255.1). Lineage (NCBI taxonomy): Eukaryota > Metazoa > Arthropoda > Arachnida > Ixodida > Ixodidae > Amblyomma > Amblyomma americanum. The sequence continues at coordinate 9,669,869 of NC_135498.1, forward strand.
GAATGGCACAGTATCTGTCTCACATATCGGCCGACACCTGAACCGCGCCGTAAGGGAAGGCATAAAGGATCGAGGGAGCGAAAGAAGGAAGAAAGAGGTGCCCTAGTGGAGGGCTCCGGAAAAATTTCGACCACCTGGGGATTTTTAACGTGCACTGACATCGCACAGCGCAAAAGCACCCAATTCGATGTTCCAGCTTTGTTTCTGGGATGAGAGATTTGACTTGAATATTTCCCTCCATGACTGAAATAAAGCCGTTTACTCGGGACACGGTGAAGCCAGAAAAATACACTGAAATTACCTCCAAAAAAAGGAAGCGAAAAGAGCTTAGAAAAACAAAACGCTGTTTCCTGTCGCGGTGGCTCAGTGGCTAGGGCGTTGGACTACTGATCCGGAGTACCCGGGTTCGAACCCGACCGCGGCGGCCACGTTTCGATGGAGGCGAAAAGCAAAGGCGCCCGTGTGCTGTGCGATGTTAGTGCACGTTAAATATCCACAGGTGGTCGAAATTATTCGGGAAACCCCCACTACGGCACCTCTTTCTTCCTTTCTTCTTTCACTCCCTCCTTTATCCCTTCCCTTACGGCGCGGTTCAGGTGTCCAAGATGCGAGGCATACTGCGCCATTTCCTTTCCCCAAAAACCAATTTTCAGCATGACCCATCACAATCGCCTGCTCTGCAGCCGTTTCAACAGATAGCGAACCTTCTCTGCTCATTCCTAAGACACTGTGTGACGTGCCGAGTAAGGTGCTCAGCGCCAGCCAGGCATCGCTGCAGTCACAGGCGTGCAAACGATATACGGAATAGTTTGCCCTAAAACCAAATGTTACGGGCTTCTAGACCTTGCGCTTTGTACTACATGCAACCGATGAAGGGAACGCGGGACAGGGGAGCAGGTAGTTACCGCAGATCCGGACTATGAGAGTGAAATAACAGAAAGCAATAGGATGGAGTGCATTTTGGCAAGTATACTCCCGGTTGACGAGAAGAAGTTTACTAATATATCCCTCAATAGCAACGTATAGAGCTTATTCGTGTGATACCACTGCGCGGCGCGCCTCTGCAGGCAACCATATGGCGCGAAACAAGGTGGTGGTCGCATCGCGTCGCGGAGGCTATCGCGGCCACACGGCCAGGTTGTTTTGGGCCCTCAGCTGGACGTTTAGTTTCGAACCAGCATATATAGGGTTTCCAAATAAAAGCCTCCTGCCGCACGCCTGAGTGTGAAAAGGGTCTCGGTAGCATAACGTCCTGGTCTCTAGAATAACGTCATAAAATTTACGTTAGCGTTATAGGTTACACCTAAGACAAATTAAAAATAATTACAATGACGTAAACGTTGTCAATATGCCAAAAATTAAATTTATGTATTGCATCGTAAATGTTAGATTGGCGTTCCAAATAAAACTTGCTTAAATATATTCTTTTAAATGTCAATGTTTGCATCGACATTAAAACACCGAATATATTGCAAGCACTGGGTCCCAGAACTTTTCCCACTATTCTTACGGGAAATATGTTTGTCAACTAGCCTCTTTGTTAGAAAGAATCCCGACACTCACTTATGGGACGTCCCTCAGCTTGACTCCATGGTAGTGAGCATCCTCAGGTAGCACAGAAATGATGAAGTTAGCCCACACGAGCATGCAGGCCCGCCAGTGTGACGATACACAATTTAATCAACGCTTCGCCTTGCAAAGCGTACAAGGTATGAGGGCGAGACTGCAGCTCCACAATATAGCACAAACTCACGTACAGTACCTCCGAAAGGATGCAATGTAGTCAAGCTTATATGCTCCTTATATTCATTATTGAGAAGTGTCCCATGAGTGATAGTGGCGAACATGTAATAAGCAATTTTGTAACAAAACAATGCGGCTGTGTATGCAATCTACAGCTATGGTGGGGACCATTAATGTAAGATAGTTGCAAAGTACTGTGATTGAAAGGCATTTTCACTGTAAGAACAGTGGGGAAAGTTCTGAGACCCAGTGCTTGAAATGCAAAGTATGTTTGTTCTGCAGTGGAGCGTTAAGCAAATGTTGGATACAATTAACATATATAACATGTAATAATTTTTTAACAGAAACTTAGAAGTTAGCATTAGAATAATGTTCACTTTCAATTTTAAATTAATGTACAAGATGTAAAAACACTATGTTAATATTTAACGTTAATGGAACCTTTTCATAGCATCAGTCTGACGTTCGGTGCTATCTGGGTATCTACTGTGGAACTCAAGCGTCGCCCTCGCTGTTGGCCATTGCAAAACGTTGTGCACCTTCCCATACGGCGGGCCTTCAAGCTCGTCAACAACGTATGAACCATAATGTTGATGCTCGCGCAGGGTTGCCTTACTATTTTTTGAGAATGTTGCATATATCATGCTTAACGAGTGTTGGGGAAAGGTTATTCCAACATCTATCTGTACTTACCATTACGAAAAACGTTAGAAAATAACGCATTAAGAACACTGAATTACTGAAAAAGTAATTGTGACGTTTCGGTGTTACCCGGGGTGTTTCGCAAACACTTTCAAAAACTACTGAAATTATGAAGTTCGCAAAAGAGACAATGTATTTTAAGGGCCAAACTAAGCCGCGGCGGAAGTCAGTTACTACGAAAATTCATTTAATCGCATACCTACTGAACTGAAGTTTACTAACAATTTCTAATTAAGTCTAGTAGTTGGTGCCAGTGGGAATTTGATATGGCGTCGTCTTGTTCATGGCTTCAGCTTTTGAAACGAAAAAAAAATTCTCCAAAGCTCTGCTGCGCGAGGAATTCCGGCGCTTATTTCAGCATAAAACCGAAACTGAGCGCAGACGGCGCACAGGTAGTTCGGTGTGAATGCAACGTCAGCTGATGACTTGTGGCTTTGCTTACGGCGCCCAATTCGAACCGCCTTCGCTATCGCACCACATCACACGAATTATTTTGCTTCGCCGCTTCGCGAAAGCAAGAGGACCGTCATCGCGAACTGCAAACTCGTTACCTTTGACAGCGACGGAGCATGGCACAATGGTGCAGGCAGTTCAAATTTGGCGCCGCAGTCAGCAACAAGTCATCGGCGGACGTTGCGTTTGCGCTGAACTTCCTGCGCTTCTCACGTGCCGTTTCGGTTTTGTGCGGGAGTAAGCAGCGGACTTCCTCGCGCTGCAGAGCTTTAGAAAACTGCTTTTTCTTAGTTTGAAAGACTGATATGGCATCATCTTGTCAATGCACGCTTCGATCTCCCCTTTGGTATTAACCATCAGACCGATAATTAAACAACGAATTTAGATATAATTAGGGCGACATTCTAAGCAACTGATGTCCGCCGCGGCTATAGCATGTTCGTAAAAATATTTTAGTTCCATTTCAAATTTCTTTTGAATTTTGGAAAGTTCACTTGTATCTTACTCGCATATGGGAAAGAAACACGGAGGCTAACGAAAAGTGCTGAACTTGAGCGAGCTACGATATGGAAAGCGAGTGTAACGTTACATAAACAAGAATAGAGCAGAGTGGGTCGGGGAACAAACGCGAGGTAATGGCATAATATAGTCGGACGCACCTCAAGGTCCCCGTCCAGCCAATGGCGTCGACCGATTCTCTCACCTCCCCCCCCCCCTCCCCCTCCCATTGACCAATACGCTTAGGCCGGCTAGCGTGAAATCGCAGGGCTGGCAGATGAAAGGGGAATAACCACGGCTTAACCGGATAAACCGTGGCGTCATGAAAATCGGTCGACGCCATTGGCTGGAGGTCCTCCATTGAGAGGCATCTGCCGCTTCATTCTTGAGCTGTATCCCACTATAGTCGAAATTAAGAAATGGGGATGAGCAGGCAATGCAATGCTAAGGCAAGATAACCGGCGGTTGTTATGGGTAACGGCCGGCATTACAAGTGACTGACCGGATTCAAAAAGGAGGCAAGCGCAGCAGAGGTCGGCAGAAAGTCAGGTGGGCTTACACATGTTTCCTATTTGAAGATAAATGTCAAAGCTATGCAAGATGGCTTGCGAGCGCGTGAGTAGAAGCCGACAGGAGTCTTCCAGCCAGTCTCGAAACCTGGCTACGAGGGTTGAATTTAAGCTTAGAACTCCCTTTAGCCGACTAGAGAAATGTGCGACCTGAACGAGCAGTGGCAGTTCCAAAATGTGTATGGATGGAATACGGGGCATCGGATGCCGCGACCAGTGACATAGGTATATGGATCTGCTGCGCCCTTGCACGACAGGAAACAATAACGGCAGGGGAGGGGAAGGGGGCGGGAGCTCCATTGTGCTGCCGAACCGGTGGAGAGCGAAAGAGAAGAAACCAGAGTGCGGCGCACGTCGGCCCGTCTCATACATAATGCATTTCAATCCCGAAAAGCCCTCGGGTCAAGCCAGCCAGATGCACTGAAAGGGCCGTCAAGAAAGACCGCGCACGCAAAGCCCTTCTCTTCGAAAGGAATTTCACGCGTGTTCAGCCCAGTACAGTTCTAAGAGGTGGACGCGAATTCAAAGAGCGCGCGCGCGCACACACACACACACGGAGTTTATTTATGCAGACGCTTTGTGCAGACTGTACTGTTGTACAGCAAACTGAAGAGACACGAAACCCGATGCCCCGCCCTGCAATATAAACGTTACGAAGCCGAATCAAACTCCCCGCCAAAGAGGCGCAGGCTCAAAAGGTGCACTTGCAAGTATGCCGGTTCACCGCTCAACGAAGGCTGCACTGCGCACAGCACTTCAGGAGTGCACTGCATTTCCGAATTTTAACCTAAAAACATATGCTTCGTCGCCGTTCTGAATAAAGCCCCGCATCTGTCTTATACCTTAATGCGTTGGGGACGACGCTGACAGAAAATGATCTTGTGCGTACGGAACGCGTCATGGGCTGAAGCTCGTTGGAATTTCTTTCGAAAGCATTATTAGTCCCACTATAAGAAAAGCCGGCAGCGCGTGTGCATACTCGCAGATGGTACAGAAAATCCCAGTGATGGCAAGGGGAAAAAAGGGTGACGCCACCAAGCGGCCGTACGACGCACACAGCTAGCCCAACAGCGCCATTTCAATCACGTACAGGGTTGGTGCAAAGTTCCCAGGCCGCGAGGTCTGCTTTCCTTCGGTAAATCCTGACACTCCAGACGTTGATAAAGCTATCAAGTTTGCAATAGGTTAGAAACATGCTTCTTTTACCCTCTACAGATATTTTGAGTTTCGCGGATGTAACTGTACAGCTTAAAAGCGGACACTGAGGCTTGGGAACTTCTGACCTACCCTGTGCATGTCGTTCGTCTATACCCCCTACTGACCGAACTCAATGTGGCGCCAGTTTTCCCGACTACAATCGAAACAAAATCATGAGGCAACCATTCGTAGTACAGCGTTTCGGGTGGTGTCAAACAATGTGTCGTTGCATTAAACTTGCATGTGCTAGGCAAGTTGGAGGCTAGCTAGCAACAAGGATTCGAACGGACGACATTTGCACCTTCACTTATATGGCTTCCCAGACTACCTCATGGAGGAAGCAAAGCTCAGGAGAGGCACGACGGTGCAGCCAATGGGAACGCTGGGCGCAGCGGCGTCGTCTGCTGCATTGTCTGCTGCGCATGCGCAAGCACGCTGGGACAGCAGCCAAGTAGGGGGCGGGGGGGGTTAAAAAATGTGACAACCGCCTCTCCTGTAGTAGCCGTTTACTAGGCGCTGTACTGTCGTCTTCAGTCCTGTACGCATGTACAATTTCGATACCAAAGAACTTAAAACGCGCAGCGAAGCAAAATATTACGATCCCACACATTCTGGCTCGTTTACTTTTTAGCTGCCGAAGTGGAAACACCAGAAAAGAAGGCTGTCAACGCCAGTGCTTGAGACAGAAGTTTGCTATTCGCATTTAGTTGCATGCTTGTGTTGAAGCACAGCAGTGCCCTTGATTGCACGCAATGAATGTTCTAATTGATTTTCTGTTGTATTTGCAAGAATATTATATTAAGCATTACTTTTTATAAAACAGCTTGAAAACTGCACTACAGAATATTTTCTGAACAAAACTGGGTAAAATCCAGTTTCACATTGAAAAGAGTCAAATCCAACGTTTACATGCTGATATTGACTAAATTATTTGCACAATTCACTCCATCGTGGTGTTAAGTTGGTCGAACTAACATGTAGAGCATATAACAGCTTGGATAGCGTTACGGTTTGTGCGGATAACATACTTTCGCGTTTTGCTCGGTTTACGTTTAGGTGGATTTGGATTGGACTAAAAAAAAAAAAAGTTCATATACGCGTGGAACAAAGGCCAGTAGCAGCCTGGCCCGTGTATCATGGCGAAGGGCTAAGGGCGCTATCAAGGATGTCATCTTAATTCCCCTAACGAACGTTGCCGAACAGGCCGCGTTTGTGGTAGGTTAACTGTTTAATACAGGAAGAACGGGACGTAAACGACGTTGGACCCGCCGCGGTGGCTCAGGGCGCTCGGCTACTGATCCGGAGTTGCCGGGTTCGAACCCGTCCGCGGTTGCCGCGTTTGGATGAAGGCGAAACGCTACATCGCCCGTGTGCTGTGCGATGCCAGTGAACGTTAAAGATCCCCAGGTGGCCGAAATTATTCCGGAGCCCTCCACTACGGCACCTCTTTCTTCCCGTCTTCTTTCACTCCCTCCTTTATTGCTTCCCTTACGGCGCGGTTCAGGTGTCGGCCGATATGCGAGACATACTATGCCATTTCCTTTCACCAAAAACCAATTTTCAAGAATACGACACGCGCGCGTTACGTTTCCAATGTCCAGTTTTTGTCGCGTCCTTCCTGTAAAAACTAAGTACCAGCCATCCCACGTTGCCACTCTTCTGGAATTTGCCTTTTCAAGTTGAGTGTTCACGTGAAAGTTCAGCACGACTCGCCGGTACTGGGCCAAACGATGCTCACTGTTGATCACCACTGCCACGTCTCCGCGGCAGAAACCGCGCGTGCGCGGTTCCCCGAACTAGGGCACCCCACACCGCGTCTGCGCGCCCTATAGCTGCGGACGACAACTAGACGAAATGGCGCATGGTGGGCGCAGTTAGCGCCTCGCTTCTCACTCGCAAAGGAAGCCATCAACGCTTACGCATCAACAAACAAAGTAAACGGGGCAAATAGTCGTCAAAACGACGCGCGCGACACGATGCCAGAGCTCACTGCACGGCAAGAAATAATGGGAGGCGCATCAATAAAGCCCTGCTCGGGCCGCCCCGCACAAGACGAGACTGATGAATACGGAGAAGACGACAATGACCTGAAATCCGGGAGAGCCGTATACGGTGTCACATTGTAATACGGAGGGACGAAAAGAACGAGGAAAGCCTACACCGGCTCTCACTCTACACAGCGTCAACAGGGCGCCGGGGAAATACGACACTGATGCCGATGGCTGGCTCGCGCTGTTATTAATGAAGCAAACGACTCGTTCTCCAAACTGACGAGACGGGCACGCACCCACACACAGCCGCAGGATGTTCGCATTAGGCAGATGAACGCTCGTTGAGAGTCGATGCCAAGGAATGGCGCGGGACATTCGTAGACACCGTACATCTATAGGCCCACTGCAGGAGCTTCCCTCGGTCCTGCTCGGTGCCAGCTGTGGTCATCCCTTCTCCACCGATTTCTCAATCTCTTCTGCCTGCCCGACTCTGCCCGTCCGTTTATACCTTCTCTTCGAACCACTCCGTTATATCTTAACGCGACAGCGTTAAGGAGCTCGTGTCGCAGGAAAGCCGGTGTCGTCGGCGGCGTTGTGAGCGAAAAATGGCGCATCTCGGTGGACACCTGAACCGCGCCGCAAGGGAAGTGATTTTCCTTCCCTTATGGCGCGGTACGGGTGTCCGGCGAGAAATGTGACAGGCGTGATTTCCTTAAAAGCAATTTTCATTTCATTTTCCTTCCCTTACGGCCCGGTTCGGGTGTCCGCTGAGATATGCGAGACAGGCGTCTTTTACTTAAATTGTCCAACGGGTCACGCGTCGCGCCGAACGGACGATGGCGCTCCGTGCTCTCCTTAGCAATGCTGCAACACGCAGTCGCGTCTCACTCATAAAGATGAAGCTTAAGCGTCCTCCAAATTTAAATTCTCGAATAACCGATTACCGGTCCCTGCATTAATTGCATGCCCTGCCTGTGTCAGCTTCCCGTTTTAGATTAGCTCTCGTACGTTCTCCAAATCACTGTGCTCTCTTCCCGTCTCTTAACGCACCCCTCCTTCGCGCATAGCTTGCCGCTTTGTTTAAAAACTAAACAAGCCGTTAGTATAGAACTAACAAGGCACTGCCATCTCATTGCGAGTTGTTTGAAGAGGTGGAACCAATCGCTAATTCGGGAACCTCGAGTCGTGACAGCTGGAGCATAAAAGAAAATATATGGCCCACTAGCCCGGTGGCTTACGCTCGGATTAGGTCGAAGCAATGACTGGCGCGCCCGGTCAGGCGCAGCAGTTTTTTCTACATGCTCATCACCCGCTCCAGACTAGAAAAAGCGTGTACTATATATAGAGTCTAGCTCAACCGAACGTAAGCGTGATTAACGACGTCCTCGTCGGAGCACACGCCCCGAGTTCTTGCGAGAGTGGACGGGGCGTCCGGCTTCGCTGCATGTCAGAGCGTCAGCGCAAACCGAACGCGACTGTCCGTAATTACGCGCCGTGTCTTTGTGGCCAACAATAAAAACACGGAACTGTGACGAGTCTACGCACGGGGGCGAGAGTGAAACCCACCCGCGTGCTTGGGTGCGCAATCGTCGCCAGACTTCGTCTCTGACTCACGGCAGTCTTTTCGCGCTGAATTATTAAGCGCGACCTTCGGGGACCACACGCGAGTAAGCGTGTCTGGAACAGCGAGTCTGCTCAAACGCGCGCGCACATACGCGGGTCTTCTACATGAGTGCGCGCAGCTAAAGAAAGATCTGCGTTATTTTTTACGCCTCCGCGAGTTAAGCAAAACATGTCGTGGCACAAGCGCGAATACGCGTTGCGCGAGGAATGAGCTATATTCGGCGCGCACGTAACTGGTTCCGCGACCATTCTTGCTTGCTTCGTCGTATACGTGGTAGCCGGCACTGTCGGTCGTGAAGGTCGACCTGCTACGGCCAGCGACGGGCATCAAACGAAAGCGAGCAGCTTCCGCATGCCTCACGGAGCCTATACGTTGACAGCGATGGAAACGCAATTTGCGAGACTCTTCCGAGGGCATGACGACGCACGTCGCTACACACATTGAGCGATCGATATGCAGGCACTGGCTTTTTGTGCGGTGGCCTGGAGGAGATGCTGCCTGCGCTCACCAATGATGTTCCAGCCCGACAGTATGAATGAGAGGATCAAAGGAGAACAGCAGTTGTCTACGTTCGCGCTGAGACGTGCTGAACAAGCATCAGCAAGCCGAGTTCCTTGCACTGGTGAAGCATGGCTACGGCGGCGCTAGCACTGAGTAGGTGCAACATCCGACGCGCTGTCAGAGAGGAACGTTGGAGTGAGGCTGGACGCATCTAAAGCTTCGCTTCGCTTCTTGCGGTCGTCAGGCCCGAGAGCTGGTATGCATGTAGTCAGCCAGAGGCAAGTGAGAGCATTGCTTAGCCTCGCCCTCTTTCCAGGCCCACTGTCGGGTTCTATTACACAATATGTGTGCGTCTGGTAGCGAGTAAAACCTCGATCCGTGGCATGCACGGCAGGAAACGTGTCGACCCAGCTGGTTGCACTCATCTCCATCCAAAGCTCCGATGAATAGGTTGGTTGCTTGGTTGGTTTTTGGGGAAAGGAAATGGCGCAGTGTCAGTCTGATATCGTTGGACGCCTGAACCACGCCGTAAGGGAAGGGATAAAGGAGGGAGTGAAAGATGAAAGGGAGAAAGAGGTGCCGTAGTAGAGGGCTCCGGCATAATTGCCTGTACTCCAAGACTATTCGGCGATAGTAAATTACTACAAAGGCTGCAGAAAGCGGTACCCACCACCGCCTAACTCCCTTAGCAAAGAGGACTGTCACGTGGAGGCAGCTACAAACGGGCTCGTACCCGAACCTAAACGTACTCAGCAAAATGTATTTCACACAATACAATGACAAATGCCCCTGGTGCCACGAAACACCCACGCTGTATCACATAACGCGGGCATGCCAGAAGATAGACGTGGTACGCGTTATATCAAACCCGAGTGCGGAGCAATGGGAGGGAGTGCTCTCCAGCGATCGCCGGGTCGACCAAGAAGGTGTGATTCGGCCAGCACAACTGGCAGCAGCATCCAGCGGAGCCCTGGACTGAGGGCAACCGACCGCTCTGCAAGAAGGTGGACGAAGCCATCTGAAGACCGCAGAAGACCAGCGAATCTACAGCTCAATAAAGTTCACTCACTCAGTCGACCACCTGGGGATTTTTAACGTGCTCGGACATCGCACAGCACACGGGCGCCTTAACGTTTCGCCTCCATAAAAACGCAGCCGCCGCGGTCGGGTATTCCGGATCAGTAGCCGAACGCTCTAACAATTGAGCCGCCGCGGCGGGTACGATGAATAACCCATGGACATTTTTCGACCACGTACGGCAGTATGTCTAAACGCCGATCCTATACACATTGATAGCGCGCGGCATGCTTACCGTGTACGAACTCCTGAGTGTTCCCTGAAAAGACCAGCATATATTTATTTATTTAGTTATTTATTTATATAAATAAATAGCGTATACTGGTCTTTTTCAGGGAACACTCAAGAATTCCTAAAAATAGGGAGCTCGAAGGAGAAAACGTTTTCACGAATATCCACTCAGCCGCAGCGAACGTCGGTTACTATCAAAGTCAATATAATTATATGACTAATTAACCGAAACCACTAACGTGTTGTGTTGGGTTTAGTGGCGCATAAGCGTTTAAGACTGTCATGCGCCAAGCTCAGGCGTATGGAAAACTTGGCAGATTTTTATAAAATCAAGAAGAAAAAAACTGTGGTGTAGAGGGCCTAAAAAGGAGTAAGAAGTGAGGAAGCTGTCCTCTAGAGCACTTCCTTTAATAAAAAGGAGTGGGCTAGAGCAGAGCTGACTTTCTTTTTATTCCCATTCAGGCGTATTCGTGTTTACAGTGCATTAGCTTGCGATGACAGGGGAAAGGTATTTTATAAATGGCTAGTAGTAAAGCTTTTAAAGAATGTCAGCGACCATCGTTGGCTGTGCAACAACCAACAACCCGAAGGTTCGCAAAAAAAAAAAAAGACCTCGGCCTTCTCAGGAATGAGAAAGTGGCTGAAGTGTATCATACAATAAAGCGAAGCTGTGGGTTAGAATTTAGTCTCAGGAAAACCTGCTTCCTATAAAAAGCTAAACGCACGAAATGTTAACAACTGCATTATCATCTAAGAGCAGCGTTGGGTGAAAAGGAATGCATCCTTTGAAGATTGAGCAAAGTAATTTTTACTTAGTTTTTTCGAGTTTCGTGCATGATAATAAAATGAAAAAGTTCATGAAAAAGTTCATCTCCACATTTTCCACAAACAGGTTTCTCTTGTTTTGTCAGTAGGAAGTTGTGCGTAAGGTGTGCGTGTGTGTCCAATGAGAAGACGACAGAAATTTACTTCTATAAAAAGTTCCTGGTGCGTTGCAGGTCTTCCTTTCATCAGGACGGGCTTTACAAAATGCAGCTTGTTAACTTCGTTGTCCCATGAAGCCTGCCATATTGCTCTGTTAATGCTGAACAAAACTTCATAGAGTCTTTATGAGGTATGAACACGTTTTAGTTTTTCATCACGGGCACGTGCGGCACATGCATCAGCGCTCTCGTTTCCGCCGATTCCCACGCGACTAAGGGACGCAGCAAAACTGTATGAATTCACTAATATTGTAGTTAACCCAACTTGATGGTTAACGTCACTGGCAAGTTCGAAAGCATGGACAAGACGACCCCATATCAGTATTTTAAGGAATTTTTGGGAGCGTTCGCTGAAACGCTCAGTACGCTGAAACGCTCGGTATATAGCGACAATGACGGCTCGCGTGCGGTGCGGTGCGGTACTGAAGCAGAGAACCGGTGCTTGAGCGGTTGTGCATTTCTCATTTAGTGCGAATGTGCGTGTGAATGTGGCTTTGTACTAGTTGCATATAATTAATCGGCTCTCTTTCCTGTATCCCTCTCATCTATTTCGTGTCCTTACCTTCTGCCCTGTCCCTTTTATTTCCGCCGCTCGAAGCTCGGGTGCTTTAGATAGTAGTTGGCGCAGCCGGCAACTACGTTCCTCCAATTCTGTTATTGTAGCGATAACTACATTACGGTAGCATTTCGAGCCTTCGGCGTGGCGGCGCCGCCACGCTGTCACGTGGTTGGTCACGTGGTGCGGAGCAGCTGCCGGCGGCGCGGCGTTGTTTTATCACATGGTTTGTCACGTTACCGTGTTCCACTGCCAGCTGTAGCTATCGCGTCACTCCAGGTTTAACCAGAGCTAAACCACCGCCAATTTTATTTTTATAGCTCTATGTAAAATGTTTTATTTTAATTTTCATAAAGCATGAAATACAAACAACTTCTATTTCAATAAAGCCACTATACACACACGCACACAAGCTGGCTCACGTGTCGCGCTCATTACAACCTCCCCCCCATCCAGAAGCCAGACACGCCCCGTGGGCGAAGCGGCTTCCATGTCACCGAGTGCCGTTTTAACGGCGCGAGCACTACCTGGGGGAGCTTGCATGCGCCGGCGCGGAAGTTACTGGCCAGCGTCCATTCGACCCAATTACGTCCCACTTGTCGCAACCGATTGCAAACCATGCACGCGAGTCAGGCACGCGAATGGGGGCAGCCACTCGTTTGTCGTCTCGATATCATCGTGCCTGACGCAGGCTCTTTGGGGACAACCTTTACGCGGGTATTGATTATACACGCCCCTTCGCAATAGGAAGCTTGCAGTGGCACGCACTTTCTTCTTCCGTCGCTTACGCGGAAACTACTGCCCGAGATTATCTAAGGGCCCTTGGCTTGACCCAGAATGTGAACCGGGCCTTCGGGGCGTACTCGAGATCGCTAGGAGCCCTTCCATATTCAGCGCAGCTGGTTAAATATGAACCCGCAGCGCACAAGCTGTGCTCATGTCAAAGCGGGTGCAGTGCACTTACACGTGACGAGGCCGAGCTCATTGCTGCGCTTGCTTCACGAAACACTGCGCGGTGCGTCCGTCGGTGCCCACGCTACATTCGAGCGAAATGAAAATACGGGTTTCCTTTCACTGTCCCCGCTGCTCGTTTGGGTCAGCGCATCGCCGCACATTACGCTGTTATAAAATGGAAGCAGCGGTTCATAGCAACTACGGATCTTCGTAGCAACATCGTGCTCTGATCGCGCAAGGCGACGAAAGAGTAAGTGATATTGACAAAGCGCGACATTCTACGTGAAGCGGCGATTTGATAAGCACTCAACCCCGGCTCGTTACGGCAGCGAGACGTGACGATTTTGCTGAGAGAAGAGTTTTGAAGCGGTAACCGCGACGAGATGTTCGAAATAAGAGCACCGGGGCCAACAACGCGCTTTCGCAATGAACAACTCAGCCGGTAAGTGCAGGGTTCTATAGCATTGTTCGTTCCATCCATAGAGAGAATGGGACAAAACATTCGATTCCAATAAAATAAAAATACTCCCTCTAAAATAACAGATTCTCATAGTCAAAGCACTCGCCTAAGAAGATTTTGAAAGCGGCGCAAGAGTTATGAGAAACTCATCAAGCAGCACATTTTATGAGCATCTCACTTCCGTACGCACCACAATATGCAGAGGAAAGACTGGTACCGAACACTCGCGTTGCAGCCGGTTTAGATTACTTAAAATTCAGTTTATGCCGGCTTAAAAAAAGTCTGGAAAGTTTCCTTTGCCGCAGATACATAAGTGATGCGTAAAAGCCAGCTTTAAGTACAGTTTTGTTTGTGTTTCGTTTTTTTACACTTTGCTTGCTTCAGTCAGTGTGCTTCACCAGATCCAGCGGAATCTGGGCGCACACGCTTGCACTTGAGTTCCCTTAGCTTTGAACTGGAGCATACAACCTGATGCAGACTTCCCTTTCAGTCTGTTCACTTTCACTCTTCCCGCCCATTAGCGCGGGACGCACACTACGACCCCACACATCAGAAATGCAACTGCACCCTGGTAATAAGACACCCCGTATGTTCACTCGAAATCTGCTGCAGCGCAAACGCTGTTGCTTAAATTGCGTCCTTTCCGAAATGTATTAATCGGAAATGCTCCCCCTCGCAAATGGGAGACTTGCGCTCCCGTTTCCCGCACTAGAAAAAAAGAACGGGACTGAAAAATGTGCGTGCACCGTCACCGCGTCGAAGCCCGCACGAAGCGCCGACTTGGAGCGAACAAGCAGAAACGGGCGACGTTGTTTTTAGGCGTCAGCGTAAAGGCCCCGCAACACAGGCCTTGCACTGGGAATGAGAAACGCGATTTGGTACTTCGTTTTGTATCTTGGGGGCTCCCTTTTCAAGGGTCCGTCGTTTAGAGCGCGTTCTGGCGAAGAAAAATGAACGTTTCCGAAGGCATGAGCCGGGCGCTGGGAAAGACGCGCCGACGGGCGGGGCTTTTATACGAGTTAGGGGGTCTGCATCAAAACGAATTACCTCCTCTTTCTCGCGCGCAAACCATGAATTCTATTCATTCTTTGGCTATACGGGACATGCACTCGCATTGGCTTTGATTGAATTTAGAGATCCGAAACATTTTTCCCGTGACACACGCCGCTCGTAGAAATTAGAAGTCAAAGGTCATCGGGGGATACGTATCGGGACGAATTAGCACGATCCTACGAAGATGAAAAGCCGCATCAATGCCTCTCCAATAAGAAAGGGAATAAAGGCTTAGCATTTAATCGATAATTCCGCCATTATTATTAGTTTTGCTGACAGTGAAAATGACTTTTGGATAACCTGCCGCGGTGGCTCAGTGGTTAGGGAATGGAGGTATCCTCAGTGTCCATTTGAATTTCAAATGGACACTGAATCGCGCTCTGAATTCAAAGAAATTCAATTTCTGCCCCAAAGTCTCCCTCCATAACCTTATGATGGCTGAAGCACGCCAAATGACAAGCTAATTGGCAAGAAGAAAGAATTCTGCAAGGGCGTGGCTCAGAGATTGGCGCAACCCTCGCTGATGGCTTCCACGGGTAAAAAGAAAATGCGAACACCATAAGCGACGTGGCAAGCTGCAGACCTCCGGAGTGGAGGTACACCAGCTGTCCTACCTACTGGAAACCCGCGCGCCATACTACGCAAGCTAACCCTGCCAACAGGCCTGATGCAGGTATGGCCGCATAGCTTGCTGCCGCCCAGGCGTCGCTTAACAACTTGCCACCGGGACCGGTCCAAGAAGCCGGATAAATCAATTCCGCTTCCGTGCGCCGCGCCTTCCACCGCATACAAGGGGGTTGAAGCAAAACAAAAGAATGTACGCGTAAACACATGCGGGCAATCCAAGGAGCCAACACGTACACGATTTGCATGCGAGGCTGGACGGGGCGTACTCGAGATGCAAGGCGCCATGGTTAGGTATGTGCGCGCGCGCGCTCTGGGGCGGCGCCGACCTCGACAAAGTCTCTGACCCACGCAACGACTCCGCTCAGCGTTCTTTTTCAAACGCGCGTTCCTGCGCCGAGCTGCACGCTATACGCGTGTAATGTGCGCCCCCCCTCGCCGTGCGATCGCTTATTACGAATTGGAAAAAAGTTCCTTGGCAGCGGACCCTTCGGGTCCGTGCAGCGCTTGCAGCCGCGATATCGGGGACGGCATCTTGCTCAATACATTCGCGAGGGCATAGTGCCGCCAGCCAGTCCAGAGGAGCGCAAATACATACGCTAAAAGAAGATATCTTCCGCAACGTTTAAGCCAATACAGCCCTATATCTTAAGTGGTGTCATATGCGACTGCGAGCTTATTTAATATATGGCAGCGTTTCGAGTACCTAAGAATACGGACAGGTGTGCGGCCCTTCTTTAGCCGCATCGGTGGAATGCGTGTGATCACAGCTCAATGAAATCCGTCGACCGACTGAGCGCTTCTTACACCTGCAGGGCCCGGTTCTCTGATAATGGTGACATGCAGTGCTGTACAAGTTTGTTCTGAGAAGCAGATTAAATTGGTCAGCTGCTACGCAAAACACAGGGCGGAAAACGGCACTCGCGGCTGGAGGAAGGCGTGGCCACCCAGACTGTGCAAATTGAAGTGCATGCGGTGAAAGCCATCGTGATTAGATTAAAAGGGAACGATTACCGTCTCCCCATTACGAGCCGGCTTTGTTCGGTAATGGCAGAAGGGCATCGATCAACGGGGGCGTCAAAAGAGCCTGCGCTTACGTATGGCGGACTCGCAATGTGCTGGGCCGTCAAAGCTGCAGGGCGTGACAGAAAAAAGGCGTACAATTTTACGCGCCACCCTCCTGGCCCCTCTTTCTATTCTTTAAAATACAGCATGACATTCGTTCAGCCTCGTACGGGGCGACATTAATACTTTTTAAGACGAGAGTCCTCCTGTAGGCTGTGCTAACGACGTAGCAACGTGAAGTGAAAAGCGAACAGGCGTGGACCGAAACGGACAAAGAAGTCACAGACGAAAAGTCAAATAATGGCAACACGCAGCAGCCGAATGCGTTAGGTAGAGACCAGCCTAGCCTCGATGCTCCCAGTGAGCGCAGTACGGAAAGAAAGTGCCCACTGTACTCACCGAACAACGCCAGCAGAACAACGAGAGCTGCCGACGCTCGGCGAATCTTGGAAACGCGAGCGAAGAAAGTTCCGGGGAAGCTGGACATCGCCACCATCGCCGCGTGGTCGACGACGCTCACAGCACCCGGCACGGACCGGCACAGCTTCCCGAGTTTCGGCCCGGCGTCATCGAAGCACGGCACTCCGAAGACCGCGCAAATCAAGCGGCACGTGCGCGGGAGCCGACGACTCGTTGGGCGATGCGAGCGGCAAAGGCGCCCAGGACGCCGCGGAGCGAGCGTCGTAAGGATTATAACGGCGACACACAGACGAAGGAGGGGGGCGTATAGTGCACCGCTTGCCCCCTCCCCCTCTGAACCCTCTCCCGCTTCGAGGGCCTTCTCGAGCGCGCGCGGCGGACACGCTCTCCACTGGACGCTGTCCTTCGCCGCCTCAGCTGGGGCTTCGATGTACCCCCTTTTTCTGACATCCCCCCTCCTCCCCCCCGCCCCTTCACCGTCGGCGTCGCGGTGCAGGCCCCACCTAGAGTGAGGCCATATTTAGCGCACCTTTCCTTTGTTCATGATCATAGTTGATAATAGTGGCAGATATCGCGCCTTTAAATTCCTGATAACAAATCATTCTTTATACAGCCGCAGCGGCCGCGTTTCCATGGTTACAGCGCTCGGATACAGAGCCGGATACCAGATTCGAAACAAGTCTGTGGCCCAGCTTCTATAGCAGCAAAACGCTGTAGGCACCCTTAAAATGTGCAACGTCAGTGCACGTTAAAGATCCCCAGGTAGTCTAAACTCCCGAGAACTCCACTACGGTACCCCTTCTTTCTCTACCAACTTCCTTTCCCTCTCGGCGCGGTCGAGGCGTCCACAGAGGAGCGATACAGGTACGGCCGCGGCGGTCGCAGCAATTTTTTCGTTGGAGGCGAAACGTTACAGATCTCCCGGTGGTTAGAATTATACCGGAGCCTTCCACTGGGGCACCTCTCACTCCCTCCTCCATCGCTTCTCTCATGGCGTCCGGGTACCTGGTGAGAAGAGAGACGAATACTGCGCGCTTTCCTTTCCTCAACATTAATTTTCAATGTTTTTACTGCGACAGGGCAGCCCCGATTCAAGCGGCCAGGCATAATTTCAGAAGTGTCAAATATGGCAGGCGCCAGAGCGAGTCGTACCGGCCTTGACAGTGATGATTAGCGCTTGTTTGGCATTCCCGCAGCACGTGCCATCTGCGACGCCGCTCTCGCAATAGCGGCTGAAATTCCCAGAGAGGCTGTTATCCGCATGGAAAATACGCTCAGGACGCGACTGTCCCGAAGTCGGCGCTACTGAAAATGTCCCGGCGCGTGCAGTCTAGAAAGACACTATGGTGCATTCCACAGAGCTTATGCAACGACTGGGCTTCGCTCGAGACTAGCGCGGCCACGCACGCGGCAACGATATCCGCACATTATGCAAGCAGTATCAGAAAAGCGCGCACGACGCATTCGCTGTTCGCTCATAAAAAGCTGGCTGCGACACCGGCTGCACGTTCTTTAAAGTTTTCTTGAGCGGCGACCTGTGGTAATTGAAAACCCACTCCCCTTCTCCGCCAAAAAGAAATGGACGACTCAATTTGTCCACAGCCCTAAAAAGGCATGTAAGCACAAAGCGCTGCCCATAGGACCGACGCTCGCGCCGCCTTTGGCACGCATAGCGGGTAATCCCACCAGCTCGCTCACACGCGCACTCGCGCGCGAGCTGCGAACAGACATTGTTCGCGTGCAGCGAGACAGAAACGGCTGCAGCCACTCCTGAATGAGCCGAACCTTCCACACACCGCGCGCATACGCAAGACACGAGCTGGCAGCGTCCCCCCGTGTCAAGGCCGGCCGTTTCATTCTGGGCCTGGCGCCTCTTGCTGAGAGATAGACCTTAAAAATGGGGCGCCTCTGCCCAAGTCCTGGCAAGCTGCCGCCGCTGTACGCACGCGGGTGGAGTATAGACCTAAAAAAAATATAAAGCGCGGGGGTGAAGAACAAACATGAATGGCCTCGCTTCCGAAGCCTCGATATAGCAGAGACGGACAGCTCTTCAACCAGGTTGGGCAAGCGGTCGCGTCATAAAGTGAATGCTTCGACGCTGGACGCGAGGTGGTCTCGACGTGAAGGGGCGCCTCTTCAGCTGTCTTTGTTTTGCTTGCTTTGCGACGGTGGCGCCGGAACTGAATCACTCGAGCTGTTCATGCTGCATTGGGCAACACCCTCGTTCGTCCCAGTCGATATGCCTGACTTTACGGCGCATCACAAAAGAACGCGCTATATGGAACTCTCTAACTTATGCTCTTCGTTGAGTCGTAAATGCGCTTTCTGGACTGGGTTAACGCAACGCCTTATAATTTAGCCTTCATTTATCGGTGGCTTCCCTTGCCTGTATACGGGAGGTCCCTTCGGGTCTCTACTGCGGGCCAATCATCCAGAGGACAACTGGCAGTGTCGCAAGAGCCCAGTGGGAAAGAGCTCCCACAGAGCGCATCCGGACGTCTGCTGTACTCGTGGCGTCACGAAGTCATGCTGTCTCTCTCAAACTGTCTTGACCGTAAAAAAACAGCTACAGAAGAGCGCATGCAATCGACTCGCTGCAGGATACAGCTTTACCCGCTGAAACACTTCACTCATCTCGTGATAAATGACGGAAAAAGGGTAAAAGCGCCAGGAAACAGTTGATCTAAATGGCCAGTCATGACTAACCCCGAGCACTCGGCGCATCTACGACATCTTTTATCCAACATAACAGTCTTGTAGCTGACCTCGCCGATATGCACTGTAGCTGGAGAATAGTTACGCGCGGCTTGGTGAAGTTTGGTAAGCTACTTTCAAGCCGTAAACCTGCAAGGCGAACACATTCATCACGGTATACAGCTTGTTTCCATGCAACCCACATAAGTCCTCGACCGGTGACCTGCCGACATCAGCACCCCGTAGAGCCGGCAAATGGGCCCCGCATATCGACAGCCGGCTATGCTCGAATATTTTTGGCCCTTTCTGCACCACTGTCGCGGGTCGCCACCAAACGGTCCAGCATCGAAATTCACTGGCTCAATACTTTTGGCTTTTTCGAATGCCCCACCTTCACCGGAACTGATCAATGACACGTGCATGCCGAGAGTGCTCAACCTATAGCCTGCAGTGCTCGCTCGGACTGCGGCACTTCGCAACTGGTATTTGTAGCGAACCCGCCCGAGACTCGGAATGGGGGAGGGGGTTGTACGGAGGCACGCGAAGCCAGCCTTGGCCCAGGAAAGATCCCACGAACAAGTATGCGGCGTGGGTGAGAGAAGCGCTCCCCCCGGGAGCTCGCGGTCACGGCGCGACGAAGATGTCCCTCCGAGGTCGCCCCGGCCTGCAAGGGCGCGCCTCGACGACCGCGAACACCACCGACGCCTCCGCGCGCGCGCTGCCGAGACGCGCGACGCGGCGGAAGCTCTGCTCTTGCGGCCCGCGCGTCACCGATGGTGTGTGTGCCAGGACATAGGTGCAGAGTGCGGCTGCATAACCGGCGACGTCATGCGGCGCAAAAAGTTACTTTTAGAGGACGGAATAGATGACAAACAGGTTATACACAGTCCACTGCTTCTACGTACTCGTTAGCCGGTTTTAATGCATGTGTTTTTTTTGTTGCTTTTTCAGCAAATCTTCAGCTTCAAGCGCTTCCTGTCCTTTGTTTGCACTGCTATACGTGGTGTCACACAGTCAGTGCAAATGCAAAAAGCTAATTAATTTAACCCAAACAGACTGCGTTAAAGGAGGCGGGAAACGGCCGGCTATATACCGGGATACGAAGCTCCAAGCACTGAGCGCCCTCGAGAACTCGAGTCGTGCAACGCGAAGCTTAATGACATTTACTTTTATTTTCGTCTGCGAAACCAGTAGTTTAAAGAAGCACTGTGCAGGTGACATATGAGGTGCAATTCAAAGCCGGTTTTCATCCATGCAAAACGTTGCAGCGGACACTATAAGCTGAAACATTCAACTCTACGCGTCGTTTCTATTCAGAAACTTCGATTTTGATGTAAAAACAGCCTAGATCACTACTTCTCGCACCGTGGCCAAGACCAACTGCTTCCACCAGGAAAGAGCGACTTATCAGCAGTTTCAAGTCTGTTGACGGCAGAGATGCAAAGCATATAGAAAATAATGCGTGGGATGCATATTTAAGGACAACCATATACAGGAACATGAACGCACGCACGTCAACTAGCAAGGCAAGTTTATTTACAGCTGACGCTGCTGCGCGGGTAAGTAAAAAAATAACAAATAAAAAACAGCAAATTTATGAAAGCTTCGATTGCGAAACTAACGAGCAGAGCGAGCAACGTCCGCGGCCGCGCCGCGTTTTTGCACGCTTCGGGGATTCATATTTCTCTTTCAAGGAAGGCCTCTTTATACAGCTGCGAAAGTGTGAAGCATACTTGCACAAGTTTCCAGCAAAAGAAGAAAGCCTCTTGCCCCCAAAATCGCAGTAGATGCTGACAAATGGTCAGGACAGCGTGGATGAGCGCGACAGCTTGTGCCATTCGGTAAACTCGCGCACAGGAACACTGTCGACAATACATCTCGAGGCCTGCGCAAACTTGGCACGAAGGTTTTGCAAGGGCCAACGCGGGTGCTAAGGAAGCGAGCTCGGTATACGTGCATTCTCGCAAAAACAAGAGTGCTGCCTCGAGAGGGAGGCCGAAGCTTTCGTTTGCGAAAATTTTCGCCGGGCGTCCGCTGCACGTAGCCAAGCCAATGTGCGGTCACGGACGCTTAGCCAAGCGTTATTTGCAGCGCATTCGCAATCCCGGAGACAAATCAGGGGGATGCAGTGTCCCTTGAGACTTGCGTAACTAGGGTAGCTGTGGAGGGCCAAAACAGTTTCGATATGGACGGCGCTGAAAGGCAGCGAAGTCTGGCGAACTAGGCTTAAGGACAACACTGCAGCCACACGTCCATAAGGATTCCATTGCAACATTCGCGGCAGACTCGACGGAGAGCACTTTCGGCCTATATTAAAAAAAAAAACTGCCAACCCTGCGACTTCATCGTATGATAAAAAAAAGTGTCGACGGTGGCAGTTAAGACTTAAACCCTGCCGCTCGACCTCAAGCCGAAAATACAGACTGTTTGGTTTAGGTTTATGAGGGGTTTAACGTCTCGAAGCGACTGAGGCTATGAGGGACGCCGTAGTGAAGGGCTCCGGAAATTTCGACCACCTGGGGTTGTTTAACGTGCACTGACATCGCACAGTACATGGGCCTCTAGAATTTCGCCTCCATCGAAATTTGACCACCGCGGTGGGGTCGAAGCCGCGTCTTTCGGGTCAGCAGCGGAGTGTCATAACCTCTTAGCCACGGCGGCTCACTCAACTCTCGTAACTTGACACGGCAACAGTGCGAGCAGTGAATACGAACTAACACACACAGACGTGAAGTCCACTAGACAATCCTAAGTAGAGCTGTCCAAAGTTGCGTATACTCCGGTATTGCATGAAAGGGAACAGGCGGCATTCAGTTGCAAATGTTTTCCTCCGTTTCTTATCGCGCTTCACCAGCGAAACTAACCTTAAATGTATCCTCCGCAGGAAAGCTCATGCCTTGATTGTTGATTGCGGTAATACTTCACTGAATAAAAACCAGCTGTTCCCTTTAACACTGGATAGCACTGTACATGCACCGCGACGCACAAAAGCAGCGCGGAAGTCTCGCCGCTTCTCGGCACAGAAGGGCCCTCCGGAATCTCTCCCCATACACGCGACGGGGGTCACTGAACTTGGCACTGGTTGAGGGCGGCTGCGGGCCGCACAAAAGCAAACAGTGAATCGCAGAAGAGGGTCGGAGGAAAGAAGGAAAGGATTGAGCGATACGTGACTGCAGACGAAATGACGACGACCGACGGAAGGAGGGGAGAGAAAGCTGTGCGAGTGTGACGTATAGCTCGTAAATGGGCCGGCTGACGGCGACAGAGAAGGAGCGCGGCGCCAGGGGGCGAGAATTCATTGACAGTCACGAATCTCCGTCCACACACGAGAAGAAGAAACTGAAAAAAGGATAAAAAGAGGGGGCAAACGGTCGCGACGCGAGTTCAGCTGCTGGTTGCTGCCCCCCCCCCCCCCCCCTTTCCCTCCGACGTTCGTTCGGGGTGTTCAATTGGAGCGGAAGGGTAAGGAGGCGTAAACGGTGCGGCCCGTGAAGTGGCACGAGGCGATGAAAGGTCCACGGAGATGAAAGGGTTGCGAGAAAGCAGAGGGCGACGCTATTGCAGCTCTCCTTACGGGTCGGCAGCGAAGGCAAAAACCGCGTTCCGAATTCCGAAGGCTACCGAGCTGCTCGCAACGCGCTGTTTTTATTGAGGAGAAAGCAGAGGGTGACGCTATTGCAGCTCTCCTTACGGGTCGGCAGCGAAGGCAAAAACCGCGTTCCGAATTCCGAAGGCTACCGAGCTGCTCGCAACGCGCTGTTTTTATTGAGCCAGCCAGCGTGGCGTCGCCGTGAGCTAAAATTACAGCAGTCGCCCCTGGTACCGAGCAGATGCACTTTCAGGCCAAGCGCGGAAGTTTCTGTGTGTGAAAGAACTACATTTGCCCTTCATCGTTCTGAAGGGCAGTAGACCGTGGCCACACCGTTGACCGTTGCAAGGGACAAAAACCATTCGGATGGTTTATGGGTTTTAAACTCCCAAAGCGACTCCTGAGGATACAAGGGACGCCGTAGTGCAGGGCTCCGGAAATTTCGACGACTTGAGGTTCTTTAACGTGCACCGATATCGCACAGTACACGGGCCTCTAGCATTTCGCCTCCATCGAAATGAGGCCGCCGCTGCAGGGGTCCAACCCGCGTCCGGATCAGTAGCCGAGCACCATAACCACTGAGCGACCGTTGCGGCATAAAGCCATTCGAACGCCGATAGAGTCAAGTCCACAGGTTTCAGCACGTAGTACTGCACCATTATTGTCTTGCTTGCTTTTAGAGTGCAAACTCTGTTGTCGGTCCTATATCCCTCCTACCTTTTAGGCCTTATTCTAGTGCAGGGTCACCGATCGGATGTCCAACTGCTTAACTTCTCCGACACTTTCCTCTCGCTTTCTCCCCAGATTGAGCGAGACAGACAGCAAGCGATCCTTTTTCCACGAGATGTGGCGCCCTTTTAGTGCGCGAAAACTGATCGAAAAGAAGCGCACCTGGGTGACGCAGGCGCAATCCGGTTCCACAAGGCGCGAACTGCGCCTGCTAAGTAGCAAGGGTGCGCACGACAGCTATCGCCATCTGTCACTCGCGCCTGTCGCTAACATCAACTGCGCATGCGCAGCAGAAGCTGCCGGCTTGTTTTCAACCAGTGGAGGTCGAGGGTAGGCGCGCATGCGTGGAGCAGACGAGTAAAAGGCGGATTCCTGGCTTAGCTATTTCTCTCAGACATTGCGCAGTGCACCACACCACCGCTTTCCCAAATCTGCACAAGCGGCCAAAGTACCTAAGGGACCGATTTTGATGCATCAAGGTTTCTGAAAACACTATGCCGAAGCTCCTCGGTACAATGCATACGCCATATAATGCGCCTCTTGCCACCTTTGTCGCCCGACGCACGATTCCGTCTGTGCCTGGAGGCTCTTCTTCCTGTGCTCGCAAATCTGTCGCTGGAGCAACCGGTATCATCGGTTTGCAATTCAAATTAGTGAAAGCCACCGAATCAAAAAAAAAAGAAAGGCACACGTCTCGCGTACGTACAGCCACCATGCAGAGGAGAAAACGGACGGACCAAAAGTGGATTTCCGGCTCGGAAATACAGAGCCGCCACCGGCGTGAATGAGGCAAAAATGCGACGCAGAAATGTGCTCTGGTCAGTAAATGGCACGAGCGGAGGAAGAAATGCAGTAGAAAACCGGGTACCAAAAAAACAGTGCCAGGTAGCTGGGACGCATTCGAGAGAGACGGCAAACCATGGGACCGACGACAGTTCGAGTGAAAAAAAAAAAAGATACCGGCAAAAAAACTTTCCATCCTCTTTTCGTTGCGAAAAAAGTGATGCTCCTGAGAATAAACAAGTTCCTCCTGGTCGCGCCACACTCTTTCGCTGGCAAGAGATGAAAACAAGCAGCGTGCAGAGGAGCGCTCCATACAACGGAAGCCGAGCTCCGATTCCGGCTCTCTCTGTGTGTAAAGGGAGAGGGGTGGGCAGCGAGAGAGGGAATCGAGAAGGCGTGAATGGCCCGGGAAGACATTTTCCACTCTACGTCCCGTTGCAAAGCGCGTTATCCACGCTCGCCGAAAAGGACTCCGGCAGTGGGGGTGCGCGACTGGGCAGTTCGGAGCAGCGACGGCGAGAGCTGTTTCGGAGGCGTCGCGCTGCGGGTGACAAAGTGAGACGTCACCCTTCGCCGGTCGCGTACGCACACACAAAGGGGATTCCCGGGCAGCGCTTCCGCACCTTCCGGTTTCTTTTTCCTCGCCTCGCACCGTTTCCCCATACATTCTGGAGGAATGCCGGCAAGCTCCTGCAACGGTAAGGGAAGCGCGCAGAACGGTCGCTTATGCCGCCCGGAGCAGACACACGACCGAACATGCATTCGGACCGTAGTAGCTACTTGCCCACGTTTTCGGGAAAATACGCGCGCAGCAAGAAAAGCAAGCAGTGCTGCCTGGTACTGTTCAATAGCGCATGCCGTTCGCGCTCTTGAAAGAAAACCCACGCGCCAAGCGGTTCACGCGGCTTTGCGAGAGGACACATATTAGTGTGGGCAGAGAAAAAAGAAAGGAAAATAATGTTGCCCAGCGAGAGGAGTCGGAACTTGCCATGCTATGAAACAGGCACGACCAACATCCGCTGCATACACATCCTTTTCCACACTCGAACAAGCAGTCGTCGCCGGAAACGGAAATGGAGGAAACGCGCACTTATTTCGTTTTGGCGAGCAAGAAAACAGAGAAAGGCAACTGCAAGGTTAGCGCCTCTGTGTTTATCAGATAAGGCTATTTTGCTGAATGCGCGGATTTTCTTAAAGGCCGCCTCAGTGCGCCGGTCACTGGGGCAGCAGGCGTTTTCTGTGCGGCATCGACAAACGCGGAACGGTATGTTTTACCGCCGTCCGGCCCCAGCGCAACTGGGGCGAATGCATGTCTGCTATCGTTCAAAGTATATCCCAAAGGTAGAAGTATGGCAGACTATTTTTCTACAACGGAAGCTCTACCGAGCAAGTGACTGTCGAACACAAACAATTTGGTGCTGTCACGACAGATTCTCTTGTATTTCGGTACCTTAAGACAGAAATGCTTGCAGAACAATGGGATTTTCTGTATTCTGCAGTCCTCTGTCGTAACGACAGAGCCAGTTCTGTGGCGACAACAAAAATCCGAAACACCACAGAAAGATCTGTGGTAACGACAAGGCGACAGAATATTTATCTCGGGACCGGCTCCATCGCATTTTCTGACTGCCATTACGATAGTGAACGCTTGTTCGAGAATGCAAATTATGCCCATGACTGTTACAAATTATTGGGTGCATATGGCCAATAGCAAAGCCGCAGCGAAAGTCAAACCGCCTTTTTTCGGTCTAGTAATAAAATGGTGTGCTTTAACGTCGAAGGGTGTAAGGCATTCAACTCGTTGAAGGGGGTTTGAAAGCTAGTGCGCGTCTTCCTTCCCGCGCAACTCCGCAGGAGAAAACTTATTTCGTTCCGACTGAGTTTTTTTTTTTTTCAGCCCCAACTGTTTCTCGCTCTAGGCTCAGTTTTGCGCGTCGGCATGGCCAGCGCCGAGCACCCGCCGGGAAAAATGCACCGCCTCAGCTACGAGCCCTGAACCTCCACGCACCGCCCGCACGCTACCGTAGCCAATTGTGCGATCTAGCTGTCATGCAGTCCGGTCACATGCCTCTGGTATTAAAACCATCATCAGGGCAAATAAGCCCAATTTCATTGATGGCCTTAAACACTTATTGATGCTACAGATCGCATCTGGCCCCAAAGCAGTCGCCACATTCAGGAAAACGTGCTTCATTTACGTCATTCAAAACGAATCCGATTAAAAACATGCAAAACATAACGCGCTGAGGTGAAAACAAAGCCGCCATCTCTACCTTATGTTACAACATCAAACCTAATATATCCATTTATTTCGATAACAAAATAGCTAACGCTCCATCATTCGCGTTCCAAACTCGTAGCCGGCCGCCGCGGTAGCTCCGTGGTTATGACGCTCGGCTGCTGAACCGAAAGACGCGGGCTCGATCCCGGCCGCTGCGGTCGAATTTCGTTGGAGGCCAAATTCTAGAGGCCCGTGTACTGTGCGATGTCAGTGCACGTTAAAGAACCCCAGGGCCCCATAAACCCATGAACAAACTCGTAGCCGCTGTGTGTTTTCTATGGTTCGTACAAGTGGCCACTTTGGGTGCCGGCTGAACGTTCCTGCTCCTGCGCGGTCATGCTACGCACGCCCTTCCACTCTGTTTCACTCGCCGTGGTCTGGCATTTCCCACGCCCATACATAGGACTTTTTCGTTAGCCCAACTGATTATCCGAGCAACGGCGAAGTGTAGCGAGGGGTCGGTAAGCAGTCATGGCCAGCTTCATATCTATAAACGGTGTACACCTCGCTTTAACACACTTCTGCCAGAAAGAACCAAGCCGGCCCCACCTTGCAATGCAAAGCCGACTACGACACTGGACTCCTCCAACTACGAGGCTTAGCGCGCGATCCGAGCGGAAGCATTTGCCAAATTCCCGTGCGGCCACTTGGCGCGGCAGTCGCGCGTCGACTCCGTTTCAGTTCGCGTGGACGCATTCGCAGGAGAAAGAAGGATGGTGAGAGGGGTAAGTGAAGGCGTGTTAGAAAAATGAAAAGGACAGAACGCGTGGAATGAAAACAAATCTAGCACCCCAAACTCCATCCCGCCGGGCGCGGGAGGATCCCGCGTTCTCTCGGGTATAGCCATCCATTTCCTCCGCAGCGCCCCCATTTCGATGCGCATCGAGAAGTGAGAAGCGCTGTTCGCGCCTCTATGCAGTCACGTCCGAGGCGCGGATCCTCGGACGTGTGCAGCCAACTCGAGATGCTCCGACATTGGCATTCCACGCCGCTGTCGGGGCACTCGGTCAATGTGTTGGCCCGCGCGCGAGCGCCGTAGGAATGCTCAAGCACGTCTCCTCCTCCTTTTCTTTGTTGCCGCAAGGCACGGCCAGCGTCATGGCCAAAAAAGACATTCGTGTCGTGAATGTGAGCGGGTTTTGTGGGCGAGATGGAATACGAGAGAATGCGAAGGCATTCCTCGCAGCCTTTGTGTCTCCACGCGGAAACAGTTACCGACAGCTGCTGAATACTTTTCCGTCTGTTGGGTCGCCTAAAGTGCCTCGTGACAGATTCCCCTAAAGGAACTTTATTCGGTTTGCAGATACTGCTCTTACTTCTGTTAAAGACGCAGCGGGGGTAGGTTACAGGGCGTTTGAATACAACAATGTCCAATAATATCTATGGCTTCATCAGTGATATGGGTTAGTCAGTTCCTTCCGAAATTGTGTAGTCGGCAATGAACGCAGAGAAACGTCATAAGTTATAGCATAATTCAACTTCCCGTGGAAGAAGAGAATCTCAGGAGATACAGCTGTTATATACTTTTCCCTCGAGAGATATTGGTAAACTGCCAAAAGCGCTCCACCCCATTCTTATTCGTTATTTTCCTTTAGTGATCCGGTTCTGCGGCCACTACCTGCCCTAAGTAGACTCATTCCCTTACCGCTTCCAGCGCCTCTCTACCAATCGTAAATTGCGGGCCCCTTTCGAGGTTGCGAAACAATGCTTTGGTTTTCTGCATATTAATTTTTACTTCCACCGTTAAGCTCTGCCCGAGTTATTGATCATGCTTTGCAATTCATTCCCCGAGTAACTTAGTAATCTGAGATTCGCTGATGGCATTGCCTTGCTGAGATGTTCTCTATGAACTCTTACTCCAGATGTTCCCAATCCAATCCTCTGAATGAGCGATTCCAAAACCGCAATCAGGAATTTCGCAAAGGGAAAGATCCGTTCTACCACGTACGAAATTCTCCAATCGAGCCCCCACGACCACAGACCAATTCAACTAGTTCGGGTCCCAGCCCACGCAGGCAACACCGAAAACGAGAAGGCGCACTTTATTGCTAGAGCGTTCGTCAACCGAGTAGGCCAAAAGTCGAGAGGGATTGCGCGAGAGACAGACTAATCACCTGAAACACTATGGAGAGGAAAGGCTCACATATCCGCCGCCACACCACACCGTCACGAAGGAACCGCAGACTATATGGAGGCAACTCCAGTACAGAACGTTTCCTTCACCGGAATATCTGGCACTAATACACCCGGGTCAATACAAACCAGAATGCTCTCTTTTTGGGGTTCCGAGAGCAAACTTCGAACACATACTATTCATATTCCGATAACTCCCGCCACCATCTCGCTGGAACCTCACAGGCCAAGGAGGTTGGGAGATTGCGGTCTCTAGCCCAGAACCGGCTTCACAGAAGAGGCTGGTGGAATGGGCGGAGAGGGTCGCCGGAAGCCATGGACTGATGATCGCCAACCGGAATTAAGAACCAGGTCAACCAAACCTCCCTTAACGCCTTCCCTTACTTGGTTCATCAATGAAGTTTTTACCTGCCTACCTCTGAATACTTCCCTGCCCGACATTCTCCCTTACTGGAATTTTATTGCTTACTTTTTGGGGGACTATGGTGGCTGAGCTGCCGTTATAGACATCTTCCAGTATTTTCACCATAAGGCTCTTCTACTCTCAGATTCCGCAATGCCTGCATGACTGCTTAAGTTTAGACTGAATCAAATGCTTTCTTGTAGTCTATGAAGGCTATATATAGGGGCTGGTTATATTCTGCGCATTTCTCGATCACCTGATTGATAGTGTGAATACGATTTATTGTCAAGTATCCTTTACAAAAGCCTGCTTGATCATTTGGTGGATTGAATTTCATTTTGTCCTGACTATTAGCGGTTACCTTAGTAAATACCTTGTAGGCAACGGACAGTAAGCTGACTGGTTTAATTTTTCAAGTCATTGGCGTCTCCTTTCTTATGAATTAAAATAATTTTTTGCGTTCTTCCAAGCTTTTGGTACGGTCGAAGTCATAAGACATTGCGTATACAGGGTGGAAAGTTTCTGTTAACTGATCCTCACCAGCTGCTTTCCCCCTCTGGATTGGTCCTAAGGCTTTCTTTCGTTACTGGCGGGATGTCCCATTGCTGTGCAATACTGCTGCTCTCATTAACGCCCGGTTTACTCTGCCTACTCTAAAGAGAAGAAAATCTGCAGCGATACGAGTTTAACCGCTGAAAGCAGCCTCCACGCAACAAACAATAGTTTGTGATTTTTTTTGAACATCACCGAAATTCTTGTTTATTAAAAGGATACTGAAAAAAAATTATATAGCTCTTTCTCGGTACGTTGATGTCTGCCCGGCAGCAAAAGGCTCGTTTATGGCTGAAAAAATTAGTTAAAAATTTCCCGAAACTGGTTTGAAATTCGTAACGTATACCCCAAAAACAGTCAACGCGTCCCAGTTTACTTGCAAAACCAATCGGTGATGGCGACACTTGTATTTCACTTTATAACTTAGAGAAAGATAGAAAAGTTCGATTTCCAATTAATGTGGAGCGTTCGACGTTAAATGCGGTAATTTGTCGATACAACCAAGTTCAGTACGATCTCAGTGGGCCTTTAACAGAAGGCCATCACGCGTCTTGTGGTCGAATTTCACATCAACGCAAAAACTGGGCTAGCTGCTGTCCTACGAAGCACTGCTGACATCTGAGCCGCGCAAGAGAGATCCTGAATGTTAGTTTGGAAGCGACTATCTTTCCTTGCACGTATTGCCCTTTGTTTACACTGAACAAACTGCATCGGTTTCACAGCGGAATCCGAATTGACACGTTTTCTCCGCAAGCTCCGTGTGGTTTTTCCATCCCACTTTGTTTTCATGCCAGCTCGTTTATTTCTCTTGCGCAGAGTTCATCGACACGCCTGGACTAGGGAGTCTCTTAAACACACGTGTTCAGCACCCGGCGAGTTCCTCCCCCGCAGAACAGCAACAAATGCGAACTAAGGTCGTCAGCGGAGCTGAGAATCGACAGCGCCTGAGAAAACTCTGCTGAAAAGAAAGCAAACGAGAGGATCGATGGCTGTCTGTTCACCTGCGCATGCGGGATCTGGTAGCCTTCAACTGCGGATACCTGGCTGCATCCGCTCAATAGCCTGCACTGCACACATGATTAAGGAGTTTCCGCCAATGTTCTCGGTCGCAGTACAGCGACCAGAAATTCTAATCAAGCAGATTGTTTAACTTTGTCGAAGAAGCAAGGAAACGCTGTCAGAAGTATTTGGAACAGTCATAACGAATAAGCAAATTCCGGACAGATGGCGACAGGGCAAAATGAAGAGAAAAATGAGATAGGATGCAGATCAAATCCTTAAGACATATTACGATAACATCTGTTATATACAGGCTGGCAATGTAGGCGGTAAAATTAAACATGCAGTCATGGATATAAAGTAATAAGACACTCCGAGAAAATCAGAACGGGTTCAGAAGGGGCAGGCGCTTAGATGATAGCCTGTTCGTGCTTACCACATGCATATAAATAGCTAGGGCGGGAAACAGATTTCTGCAATTAGTCTTTTGACATAAGCGGTGCATACGATCACGTGAACAGGAATTCCTTTGGAACATATTAAAAGATGAAGGTAAGGGTCATGAGAATTGATTTCCTACAGGAAATACACCGAATAACGGTGAAATTACTTGGGAACGGATGAAAAGCAAGACAACTGCCCAGGTCCGCAAATGACTAAGCCAAAGTTGCCCACTATCACCGCTGCTGTTCATGCTTTATATGATAAACCGGGTGTTGCAAGGAAGACTAAGTAATTTTCGAAAATATGATTTCTGAGGCAAAAAATATGGCTTTTGCGTAATGGTATTGCCAGGTTGACGAACGCCAGAAAACCGATGAATCGTCTTATGTAGTGAGTTGGTTAACTTATTTCCAACAATTTATTTTTTAACTGTTAGAGTTAGGCGTCTAGTTGTAATTTAAGATTTTTAGCGGGCCGTTATAGCCGCCACTTCCGTTTTCGGAATTTCGAAAACGCGATTACACTCGCCGCTATGGCTCAACAAAATTTGGCTTTTTCGGCAATTACGTGCGCTGGAGGGGTTGCTTTGCCTGCATGCTTTCGAAAGCCCCTGTATTTTTGCACGATGCAGCCAAGTTTTGTCGAGCCACAGAGGCAAGGGTGATTGAGTTTTCGAAATTCCAAAAACTGATATGGCGGTTACTAGCGGCTACAAATTTAAGTGCAATTAGATGCCTGACTAATAATTAAAAAGTTAATTATTGAAAATTAGTTTATCATATTACTAGCTCAGATGATTCACCGGTTTTCTAGCGTCCGCCAACCCTGGCAATAACATGCTGCAAGAGCCATATTTTTGTCTCAGTAATGCTATTTTTGAAAAATCTGTAACACTCGAAATGGAATGCAGGCAACGAGAAAGCAATCTAGGTTATAATCTGTCGTGCAGATTATGCGGAAACGTCGTAGAGTAGCGGCGCCCCGGTTTGATGTATGCGCAAGATATTGTGCTGTTACCCAGATAGATTACTCCCCCACCCCTTTTCAAAGGAGCATCCCAGTTTCAAAGGAGACGCTCCTGTCTTCCATCCATCCATCTATGAAAGGAGACTAGGAGACTGGTTGATGGGTAGTCTATATGCAAGGAGAGGGAGGAATCTGTATCATTAATTCGAAAAAGGCATTAGGAGTTATAATTATTGGTTCAGCGATAGCCGTCTCAACCTCCGACAAAAAGATACGCATTAGCAGCTTCCCGTGCATATCTTTTGGCTTTGTGCCTTTTCGAAGATTAACTCGCGCCTGTAGTGAATTTGTGCAAAATGCAAGTTCGTCTTCACCTCCTGCTCGCTTGTGCTGCTGTGAAGCTGCTTGCTGTCAATGCAGGGTCTCTAAGAACGGCAAAACCGACAAGCAAAAATTTCTCCCTGCTGTCGTGTCGTCTGCGCTGTGTATTTCAAACTCTGGCAGCTTAATCATCCACACGCGCACAGTAGTGTAAAGTGAATAGACAGAGGAGAGAGAATGGCAGCCACAACAGAGCGGTAACTTATCGTGAGAAATAAGCTGGGAAGCTTGCGTTGCATTTCCAGACTAGGTAATTTAAAGCCCAACATCAGTCTCGCTGGAAGGCTTGAGTAGCACGCAGCTGCATTTACTCTTTATTACTTGAAAACATTAATTAAACCGTTCTGCGCAGCACTCTTTACGGGGCTGCCCACTGCGTAGATCCCGTGACCACGTGGGTGTGCAAGTGGAAGGGCGTAAGGGACCGGCGCCCCACTGTGGCTTCCCGAGGAGGCACAAGCCGGCGCGCAATGCAAGAACACAATGGGGAGCACGAGAAGCGTGGATCGTGCCGCGGAGAACAGCGAAAAGGACAGTCATCGACAGACGGGTTTGTCTGCTGGCGGCCCGGTGTTCCAGACCCGAGCCTCGCCATAGCTGTTCCGTCTGCCAGACTTGGACCGGCCACCATTGGCAGCCTCGGCTGCTGCCGCTGTCCACGCAGCCTTCAAGCATTAGTCACTTCCCACGAAAAGCCTCCGCTTCTCCGTGCTTCCTGACCCGGACACGGCGGCCAAGTCCCAAAGGCCGCGGCTGGCCACGCCAGTGACACTCGCTCTGAATGCTGTGGTCTTCCCGAGAGTGAGCCGCCGTGCAGGCTCCGAACCATACCACGCCGACCCCTCACGGCGCCACCACATCCGCTACGCCACGTCACCAAGCCTGACACTTGAAAGGACACTTTTCCCGACAAGTTTTTATTTCTGCTTTGGTGTGTCCCTATACCTTTCTTCCAAAACCCTGAATAAGTTCTTTTTCGCATGCTGCCTCGTCTTCTACCCTGCCACTGAGGTTAGCACACGGTGGTGTACTGAGCCCGGGTGCTGCAATCTCACACAAGGGCGCCTGCCTCACGCCAGGCGAGGCGCCCATAATGGCGACGACTTGCGACAGAGCCGCAAAAATTGAATTAAACGCGGCAATTGTTCACAAAAGGGCTGTCCTTTCCGATATGGCACTAAACCGTCGCCACGCGTGCGTTCGCCATTGGAATGAGCGCACGAGGAACATTTGAGATATTGCGAGAAAGACGCGAAACTTACAAAGAAAATAAAACGTGGCGCTGCCCACGAAATAGTGCCGAGCTGCCTTCAGCAAAAGACGATGGCGGAGGCTTACCCGGACCGGCGTCCGTCTTGATCTTGCGAGTGTGTGGAGGCACGTTCGTGGGGTGCTCGATGCTGACGCCAGGGTCGAAGGGCCCGACTCCGCTGTGCGTAGCCGATGCGACACCTTCGAAGTCCTCGTCATCGACGTCGATGCCGTCGCCGGACGCCTCGAACCTGTCGTCGTCCGCGTTGCGAGGGTGACGCCGGGTCGTGTACGACGTCACTGACGACTGCGTCGTGGTCGACTCCGTTGTGGTCGACTCCGAGGCGCTGGCATCGACGACTTCCGGCTTCCTGGTGGTGGTGTCGTCCTTGCCACGACCAAACCAAAAGGCTCTCCGCACGCGCCGTAGGATGGAATGGGCGAGCCCCGTGAGGCTGTCGGTCGACGATAACGGACGCTTCCGAGTCGCCGCTTGGTGGTCCGAAGAGTCCCTCGCATCGTCAAAGGTAATGTCCGGGTCCACCTGCGAAGAATGGATGGTAAGACATATGTGCCCACTGCAGTGCACGAAACAATCGAAGGCTTTGGCTTCAAAAACAACAAAATACCACAACGCACAAACAGACCCGTCAATGTCTCGTCATTCAGAACAGCCGCATCAGTTACGCAGCATCAGAGCTTACGATACACCATGTCAATGCATGACAAAAACAGCAGGATTGCTGTGCATGCAAGCATTATCTAACATGGTTCATCCAACGTTACTCAAACCCCAAAGGATTTTCCAGCCCCCGTCCCCCCCCCCAAAAAAAATCTTCGGCGCATGTCCCGCTGCACTTGTGTGGGCTTCACCTCAAGCAAAGTCTTTATGAGGCGAAGCCAATGCTCAAAAGAAACGAGCGGGCACAAATTACGCTTATTTCCGAAAATGGATCATTCTTCAGGGTACACTGCCCCGCCCATAATTTGGAAGTAATTAATAGCGATCCAGCTTTTAGGGGCAACCGTTAGGCAGATGCGACGTCTTAATTATAACAATACCTCGACAAATAACGCTCAGCAGCAGCTCCGCTTGCTGCTGAGCGTTATTTGCGGAGAGTGACCCCGAAGTGGCAGAAAAAGTAAAAATTCAATCATTCGAGAAGTATAAACAGGTGCGGGATATGGCTTTCAAAGAAATGCGTTAGTAAAAAAAAAAACATACGAAAAACTTGCCAGGAAAGGGACATTTGTCCCCAACAGGTCGAGCTGAAGCACCACTGCACAAATACCTGAACTGATGCACCTCCCGTAGGGGCCA
Source organism: Amblyomma americanum (assembly GCF_052857255.1). NCBI lineage: Eukaryota > Metazoa > Arthropoda > Arachnida > Ixodida > Ixodidae > Amblyomma > Amblyomma americanum. Next base: position 9,705,096 of record NC_135498.1, read on the forward strand.
TATATTCTACTATTCTGGGAATAAAAATTATCATTAAAATATCTTCCAATGTTTTTCTATGCATTTCTGTAAAAACTATATCCTGCTACTGTTGCTCTTCTCGTACTATTACTTTTTCCGTTACTTTTTGACCACCCTTTATACGATAGTTTTTCAACATACCGACAAAAGTATCGAGAACAAAGGAAAAAAAATGTTCCATCGCAATGTTGACGCACAATGCGTGTCGCTGTATCGCAGGTCGAGGCACAGTCGCAAGGCGGCAACCCAGCGCTCGGTGACATTAACCCGCCCTCAAGCCATCTATTCGGAGCGCTTGGAAAGCCGGGCGGGGGAGCGTCAAAAGCGGAGCGAGCGTTTTGTTTTCCCCTGTCGAGCATCGACAGCATTCATTCATAGATGCTGATCTTTAGGGGCATTAAGGTCACACAGCCGTGCACGCGTATTGTGGAAGAGGGGGATCATGGGGTTTGGGGGGGGGGGGGGGGGGGGCAGTTTGCGTAGCGCGCGTTAGTGATAAATTAGGCTCGCGCGTGCTCCCACAAGGCTCTGAAAAGGCGCGACTGATTGCGCACGCGAGCGAGCGAGAGCGCCGTTCAGTTTTTGTTGCCCTGCACCGTCGTGCTGCTCGAAGCACGGCTGTTTATAAAAGGCTTTCAGTCGCGTTCAAAGAATCGCTCGCCCGGGGTACACGCTTTCCGGATCAGATAGCTTTGAAAGCTAATCGCCCGTGCCGCGATGCAGACACGACGTCACCTAAAAACGCTGCGCAAGGCAGCGGCTCGCGGCGCTAGTAAGCACGCTCGTATGGCACTCGTCGAAAGTGCGGCTTCGTTTGCTTTTTTTGTAATCAAAATGCTGCAGGCCAAAGTTACGCATGACCCCGCAAACCTCTCGTGCACGCTTCATAGCAAAACCTGCAGCATAGTTTCGCAAAAAAAAAAAAACTGCTGCAGCTACATTAATCACGATGTGGGCAAAAATTCATGACACTGACACACGCTCGCTCTAGATGACCACTCGCATGCGACTGATCCATATCCGAACATGCTTCTGGGTGACAACATTGCTACAATATAGCCCAGCGAATTCACTTCGTTTAGCAATTTTTTTTCGCAAAGTAAAAACAAAACTTCATGCAAAACTTCATACAATCAATATTTTCCTTTTGACTAACTTTAAACATTACCACCAACTGACCGTATTTGTACGGCTAGCCACCTTAAGAAGTTAGAAAACTTTAAGCATATACAGACAGAAGATACTGTGACATTCCGTGTGTGATACGAGGATCCACGTTCGACGGCGCGGCGTAGACGGGGAACCGTGACAGCGGGATCATCAATTGCCCAGCCATGCTCTTTGAGTGACGACCGGAAAAACCGGTCCCGCCGCCGCCCCGGGGAAACAGGCTTTGTCCTCCCCAATTTCCGGTTGCATTCCAGGACAGGGGAGCTGTCAGCGGGCCAGAGCGCGCCGTACCACAGCCGACGCTATGCGAAACCGCGAAGACGACATTCTTTCCCTCCCCCCCTTTGTCGTGGGCTATCGCCGGGAAGGCACCCACAGCTTCCCAGAAGGGCCGCGACGGACACCTGTCATGGCGGACAGGCAGTACTCGCCAAGAATGTGGAAAGACAGGCGCTAGTGAATTAGCTCCGAAGAGAGAGCCTGTGTATACTCTCACTTGAGAGAGAGTGGTGGCGTTTTTGTTGTTTATTTAGTTTGTATTGTTAACAGACTCTGGGGTCGAGGCTAAGCCCAGCCCAAGGGGTGGTCCCCATCTCGCATGTTATTTTGGATTGGAGAATTGATGCTTTGGGCGGGCCACTGGAAATGACCGCCCTTAGTCCTTTGTTAATCAAGTGCTTAAAAGCGCATGTCAACGGATGCAGTTCAGTCTGAGCTGGGGCTCCATGCTTGGCATGTGATGTGATGCTGCTTAGGCACTGGCCTGCCCGGTCGATGAGTGAAGTGGTGCAAAGTTTGTTCTTTTGTAGATTCAGTTCTGCTTTTTCCAGTTTGGCTCTCTGTATATGTATGTTGTAAAATTGTGCTCTGCTGTCATCATCTACAAGCTCGCCTCCTGTTCATCTTCCGGGCCGGGCGACACTGGAGGAAGGGTTTGTGAACCATCCTCGAAGAAACGGACGACTATTGAAATTCTACTGCAAGCACGCTCAGGACGACATCGTTCGCCAAGAGGGCCTTCAGCGCCGAAGCCCGTCGGCGTGCAGCTTCTGTCAGCAACCGCTCGAGCCCAACTCCGGAGCCACTCCATCGCCCCCATGAAGTCGTCGGCACGTAAGCTCGGACGCCCCAGCCTCTGATGTATAACCTTAACCATGTGTAATTATTGAATATACCTGTTTGTTTAAACTGAGCCATACGGTGTCTCTTTGCCTCTCCGTCCCGTGTGGACCTGCGCATTATGGGGGTCATCACACTGGTGTCAGAAGTGGGGTCTCAAAAGCAAATGTCCTCTGAATGCTGTGACATTCATGACTTCAAAATTGTAATCAAAAGGGAATCACGGGACTGATTGTGGGACTTTTACCCCCATTTGAGAGGCTTGAGGCACTGGAGGGCTTGAAAAAAAAAATGACTGTATCTGAGGGAGCTCCCACTCCACAGCCGTCGCTCGGAGCAAGCATGCTGGCATTAGGAAGCGTCATTCCGACGTTTACGGGAGATAAGACAGGGGTTCCAATCTGCGATTTCTTTTCCATGCTAGAAGAGATTGGGAAAATGGGGGGATGGTCCGATGCTCAAATGCTGGGAATGGCGAGGTGTAAGATGGCAGGAGCTGCTCATGATTTTGCCTGGCGAGACGAAAAAGTAAAATCCACAAAATCATTTGCGGAATTTAAGAAGCTCGCGTTTGAGCATTTCGACACTGAACCACGTCACGTGCGGGTACAGAGGTTCCGTGACGCCGGACAGATGGTAGGGGAGGACGTGCGAACATTTGCGTCGCGGCTTCAGCGCCTAGCACGCGATACGTTAAGCAGGGAGGAGGAAGGAGACCAGCTAAGGAAGAAATACGCGGAGGATATACTTAAAGAGGAAATGACCGCTTTGTTCGTGGCTGGTCTGCAAGACCCCGTGCGCCGGTTCGTGCTCTCGCGCAAGCCGAGCAATTTCGACCAAGCCGTGGAGGCCGCATTGGATGAGGAACAAAATGAGGCGTTAACGACAGCCGCAGCGAGAGTACGCGTCATAGAGAGAGCGGTGCTCAACCCCGAGGTTGCTCTCTTGACAGAGCGGTTAGATCGCTTAGAACAGCTGCTATCTCAGCAGGTAGAATGCCAGGTTGAAGCGCGCGCTCAACAGCGCCCATTCGCTGGAAACCGGAGACCGCCACAAAGCTACAGGCGCGGTATGCGAGATTTTGAAGAAATCGTATGCTTCGCTTGCCAGGGTCGCGGACACATCGCCAGGTTCTGCCAAAACGTGCGCCGTGGGGAGCCACAAAGAGAAGCAGGCGAGACACGCCCTAAGCAAGCCTACAGCGGGGCTCCAGATACCGAGTCAAAAAACTAGTTAGTCCTCCCCAGCCTGAGGAGCGTGGGGAGGGAGCAGTAGATGATGAGGTGGTGGTAGTTTGTGTGGCCGACGAGGCATGCCCTGTTGTGCGTTGCAAGTTAAATGGTTGTTGCATGGAATTGTTGATAGATACGGGGTCAAAGGTGACATTGCTTAAGGAGAGCAGTTTTAACACGCTTCGAAGGAAGGGGGACCGCGAGGTGTTGGAAGCGTCTGGTGGTATGGCAACCAAATTTGTAGGCATAACGGGGGATCCTCTTGGCATAAGTGGACTCTACCGGTTACACTTCTCTCTCGGCGGAATTGCATTGGAGCACCCCTGCTACGTGTGCCCGGACACGGTGTCTCTGCCAAACGGAGTGTCAGGTATATTAGGGCAGGATTTTTTGAGAAAAGGGAAGGTAGTAGTCTCATTCTCTGAGGAAGAGGTTAATGCGGGTGGCTCAAAGGTTCCGTTTTTGAACAGGAGAGGGGCTGAGATTCGCATTACCGATATTGGCACGCGTCAAACAGTGGGATCATTGGAGAAGGTATATTCGCGGGTTGCCGTCCGGCTGGTCGAGGAGGCGGTCGTCCTTCCTTGGTCGGAGCACATTTTGTACGCGTTTGTGCCTTCAGATGTAGAGAGCGGCGCCGTGGGAGTGCTTGAGCCGGTCGACTCTCTCAGCAATGGCCTGAAGGCAGCCGCGTGCCTCGTGACAGTTAATGACGCCCACAGAGTGCCCCTACGGGTGGTTAACTGTAGCCAGCAGCCACTGAGCCTTCCCAAGAACAAAACATTGGCTTTCTTCACCTCTGCGATAGAGCAACGTGAGCCCACCGATACGGTACTCGCAACTGTAGAGCATGCTAGTCCTTCGGCTGCTCCAAAGGTGTCGTTCGATCTTTCTCACGTAAATTCCAGGGAGAGGGAGGCTCTGGCTGGTTTGCTGAACGACTACTCGGAAGTATTCGCCGCGTCCAACCTGGATTTGGGCTGCTGTGGCGTTATAAAGCACAGGATAGAAACCGGCACTTCATCGCCCGTTTACCAGCGTGCGTACAGGATTCCTTACTCCCAACGTGAGGAGATGGAGCGGCAGGTGCAGGACCTGATTGATCGCGGCATTGTCGAACACTCAAAGTCACCCTGGGGAGCACCAGCACTATTGGTGGAAAAGCCAGATGGCTCGTATCGATTGGTAGTGGACTACCGCAAACTAAATGCCGTAACTCGCATCGATCCATACCCCATCCCCAATATACAGGAGACGCTTTCTCAGCTGGGCTCTGCCAGGTACTTCACGGTAGTGGACATGGCGGCGGGATTCTGGCAGATAGCAATGGATCCGGCAGATGCCGAGAAAACGGCATTCAACACGCCCTCAGGGCACTATGAATGGAAAAGAATGCCGATGGGTCTGGCCAACAGCCCTGCTGTCTGGCAGAGAACCGCTGATGTTATCCTGGCAGGTCTTCTGGGGAGGCTGTGCTTCGTGTATATGGATGACATTATCATATACAGTGACAGTTTTGATAACCATTTGCGCGATATTGAGCAGGTTTTGGTGCGACTAAGAGCAGCGGGTCTCAAGCTGAAGCCCTCTAAGTGCCAATTCCTCAAAAACGAGGTGAAATACCTCGGGCACGTTGTTTCAGCTGACGGCGTGCGACCGGACCCTGAGAAACTAAGGTGTGTCTCGGATTTTCCATCCCCGACTAGCGTCCGCCAGGTCCGGCAGTTTCTCGGCCTGATCGGTTACTACCGAAGGCACATAGAGGAGTTCGCCAAGCTCGCTAAGCCGCTCACCGCCTTAACAGCCAAAAATGTCGCCTTTCGCTGGGACGAAAATGCGGAGAATGCTTTTGGGGCCCTGAAAAGGAAGCTAATGAGTGCACCGCTGTTGCGCCACCCGGATTTTAATTTGCCCTTCGTTATGGCCACAGATGCGTCAAAGTTCGCAGTGGGTGCCGTGCTATCTCAGGTTATCGAGGGCAAAGAACATCCCGTTGCTTTTGCTAGCCGACAGCTGAGCCCCACAGAGCAAAAGTACGGAGCTACGGAAAGGGAGTGCCTCGCCGTTGTCTGGGCAGTAAAGCACTTCAGATGCTACCTTTACGGCCGCAAATTCAAGCTAGTCACAGACTGCCATCCTCTGAAATGGGTGATGAGTGTCAGGGACCCTAGCTCGCGACTCGCTAGATGGAATCTACACCTGCAGGAATACTGCTTTGAAGTTGAGCACAAGTCAGGAAAGACACATCTGAATGCTGATGCACTCAGCCGCACAGCTGCCGTGGCAGCTATAGATGAGTTTGTCCCCGTAGTCGACCCCGCCGAATTACGCACAGAGCAGTGCAAAGATCCTGACCTGAAGCGAATAATCGAAAGCTTAGAGGGCGCACCGTCTCACCCCGAACAGCTAGGTTATTTCATTGGCAAAGACGGCACCCTGTGTCGGCGCACGAGGCCAACCAGGAAAGGGAGACCAGAGAAAACCGCTTGGGAGAGAGTCGTCATACCTCGGTCGTGGACAGAAAGGGTTCTTCGCGCGTTTCACGATGCGCCATGCGCCGGTCATTTTGGCGTAGCGAAGACACGCAGGCGTGTGGAGCGTTTGTACTTTTGGAGTGGCATGCGACAGGATGTTAGAGACTACTGTGCGAAGTGTCATTCCTGTCTCGAAAGAAAAACACCCAAGGGACGAAGACCAGCTCCAATTCAGCCGTTCCCTGAGGTTTCGGCTCCCTTCGAGCGGACAGGTATGGACATAATGGGCCCCTTGCCCACGACCACTTCCGGAAACAAGTACATTTTAGTATTTGTCGATCACCTTTCAAAATACGCGGAAGCGGTAGCACTCCCAGATCAGAAGGCAGACACGGTTGCAAGAGCATTTGTCGAACAGATCGTGCTCCGACATGGACCCCCGAGGCAACTCTTGACAGATCGGGGAACGAACTTCGTGTCGCAGCTAATGAGGAGAGTTTGCGAGCTGCTTAAGATCGCTAAGAAGCAGACAACACCGTACCATCCGGCTTGCAACGGCGCGGTGGAGCGACTGAACCAAACCGTGGCCGGGTTCCTGTCGCATTTTGTTTCGCGCGACCAGCGGGACTGGGACTTGTGGCTCCCGTATGCAATGTTTGCCTACAATTCCGCAGCACACGAGAGCACGGGCGAATCGCCATTCTTTCTTCTCTACGGCCGAGACCCGGACCAGCCTAGTGAAGTGCCAGAGGGCCCCCGTCGTGTCCCATACGCTTCACTGGACGACTATAAGGTTGAGCTAGAATCGCGCTTGCAAGTGGCGAGGGACATCGCAAAGGAGTCCTTAAAGAAAGCGGCGAAGCGCAGGAAGGAGGTGCACGATCGCAGTGCTAGAGACGCGCCGTTTGATGTGGGGGACAGCGTGTACATTGAAAACTGCCAAAGGCAGATTGGGCTAGCTCGTAAGTTCCAGACGAAGTGGAGAGGACCATGCGAGGTTGTCGAGAAGCTTTCTCCGGTAAACTTCAGAGTCCGAGACGTGAACCGGCGTTTGATAAAGATACACGCAAATCGCCTCAAGTCGGCACCGGTTCAGTATTCACGAAATGAGGAAAGGGAAAGCGCGGATTTTGATGGGGACAGAAGTGAAGCGGAGCGCGCAGATAATTCGCAAGAAACGCCCTCTCCTGCATTTGTTCGGCAGGCGCCCGAGGTGACGGCCGGAATGCCACCGGATTTACTTCATGCATTGCTAGAAGAAGCGCGCGAGGTTGCCGCGCAGATAACGCCAGGAGAGGCTCCTGCCACGAGCCCTCGCAAGTCCCAAAGCAGACAAAGGGGCACAGACTTATTTAGTATGACTCATGAAGGCCGATATCCGCTGCGAAATCGGAAAGCTAAGTCGGACTAATGGCGTAAACAGAGCGGAGTTGTGAACTGGTTAGAATTGTGTAATGCCGCAGCTCATAACATTGCTATGTGCTTATGTGTTAAGTTATCGGAGTTGGTAGTTAAACCTTTCTGTCATTAAGTAACACCTGCACAGGAGAGCATGCGGAGCGCATGCAGAACCTGCCCTACTTCCTTTCGTTATCTATATTTTTGTCTGTGCCGTGATCGTGCTAGAAGTGGGAGCTCCTTTGTAACTGTGGTAAATTTATTTTCGTCCAGTTTGGACTAGAAAGGAGAGGCTTGGGTGCTGAGTTTCATGTTTATCTGTAAAAGAAGATCAGTGCTGCCCCTGGAGACGCCAGTATTGACAGCGGAGGCATATGGTGTTGTGCAGTGGTGTTGAGTGCAGCGAAAAGTGTTTTGTCGGACGCACTGTGCGAGGCGATTCAGAAAGACAAGGGGAGCTGCGTGGACTCAAATGTTCGGAGAACATTCTTCTGGAGGGTGAGCGAGTGTGACATTCCGTGTGTGATACGAGGATCCACGTTCGACGGCGCGGCGTAGACGGGGAACCGTGACAGCGGGATCATCAATTGCCCAGCCATGCTCTTTGAGTGACGACCGGAAAAACCGGTCCCGCCGCCGCCCCGGGGAAACAGGCTTTGTCCTCCCCAATTTCCGGTTGCATTCCAGGACAGAGGAGCTGTCAGCGGGCCAGAGCGCGCCGTACCACAGCCGACGCTATGCGAAACCGCGAAGACGACATTCTTTCCCTCCCCCCCTTTGTCGTGGGCTATCGCCGGGAAGGCACCCACAGCTTCCCAGAAGGGCCGCGACGGACACCTGTCATGGCGGACAGGCAGTACTCGCCAAGAATGTGGAAAGACAGGCGCTAGTGAATTAGCTCCGAAGAGAGAGCCTGTGTATACTCTCACTTGAGAGAGAGTGGTGGCGTTTTTGTTGTTTATTTAGTTTGTATTGTTAACAGACTCTGGGGTCGAGGCTAAGCCCAGCCCAAGGGGTGGTCCCCATCTCGCATGTTATTTTGGATTGGAGAATTGATGCTTTGGGCGGGCCACTGGAAATGACCGCCCTTAGTCCTTTGTTAATCAAGTGCTTAAAAGCGCATGTCAACGGATGCAGTTCAGTCTGAGCTGGGGCTCCATGCTTGGCATGTGATGTGATGCTGCTTAGGCACTGGCCTGCCCGGTCGATGAGTGAAGTGGTGCAAAGTTTGTTCTTTTGTAGATTCAGTTCTGCTTTTTCCAGTTTGGCTCTCTGTATATGTATGTTGTAAAATTGTGCTCTGCTGTCATCATCTACAAGCTCGCCTCCTGTTCATCTTCCGGGCCGGGCGACACTGGAGGAAGGGTTTGTGAACCATCCTCGAAGAAACGGACGACTATTGAAATTCTACTGCAAGCACGCTCAGGACGACATCGTTCGCCAAGAGGGCCTTCAGCGCCGAAGCCCGTCGGCGTGCAGCTTCTGTCAGCAACCGCTCGAGCCCAACTCCGGAGCCACTCCATCGCCCCCATGAAGTCGTCGGCACGTAAGCTCGGACGCCCCAGCCTCTGATGTATAACCTTAACCATGTGTAATTATTGAATATACCTGTTTGTTTAAACTGAGCCATACGGTGTCTCTTTGCCTCTCCGTCCCGTGTGGACCTGCGCATTATGGGGGTCATCACAATACACATGCCACCAAGCTCCCTGTCCTGTCCACTTCTGTGTCGTCCGTGTCCTTTTTGCGCTATGTTTTCTAAGAACTGTTACCAACTAGCCCAAACCAAGCTACTCCCTTCTAAAGCGTGTGTAGTAACTCTGAATTCGGACCTCTGGCCACAGAAAACGAGTCTGGCGAGTGAGGGGTACAAGATTCCTTCCTATACGTGACCCGGCTGCAAATTCTGTGGCAGCATGTTTGACAGAGGACGACAGGCTCAAAACCCTATGCGTGCTCAGAGCGCACGAAGTGTTTATAGTTCTGCGGACTGCGCTCCATGCGCCGATTACTTAAGTTCACGCTAAATGTGCAAGCGAGTGCGTACTATCAATTCTTTCGCGTGTAATTTGTTGGCCATGTAACCGTGGCCTCGTACAGCAGCGCAACGCCCGTCTCTTTGGTTAGCCCCATTCCGCACGACATCACCCACACACAGAGTAGGAACCGCGCCTAACGTTTCCCCAGTCGCTCCCATTTCATTTCCGTCGACCGAGAGGCGAAGTAATTACGGAATGAATTCAATTACGGGAGCAGGCCTGTCTCGCCCTCGCAAAATAGGCGCACCACTTTGTCGTGCGACAGGAAGAATGATGTAGCTCTCTGCGCGCTCTCCGAAACAGCGACCGTCTCGCGTTTCCGGGCCGTGACCAGAGACGAAGAAAGCGCCACCAAACGGAGAACGCGTTCGAGCGCAAAACGCGAAGGTAAAGGCGCAGAAAACGATGGAAGCACGGGGTGGTGTTGGGGAGCGCGGGAGTCCCGGGAGAGGAAAGATGTGACGCCGCCGAGGGGGCCAACGAGACGCGCCGGGCAACAAGCAACCCGGGAACAATAACCGGAGATGGGAGCAGGGAAAGGCGGAAGAGGGAAGTGGAGAAGGGGGGCAAAAGCTGCCCGCAGGCGCGGAACCCATTTCGGAACCACGGGAGCCATTCTCCTCGTTTCGATGAAGGTGGTTTTCGCGTCCCGAGAGCGAAGCAGAAAGTGAAAGTTCCGGCGAGGCTTCCTCCTCGCAGACGCGGCGTCGCTGAGACAGACCGGGCCGTGATAGCTGCGCCTGAGCTTGTTGCGGCTCCCTGGCTTCGAGACCACCGCACCAACGAAGATCCAAGTATTGCCCTCATCGCTGGGAAGCATTAGCGAGACAACCATTCGGAGACCGATGGCTACTAGACACGTCAATAGAAACTTCCCGATCAGTGTCCATGGATTATACCACACATCAAAGCCATCAGCCCGGTTTTATGCACATCAGGGCAAAGGCATCTCACTAATCCTTAATTAGCCGTGTCCCACACGCCAGCAGCGAGCACATCAACTACCCGGATAACCCCGAAATCATATCTGCCCACCTGACTACCTGCCGAGCTACGCTTCCTTCCCTGTGGAGTAAATTCTTATCCTGAAGTACGATAGGTCACATGCTCGACCCAAGTTCACTTCGTCCTCCCGAATTCGGCTAATTTATGACTAACTTGAGTTTCTTTAATAAACGCTGAACTGCCTCAGCCTATGCAGCTTTTCTACTAAGCTTACGTGCCTAAGGAACGATTCCGCATCTAGGTAACAGTGCATTTCAGTAGCAGTAACCCTAGTGTCAGGTAGTCGAATCAAAGACCTCCACGCCACCGTAAAAGCGGTACAATACGAACTTTCAGTGCTTCAGCTTAAAAAGTGCAAAGAGCGCCAACATGTGAGCAAGTTTAGCCAACCAGAAAAAAAAAATCTGCCCCGATGCAGGTGTGCAGCAAGGGCAGCAAATAACACGCGAAATAATCACGCAGCAACCACGCGCGGACACAACCGCAAGTGTGAACGCCGCCAGAGTAAAAAAAAAAATGTCCAAGAACTGAAAAATAATTTCCTGCCAGCAGCGCGGAAAATGCTCCCGCTTTCCCCGATTGGCACGACACCGCACGGACGATCCCGCCTGGGTGCGCGATCGCTGGAGGTGGCTCGCGTAAATAGAAAGGCCGGTAACAAGTACAGCGCGCTCGCGGCTTGGACGGAATAAGGGAAAACAGAAGCGGATTCCGAGCGCACGCAGTGATGAGAACTTTCAGAAGAGAAGCAGAACGGCAGTGCAAGCACCCTTCATCCTCTCTTACCCTCTTTCAACCCTATAGCGGCGCAGCCGCCGCGACGGCTCAGTGGTTATGGCACTCGGCTGCTGGCCCGAAAGACGCGGGCTCGATCCCGGCCGCGGCGGTCGAGTTTCGATGGAGGCGAAATTCTAGAGGGCCGTGTACTGTGCGATGTTAGTGCACGTTAAAGAACCCCAGGTGGTGGAAATTTCCGAATCCCTTCACTACGGCGTCCCCCATAGCCTCAGTTGCTTTGGGAAGTTACACCCCCGTAAAGCTAAACCTAAACCTATAGCGGCTCGCAGAACCGCAACAAGACCGTAAAGCGGGCGAAGTAGCGGAAGCTTCCCCGTGAAGGCTGGGAGCAAGAAGACCAGCACAAATCGAAACTATCGCGTGCACGCTCCAGCCTGTAATATGCTATACACGTGAACAAACAACTGAAAACAACTTCCGGGCACCTCGCAAGCGTGGGATAAATCAGCATTAGCAAGCATTCATAACCGTTATTTGGTAAAATTTTTCACCCTCATAAACGCAGCGATGACGCGAGAAAGCGGAAAGCGCGATAAACTGCCCGAATTCAGTGGTCTCAGCTCGCAGTGACCAGAGCAGCACTGTAACTAACGGAAAGCAATTGCTCCGATCCTGCGCGGGAAGTGAAGCGAGACAACTAGCGGAAACGGGCACATAGTTCTGTATACTCGCGGTGCGGTAGTTAGTAGCCGTCAGCAATAAGCGCCAGAACCTGCCGGCAACAGCCGCGCCCCCTGGGGTCCTTGTTGTGGACAGAGGGTAGCGATACAAATAGCGAGAGTGGAACTTCTGCAGCCTTAGCGCATTGGCCTCTTATGAAGGAACATTGGTTGTTGAAAAGCGTATTCGCACGTCGTCCTGTCAAAGCAGGAAGTTCCGGACGTAGTATAAATAAAAGGCTGTTGCATGGTTGAGTACATCTGAAGTATATAAAGCGTTACATATTGCGAAGTTCGTTCCAGTGCACAGCCCCTAGAGGTACCCTGGGGTTATCACACAGAAGAGTGGCAATTTGGGCCTGACGTCGGTATGTCATGACGAAGTGTGGAAGCGCAAAATCAGAAGGACACAGCAGAAAAGTGAATGGGACGAGAGCTCGTCCCGTCCACTTCTCTGCCGTGTTCTTGTGATTTTGCGTTTCCAGACCTCGTTATCACACAGGTAACTGCGCAAGCACAAACAAGAGTGCACGCCAAGCAATGGAAACAAGGGTCTACGCGAAAACCTTTGCCTCAATAACAACCCCCCCCCCCCCCCCCTCGACTACTTCACCTGCGCCGCGAGAGAGGCAATACGGGGGAGTAAACGAAAAATGAAAAAGCTCAACGATTGTATTATCATTAATGCGTTTCACCAGCGCAACCGTTCTTTCCTTTGCAATTTTGTCCTCAAGAGCAATGTAGAGACGCCAACATCTGTGCATAGCGTTCTCGGACGGCTCCTCCCTGCCGATGCCGTCATAGTCGCACTATTACGTGACACCCCGTGACTAGCCACGTAGTGGTGACGTTATGACCACGTGAACATGAGATCGTAACGTGATGTGCCGCGCCGACGACGTCGCGCACGGCTGAAGTTAGCGTAGCTCCGCTATGGAAGAAATATCAGGTAAGTTAGGCACTGGCGTAGCTTATATAGTTAAAATCCAGCCAGAGCTAATATGGAGTTGGTCAGCTTAGCTACATGGTTTAAATCTCATGCTGATGCTACTGCGACCTGTTGCACGTCCATTCCTCAGTGCGCTGTTACTTTATACTAGCTGCCGCGTGTGCTCCGCAACCGTTTCTTCTGAATCCTGACGTTATCCTCAACGCAGTGGTCTGGCGTCGCACGGCTGCCGGGCGCGCTCGGACAGGTATCAGCGGCTACGCGGAAATTCTTGCCAGGAGACCCCTCAAACTAGCAGATACAGCTTTCGCTGAAAAATATGTACTTATGACCTCAGCTACTGCATGGCGTACCGCTGCACGCGCGGCCTCTTTCCCGTGTTGGGAGGTCATCTCGCAGCAGGAGCAGACACCCGGCCCCTCCAGTACGCGCATTCCGTGACCTTGGCGCTGTCTGCAGCACGCTACATCGTCGAATGCTGTAGCCTCAAAAAGGCTGTGGACGTGAAGGGACGCCGAGAGAGAACTAATGTACACGTTTAATGCAATACCGCGTTAAAACCAGCACGCTGTCATATACGGACAGAAGTGGCCGTGGTAGCTGTACTGAGCCTCCCACAAAAACGCCCACCCCACCGTAGACCTTAACGGGGCCAAGACCATCTGGCTACACTAATTTCCCGGCATCAGCTGCACACCAGTTTCCAGCTGCGACACGACGGCAATTCAGCTGTAATGAGACTTTCTCGGGGCAAAACACCAAAAATTCTGTGCAACCACAGTCGCAGGCACAAGCGGAGAGCGCCACACGTAGCGCGTAGTGCCGTCGATCGGTTGCCGGGAGCCGTGAATTATTCAAAGGCGCCAGCCGCCGTCGCATTTGTGGCGACGTAGGGCCAAGAACGCGGCAGCGACACCGCGCGAAGGAAAGGAGCAGGCAGCTACGAAGGCGACAAGTCTGTTACTTCGCGTGCCGACAAGCATTAGCGCAGCACGGCCACGCGCACATTTAGCGCGCGTTTACGTGGCAAAACGATGCCGGAGAGGTAGCAGCAGGTCGGCGCGGTTTAGCGGCGCCTTTGATACCCGTGCGAGTGCGGGATGCTAGGCGTGGGTGCACTCGCGCGAGAAGTCGCAAGGAGACGGAGAAAAAAAAAGAGTGGGTTGTTTTTCCGGCGGAAAGCCGGAAGAGAAGGGAGTGGGGAGGGAGATACCTGCGGAAGCAATTTGCATGTACGAAGTTTACAGTCCGCTAAGGTCGCGAGGGCGTCTCCCGCCCGCCGGCAGACCGAATTGTTTCGTCGCCTCGGTGATACATGTTGGCAGATCTTGGTGCGCGAGGCACCTTTCGAGTTCGCAGTCGGGCCAAAGCCAGGAAGAGCATAAACGTGGGACGGGAAAGAGTAACACATCAGACGACATTACGTGGGCAACCGTTTCCTTGCAAAATTTATCGGCACACAAGAGCAAGACAGATGTACTGGAACGCGCTTGTCAAGCGAAGGTGGAAGTGAATTCTAGGCAGTGTGATAGTTGGCAGCACATACGTAGGAAAAACTACGCTAATTGTAGATAACATTGTAACGCACAGTGACGACAGCACGCGGTGTAGCAATTATGGCATTGAATCACGTTGACTGTGCTTTAGATGCTTCCCCTTGCATAACACAAACGTGCGCGCAGCGACTACGTATGTAAGGATCTCGAAGAACACGACAACGCTAGGGAAGCGGCATGCTCCGAATGTGCGGGACATATGCATTAACTACCACCAGCATAGCATACTGGTGTCGGGTTAGAAACGGGAGCAAAGAATGCCCGGCGTAGGAAGCGAGGTGCCAGAGTCTTTACGCAAGACGACGACACGACCGTCCTGAAAAAAAAAAAAAACACGACTTTAGTACGGCCGGATGAGACCAATATCTCACGCAGCTGTCGTGTTCTCCAGACACGAGCTCGTCAGAAAGGGTGGTGATAAATGAGATCGAGAAGACGACGATGCTGATGCACACGCGATTGCCAATGAGCGAGCTATACGGTGTGCACAGCCAGGCGTTTGCTAGACTATTTGATTTCTCCAAACAGCTTTCGCCAATCTGTGGCGGCCTGTACACACGCTCCTCGAGTCGCCATAGCAGACCATGTACCGTCGTGTAGGCAACATTTTACGCTTCCACGTGCCCACACGAAGGTGCAACAAAAAGACGCGACCCTGGTGTTTTACGACCGAGACTCCTGAATGGCTACCGTCTATGATCCCGTCAGCGACGGGCCACGTATGGCAGCTTCCCATGCTCGAAAGCCGAACGAGGGGGCACGAAAGAGAAACTGGAGGAGTGGACGCACACACACGCACATAGCACGTAAACGTACAGACGTGCGCGTATATATCCTCGCGCGACTGCGCATTTAGGGCGCCCATTCTGGGGGGCCCCTTTTACGCGTCGCGAAATTAGCCGTCTTTATTGCTCGTAAAGCAGCGAATGGCACCCGGTCACTTGGAACGCGATTCAACTAGGTTACGCGCACAGACGGGCCATGCACAGAAATGCCCCCACGGAAACATTAATGAGGCATACTGAAGCGCTGTTAAAGCAAGAATGAGAACATGAATGTACGGATATCATTAGGGGGAGTGTTGAATAAAGAGGAATTGATGTCTTACTCCTATTAACGCTTATAAAGAGAAGGAAACGTAAACACGCTGACATACCTATGCCGCAGTTATGTCATAAAACCAAGGACGCATTGTTTATGGTGTCCAGGACCACATTGCGAGCATATTGCTCGAAATGCTGTGTCGTTGGTGGTCGCTCACTGCCGCATATCAGATACATAAAAAATTGCTGCCAGACATGTCAGTAGAGGAGTCTACTATTGGACTCTGTGCAATTGGTTTTAGGCTACACGTAACTTGCACAAATGGGGCCCCTGGACATGAAATTTGCTTGAGGTGCCAGCTTTGGGTTCAGCTGCATTGCTTTGGCAACGGAAAACTTTTCTGATGTGAACAAGCACTTTCGTTCGGTAATTTGGATACTATGCCATGTTCGCATTATTTTTAGTCGCATTCATTTCATCGTGCTGTGAAACAACCCACGCTCGACGCACCGACACGAAGCTGCGATGTAGTCGATTGAAGAGTACACGTACAGTCCGGACCACAATTTTCCAGAGCACGCTTCGGCGATCTAACTTTGTCACACCTTGCATTACAAAGTACTGTATACATATGTTAGTACATGCCGCTGGTGCCTGCGCATATGAACCAGAGAAACCACCACATAGTCTACGGAGCGCGCGAGGACCTTTTGGCCGCAGCTATACGTCGGAACCGAAACTGACCCCGAACCGAAACTGACGCCGACGAAGTGTTTAAGCCATTCACGCAGTCGGGACTGTACCGCTGTCTCGCCGGAGAACAAAACGGCGGGGTTTTTGAAAAATGTCCCCTCATTGGGAACCGACTTGTCCAGTACGAGCCTGCGGTAGCATCGACTTGAAGACGGCAGGCAACATCTCATGCGAACTCACTACCTAAAGCAGTTTACCAGAAAAGTGGTCGAGTCGTTCGAGTTAAGATGTTTCAGGACAAGAACCAATATGGACGAAATGGGCAGAATGCATATACGTGGATCTGTGTGCCACGCTCTGGTGAAAACGAATACTTTAGAAGTTTTGCGCCTTACAACAAGCTTTTAAAATACACCACGACGCCGTTCTAAGGTAAAAGTGCGCATACACTGAACTTAACGGCAAGTCTCCTTTGGCCATCAGCAGCCACAAGCATTTTAACGACGGCAAACAAAGCGGCGAAAGATCCAACATAGAAACGACGAAGACTGGGGAGATCGTTAGCACCGCTCCAGGAAAAAAAAAAAAAGATGAATGTGTGTACCCTGATGCGAGCTTAGGCTTTAAAAAAAAAAAAAACTTTCCCGGAACTAAAACTGTCGTAGCAGTGACTTGTTTCTTGCGCTTAGCAGCAGAAGCGGCATTACGCCTCCGCCAATTGAATTAGCAGTGGAAGTAATTAACGAACTATTGTCAGGAAGGTTAATATTGAAAACAGCACTTCACCTAGGCCATGGGAAGTGCTGCTACAGTTGCATGTTATTGCATGCAGCATGTTGCGAAGATGAAAGTGGGAAACGTAACAATGCCAGTCCTGCATGTAATGTGTAAGTGTAAATTGTTATCTGCAGGAATTCCTAGATCACGTCACGTGGCACACGCACTGTTTGTGTTTGTAGTGCAGGGTGATGAAGAAGTCAGAAAGCAAATATTCGATAATTCGAAGAGTATGAAATATAACGCGATGCTATGATTAACCACGAGACTGCAGCGGCGGCCTAGTCGTTGAGCACCCGCCTCGCATGCGGGAGGTACGGGGTTCGATCCACAGTGCCGCCGGGTACTCACCGGGGATACAATGGGTACAAGCTTTCCCCTGGTCTGGTGCTCGGCTTATTTAGGCTGAAATGCTTGGGAAATGGGTCTGTCACCCAACCAAAGCATGGCGCTCTTTAGCCTCAGATGCTCTTGCGCCGTAACGAATCAATCATTATCACAGAAATTACCGACTTGTTTTAAAAACGAAAAATGTCAGTCCACGTTTGTGACTGGAAGTGGCGTTGCAGCTTACCGTACAAACTAGAATTGATTTAAGGAGCGTACGCCTTTGACCCAGGGCGTGCCACTACGCCTACACAACTGCAGCACCAAGTTTCTGCTGCAAATGTAACTATTCTGGTGGTGCAATTTTTCGTTATTAAAAACGTTTTTTTTCTGTTAATTTCTGTAAGAATCGCATCTAGTGCGTATACTTTCGGAATCAATTTTTTTACTATATCTTGCTAAAGTAGATGTGCTCCGTGCTTTTGAATCACCTTGTATAAGCGGACGACGCAAGGCTAACACGATCCCCCCGGCACGGCCGGTGGGAGTCCACGCAAACCGCGAACGAGCACCGGAAGGCTGTCGTAAGCATTCCTCCCCAGGGAGCGCCTCGGCCGACGGCAAACATCCTACTTTCACGGGCTGTTTGCTCGCTTCGGGAGAGCGCATAAAACGCAGGGATCGCGCAGCTCGGCAGATTCCGAAACGATTGCATCCACGCGGAGCCAAGCGGGCGAGATAAACACGCGGCGACAGCTTCGCACAATGACCGCAAGAGTGGACGACTCGTGCGCGCGTGCACAGGATCGCTGCCTGCGCCGCTGCTTTTTAATTGGACGCGCTGCTTTCACTTCTGGGACAAAGCGAGGAAGCACCGATATGCGGGCAGGCGCGAGCGGCTGGAATGGAACGGAAGATGGCAGCATTTTAGTCGTCGGATAATTGAGAGTGATGCGTTAGCCTTCAGCATGTTGATGTAAGCTGCAATGATGTCCTCGTTTTCGGCGTCTTCGCAGCATTTTACTCAATGCTTACCACAACCGCCTCATTTCCGAGTCTGCTGAAGGACAGAAGTGATGTAGTTCAAGTATTTCATGCAATTTTATGACATTATGTAGCTGCAATTTTCTATTTGTTACGCATATATTTTTAGTTTGTTGAGGACCTACTCCGAGACGAGGTACATCATCAGCCTAACTACACCCACTGCAGGACAGAGGTCTCATATCCAATTAGCCCTGTCCTGTGCCAGCTGCGGCCACCGTATCCCCGCAAACTTCTTATTCTAATCCGCCCACCCAACTTTATGCCGCGTCCTGCTGCGCTTGCCTTCTCTTGGAATCCACTCCGTTACCCCCAAGGACCAGCGGTTATCTTTCCTTCGCATTACATGCCCTGCCCAAGCCCATTTCTTCCTCTCGAATTCGACTAGGATTTTATTAACCCGTGAATAGATATATGCCGCCTAACTGAGATTGTGCATCATTAAATCTCTACCATTACGACTTGGATTCGAAGAAAATTTTTTTTTCGAGAGTCTCCTTCCATTTACCTTTGACGGAAGGTGTAAGTGCTTTCATCGCAAGGACGTTTTACCGTCTTTTTCCGCGCTTTTATTTTACTTATCTGAACGCGCCCAGACGACCATGAGACTGCATTCTCGAAAGCGCGCCCACACTCTAATCCACAACATTTGCCTGAAGACTCAGGCACATCCTCATATAGCAAGCTTTTCGGAGAGAGGACGAGAGTTCACTTGCAGCATGCTCGTACTAGGCTGATGCCATGCATCTCAGAGAAAGTCACCGCTACATCTGTCAGAGAGAAAAAGTATTCGATTGGTACGTAGTGCAGAGCGGCAGTCAACCGCGCGATAAAAGAGTTCCCTGTTGTACTGCTTGCACCTGTACCTTAGTCACCAGCTAAGATAAGGGAAAGACGACGCATGCGAAGCCTCGAAAAACAGGGGACACCGTGAGAACGGCGTAGTGTGCCGTGTAAAGTTGCGGTACACAGCAAACAAACCACGCCTGCTTCGTGCCACGATGGCACCGGTGTGCGGGTCCTGCTTCGCTTACAAGCCTGGCGGTGGGCTGCTTCTCGGAAGGGAAACCCCCTCATTACAATGCATTGCAGACGACGCTGCAGATAAATAAAATAACTAAATGAAAATGAATAAAAACCGCGCGACGGCGAACTAGTTCTGACTGCAGAGGGGCCCGACCGGCCAGAGATTACAGGCGCGGAGCGGTTACCACCTTCCAGTAACCAGTCCCAGAGCGGCCTCGCCGAGGTCGCAGGCTGCAATTAGCGGCTCCCGCACGTTTTCAGACTGCGTCCCAAGACCGCGATCAGCGAGATCGGCATCCGCTTCGCGCTACTTTGTTTTATTTTCGTGCGGGCGGTGAACAATACGGACGAGCATTTAAATTGACGCGCGAGACCTTATCGGCGAGAAACAAAGGAGTAGCTAGTAAGAGTTGCTCAGGAGGTGTTAATGGGGTCAACCTTACGAGTAGTTATTGAAGAGATTGCATTCAAGTCATGCTGCAGTGCAAACATTTAGAATGAGGCTACTAAAGGACGATGGGCAGATTAATTTTCAGTTTTCAGCGTAGCAAAATAAGTGAAAAGAACTTAAGCGAATGCCATTCGTTCTTCCATTCAGAGAAATCGTAGATTTCCTGATCCGACTAAAGCACAATGAAGAATGCGGACGCGTGTAGCCTTGCCGTCTGCCACAATGATCAAGAGGCTTCGGCGGTCTGCCGAGGACTGACACGGCGTTCGGTTACTGGCGGCAGAGATTCAAAAATGCAGTGAACCGTTTCATGCTTACGTTAACGAATTCTCAATGATCGAAATAAGGACACATTCCCATTGACGAGACGCCGACGTCGCGCGACCAATTTCAGTTGTCCGTCTCTATCCAGGTATGCAGTTTTCGAACAAAAAGAAAGTTTGCAATGAGTGACGTAAACAGTTTCAGCCAATTGGACGGAACGTGGCACACACTTCGTCAGACGCAACAGAGCACTGGCATAGGTAAAGCTCTCGGACAGGAAGTCAAGCCAAAGGTGCCCCTTGCAAAGTTTCGAAAGGTTAGAGTACAAGAAGCGCATACTAGTGACAGGTAACACGCGGCTTCCAGTGGGTGACGTAAACAGTTTCAGCCAATTGGACGGAACGTGGCACGCACTTCGTCAGACGCAACAGAGCACTGGCATACGTAAAGCTCTCGGACAAGAGGTCAAGCCAAAGGTGCCCCTTGCAAAGTTTCTAAAGGTTAGAGTACAAGAAGCGCATACTAGTGACAGGTAACACGCGGCTTCCAGTGAGTGACGTAAACAGTTTCAGCCAATTGGACGGAACGTGGCACACACTTCGTCAGACGCAACAGAGCGCTGGCATACGTAAAGCTCTCGGACAGGAGGTCAAGCAAAGGTGCCCCTTGCCAAGTTTCGAAAGGTTAGAGTACAAGAAGCGCATACTAGTGAGAGGTAATACGCGGCTTCCTGCCGCACATTCAATGCAAACCTTACGGCAGATGTCAAGGTTGGAATTTCGCACCCGCAGCACGTATAAGCTGTAAGTGCAACCAAGGTCTGCCCCCCGCTAACACGGATAAGAAAGATTACAACGAGTGCACTCGCGCGCGCCAAACGAATGCAACGCTCGAATGCGCGCCCCGACAAGCTTGATCGAACGGAGACCCCGCTCCAAGCAGGCGCGGTGGACGCCTGCAGATGCGAAAACCACGGCTCGAGGCGGCACAGCCAATGAAGCGTCGAGCGCGCCGCTCTAAAAGAACACGCCCAAAAGCAGGAAGTCTGCCTCTCGGGATCCAACTACCGATTAGACGTCAGAGGCGATAAGCTAATTAGCCGTGAAAAAGAGCCGTACAAACACGCCGCCACACTGACGATGACTAGCGGCGATTTGGCGTGAATGAAACCGGCTTGCGGGCGCTGCAGAATCGCGCGCATGCGAGAAGGGTTCGACGCAGGCGCCCGCAATCCGCTCTGCGAAAGAGGCGGACATAACGTTGAATGAGCGCTAATTGGTCGGCCCAGCTCGAAAAGCTGAAATGCCAAAGAAAGGCGTGGAGTAAAGAACTTGCTTCAAGGATCACGGCACAAGGTACAAGAAAGGAATCACAACGAAGCGACGTATAGCCACTCGTTTCGGTGCCGCTTGAAACGTGAAAGCTCTGCAACGACGCGTGAACTGGGCACCCAGTTGTCAGCTCTACAGCCTACTTAATGACACGACCTAGGCGACACAGGCTCAGTTTGGAAGAAAACTCTTCAGGTCGGTTGAGCCGCCTCTGTCATGCTAACCACCAGTCGACATTGGTCAACTAGCGCTGCTCATTTCTCCACGTTCATGGGCCTCCTCCCGAACACAGCATCACAGTTCGGGATCCAATTGCAGTGCGGCGGCGCCGCAACCGAAACCTTGGTGTACGCGTGTGCAACAATGCAACTCAATTAGTCAACGAAGAAGGGCGACGCCGCGGCGCCGGCCGATCGACCCGGACCAGTACTGGCGCGACGCCTGGGCGGTGGCGACATACCGGAAGACGGAAAGCGATCAATCCTGCCGAAATGACGGGACCCAGAGAACCCGTCTGCACAGAGGTCTGCACAGCGCAGAACCAAAGGAAAAAACCACGACGCGCTGTTCGGCGCCTGTCCACCCCAACAGACGCAAAAAAAAAACTGCTGGACGTTCTATCGTTCCGACCGCGTTTCGGTGGTGGCGAAACGCAAATGGCTCCCGTGTGCTGTGCGATGTAGTGCAAGTTAAACATCCCCAGTTGGTCGAAAGTATTCTGGAGCTCTCCACTACGGAACCTCTTCGTTGTTTCTTTCGCTCCCACCTTCCTCCCTTCCTTTGCGGCGCGGTTCGGGTGTCCACCGAGATATGCGACAGTTACTGCGCCATTTCCTTTCCTCAAAAACCAATTTTTCCATCGTCCGTCGGGCCGAACAAGTGACTATGTGCACTGGAATTCGACGCGCGGGTTGACAAGCCTATATGCACTGGGAATCCACTTTACTTAACGCCACCGTTTGATACGAAAGTCATGACGCCTCTATAGACGTACCAATGACGCGAAAAATGGCACAGCTTGCGCAGCTGTCTGGCTTTCAAAACTTGCCGACTAAGCCTCATGCTCCTAGGGGCTTTTCCTACAGCGCCTGCCGAAGTTGTAAGAAACTAATATACGAAAGTTGCAAGAGGAGCACTGTCAAGCTTGAACACTCATTCCAGGACTTCGGTTTGTCGTCGCCTTCAATGATTGGTCTTCACAGAACGTAATGCAGATGTTCGGCCAGGTGAACAGCAGACTCGCTTTAACAGACGGATTTCATGCTTGCGGGTATCGCGCCACCTCTAGTTGTTGGGTATTACTGCAGATGGAAACTGTCGTAATCGCGAAATGAGCGCGGGTTGGAATAACGATCGAACTCAAGTATTCGGGAAAAGTAATGGTCAATAACGAGGCATGTCTAAGAAAGATGGAACGCGATGTAGACGGGAAAAGAAAAAGAAAAACCTAGAAGTGAAAAAAAGAGAAGACGAGAAAGAATTAAGACACCATTTGTCTTACTTCGCAGTCTTTTCGACCGCTGCGGACGGCCACGCTTCGGCGCAAACGTGAAAAATCGCTTTTCCGCAACGCGCTACGTTTTTTTTTATTTTTCAATAGTTTTATACTCCGCGCGTTTCATTCCGAACCGGGCCTCCTAAACCTGGGAAACGTGGCGTTTCGCCATTCTCGAAACAAAACGCAGGGCAAAGCCCAAAACACGCGCACACAGTGCCGTTTAAGATAAATGAAAAACCGATATGGTTGCGGAAAATTCTGAATCACCGGAGCCTTCTTCGGAGTGGAAATAAATGCATTAAGGGAGTAAAGAAAAGTGAACCATCTCCGATGCTTTTGAGGACGAAAAAATGTCCGGGACGGGACACCGAAACGCCCCGCAGAAGAGCGGCGATGTATGCGGATAACAAGCGATCGCGCACGAAAAAGCATTGGCGGAACGAAGCGAATAGGTTCCTGGCACATCTGCTTCGGTCCAATGATCGAATGAGCAGGAGAAAAATCCCTGCGCTCTATCGCGGTCTCCCGTTCCGTTCCGAAAGAGGGAAGCTGTTCGGAAGAGCACTGTTCCGACTCCCGAGAAAACAATGAAAACAAAACGAGGGCTTTGCAAACCTGGAAGCTAGGTAGCAAAGGCGCCGAAAGAAAAAAAAAAAGCATAGAGTGAATGGTTGGAGTTAGTCAGGAATCCAAGAGCCAGTTGATTCGCCGACATGCTCGATAGCTTTGAAATGCCGAATTCTTGCCGTCTAATAGTGCCGGCATGTTAAAGGTAGAGCAGCAGCTATGTCGATTCGTACCGAGGCTGCAAAAGCAGGCGTTACCAACGCACCGTAGATTGCCTCTTCCCTGCTGGAAGGCACGCCTACTGGCGCCAGCGGCACGCGTTAGAGGAAGTAGTGGATAGGAGAGGGATAAGGGTGTTTCGAATGCGGTTCGTCATATCTGTTGACGAGCCCCATGCCTCTTCGCATTATAAACTTTCAAGCGACGGCTTACATAAAGCGGGACAGTTTACTCGGTTGCCCTCTCACGATGGGCGGATGTCTGCACTGAAACATCCGTGATGTGTTAGCGGGTCAGCAGACTATAAAATAGCTGGTGCATTTCTGGCGCCACCCCCATAAAAGCTACTAACCTTGTGCCATGGCGCTCTTTAGCCACAGATGCCCTTGCGCCATTAAAATTCTTTATCGTCGTTACCACCATCATCACTAAAGTGACACCTCCGTAAGCCTGGAGAGCTCGCTCAGCGCTAATAAAAATGTGCGGTCTGAGTAGTGCAAAGAAAAGTGGTTCGCGCGGAGGGTTCAATCAGTCCACGTTGCGGAAGCTATCGAAGCGCGGGCCTGCTGTTGGCACTCCCGGGACGGCGCGCGATCGGCCGGCTAATGGATCCGTGTCGGAGCACTCCAAGATTCGTCAGCGTATAAGTCGTTGAGTTCAAGCATACTTGCAACGCTTAGGAAAAAAACTGATAAAGAAGGCCAAGCATACGACAGCATGTCCTGCGTGTCTGTTTCATTTGAGAAAAATGCGCGAGTCAGTCGTGAACCGCCTTCACTTGCGGAACATCTTTTCGATCCTACTAGCAGGGGCCACCTCCGTACCTTGCAGAGCCTACAGGGCAGAAAGGAATCCCCTCGTGGCAGCGACCGTCGTCGGTCATCATCCGAGTCGGGTGGACGAGAGGGGGCGATGCAAGCAGCTGCGGATCGCGTATTTCTGTAGACTCGTTCGGCGCGTGATCGGCGCGGACGGCCCGAGGGTCATCGATCGAGCAGGCGATGACGGAGAAACTACGAGCGCAGTGCTTCTCCCGGCTTGCCGGCCACCTCTCCACCAGAGCCGGCGAGTACACCTGTATTGGGGCGCGGCGCGTGTGGGCTGGTCCACGCTCGGAAAGCCAGCGACACGCTCTGTACAGGCGTAGTGCGACACGCGAGCGCGCGGCCGGCGGAAAGGCCTAATCCGGCGGCGTTTCTCGCGCTGTCAAGAGACCACGAGGTTCTCGGGAGGCGGAGAAAAAGCTCGGGCACTCACTTTCTTCGAGAGTCCCCTCCTCCCCCTTTGGTTGATTTGGATTTAGAGGGGAAAACGGAAACGCGTTTAAGTTTTCAGAATCCCCGGGCACTATGCGTGGGCTCAGCAATTCGCGGGCTCATCGCTCATAGGCCTGGAATGAGAAGGAAAGGTGCAGAAATGTACGCGAGACCTCACAACGGGCGAGATACTCTGGGCACGTCAGGAGAGCTTTCATGGAGGGAGATAAAGCGAAAGGTTGGCGGCGAAGAGAAGCGCCACGAAGAAGAGAACTCGGATGCTAGTCAATTTTAAGCGGAGATATTTTTCGATGAGCTTGCGACAGAGCGTATCACTTATAGTCATTCGCAATGATCCCGATGGTAACAGCGCAATCGGCCACAAAATATTAGGAAAAGTGCGTCCCTCGCGATCCAACGAGAGTTGTACCGAGCACCGAAAAAATGCGACCAGTAGGTTTCATTTCCGTGTGCTTGGTTCTATCAACAAACTTCACATATGTGCTGCAGGAAAATGGACGTCCAAGAGGGTAGTTGCATAATTTAGGTCGTTGTCAGGAAACGTACAGAAGTTACTCAATGTGCGCTATAGCAGAGCACGGATTTGCAAGGCAAACAAGTTCGGGATCATTCAACGACTGCGTGCGCAAGTTTTTCTAGCAAATGTAAAACCGCGCCAACTTTGCGCCATTGGTTTGCCAAGCATCGACGGAGAGTAAACTACAATGCCTTCTTCCGGTCGTGCATTGCTTCAAGGAGTCGTTGAGTTCTCATGCGTCCGTCCCGCCACATCTCGAAGAACCCAAAGCCGTGTTTTCACGACAGCGTCGTTACAGTACACTGCAAAACCACCGATGAGGTGTAGACGCGGCCCCTTCGGAAGCAAATCGCGGTGAAGTGATAACCAGTCATAGGTGCGCACGACTGGCGCATGTATATTGCATGCATAACTAAACTGGGAGACCGTCGCAGCAGCCCGTCCGCCGCCGGAACGCGCTTGTGCAAGAAAGCATAGACTGAAACAACCAATATAAGCGCAGTTTTGCGAGTTTTGCGAGTTTTGCACGCGACATCGCAGCACGTGTGCGTAAAGCGGTGGAAATACCCGAAGGACGATACGACAGCAAAGGGGTAAACTCCACGCTATCTTCTTGGCGACCTGGAGGTCCCGCGCATCTCCCCCGGCGAGTCCATTATGGGAATGTGCACGCATTTGTTTAAGCGGCTGCCCTCCATTACAACCGCCGCTCGGTTACTCCCTCCTCCCATCTCCGGCACCCGCCGCATCGACGTTTCCTCGCCGAGAGGGGAGTAGGCTATTTGCCGCTACGGCTCTGCGACTGTCTAAACCGAGCCCCGCTGGGGAGGGACAAAAAAAAAAGATCTTCGCCTCGCATATTTCTCACGGCTTCTCCACCAATGCATAGACTTTCTTTTTATTTCAACCTGCCTGTACTAAACGCCTTTCGAAATCCCGTACTTGTCGGAGTGAAGGTCTAACGGATTCTTTCTTCGGGCTAAAAATATGACCGCAACAAAGTAAGCATTCGAAGAGACGGGTGAAAAAACGAGGGTTATCAAACGAGCGCCAGATAACCCTAAGTGGCAGCCCGGCCATCGATATCGGCGGCGATACACGGGTCGTTGCGAAAAGCGGGCAGCTGTGCGCGCACGAGCCCCCGTAGAGAGAAGGAACATCCGGCCGACGCATCAAGCAGAGAGGAGCCGTGCGCCATTGAGCGGAATGGATACCGTGAGCGATCGAAGGAAGAAGAGGAGGAGGAGGAGGAAAATGTGCCAGCAGCACACAAGTGGGTGGAGGCAGTGGGGGAATGGTGCTGCCGCGCCAGTCGACGGAGAATAAGCGGGTGGCAGCGACTGTTACGACCACCTTCCTGCAGCCGGCAGACGACGAAGAGTGCGCCACATTCGCTTGCACGCGATATAGCGCGCGCGAGGCAGGGAACGACGAAAACGAAGGGCAATCCAAACACACAGCCACAAAGAAGCGAGCGCTGCAAGACCGTACCTCTGTCCTCAGCGCAACGAGTCAGAGGAGAGAGATGCGGTGGCGACGCGGCGGAGGTGCAACCGCACTCATCATCGAAATGGAGACGTGGACCCTGGCTACGCACGGCCGCGGAGAAAATGGAGGGGCATCAAGAGGAACTGCGGAGTCGTGATCGGAAGGGGAGGAGAGAGACGCTGCTTCAAGATCCATCCGGATCAATGAAGGACGGGTGCAGAAGTAGGGGTGACCGTGCCTGTGAACCTGGAGGAGGCGCGCCCTTCGACGGAGGGGCTGGACGTCTCGAGACGGGCGCGGCCCGGCCGGCTGATAGCACGCATTTTCTCGGGAACGCTTTTGGCCCGCGGGAGACGACGCAAGCGAGAAGAAAGGACGCTCGTCGAGACGACTGGCTAGACGGGCGCGCGGCGGTCAGGTTGTATGCAAGGCCAGGGACGGTGCAAACGACGGTCGGCGGTGGCGTGCACTGAAAGAAAAGCCGCTGCACGGGCGAAGCATGTTCGACGGGGGCCGCGTTTCTGTGCCCAGATTTCAATGTCAGCCCACCTTGAACTGGCCTGGGGAGAAACAAAGCGAAAACAATGCAGATTTTTTTTTATAACTCTCGAGGCAAGTGTTTTCGAGACGCAGTTCGGTTTCAGTTCTTGCTAGAAAGCCACAGAGGTGCATGACAACTAATGTTCGAAGGAAGTATTCACCCTTAAAATATTTAGATCACCAAATATTCCCTATAACAATGTACACATGCGTATATGTAAATGGGAACTACGCTCACGCTGACCACTGCGCATGTCGAGTCCTATAAATTTGCTCAAACTGTCAAGGAAACATGAACTTCCAAGCTCCCATTTGTAAACGCACAATGCGAATTGCTAATGTAACGTTTAATTTTGCGCGCTCACTCAAACGCTCGAAGCAGCCCACGGCCGCCAAACTCAGACACGGAAAGGGCACTTCTC
This sequence comes from Amblyomma americanum, assembly GCF_052857255.1. Classification (NCBI taxonomy): domain Eukaryota; kingdom Metazoa; phylum Arthropoda; class Arachnida; order Ixodida; family Ixodidae; genus Amblyomma; species Amblyomma americanum. The sequence continues at coordinate 9,733,001 of NC_135498.1, forward strand.
CTTGCACTCGGAAGCTATGGGGCAAAAACAACAAAACGAACTCGGAGCACTCGCGACACCAGCAATTGACTTTTACATGGCAAGATGCAAATGATACACGCGTTCTTGTAATGAACACAGAATTCTAGATGTCAAAACTGGTTAAACACTCGTCGTAACAAGGCCAACTAAACTCAAGCAAAACTGCAAGCTAGCTTTCTTTACATACATTTTGCAATGAATAAACAACGGTTACCAATTGCAGTAGCTTCCAGCCCGTGCATATTTTCTCGGCGTGGCGTAGTTATGCACAGAACGGCAAGAAAACTAGTCCGGGCTTCAACTAGAACTAGTCCCGTCCTGACTCCGATACAGTCAGCTAACAGCATATAGTCATTACCAACGCTGCGTGCGTTCGGTGCCGGAACAGCGAACAAATGAAGCAATGAGCACGCTCTCAAAGGCGCCAGACCGAGAAAGAAAACAAGCCAGCGACGAAGCCGACTGCCAAGTCAGCGGGGTCTAGTCGGCTGCGAGACGGCGCTAAAAGCGTCGCCGCCGTCAGACAGGCTCCTCCCTGTCGTCGCGCATACTCGATCAGCGGCAGACACACAGATAGGTGGAATGGAATCCCAGTGCACGAGACAGAAGAAGCCGCGCCGGCGAGCCAACACGTCCAGGGCCGAGACAGCAGCTAAGAAAAAAAAATTAAATCCTCCCCGACTCGCTGCTAATACTGGCAGGTGCCCCACAAAACACTTGCTTGCGCTGCACCGTTGAGAAACAACTCGTTTTTTTTTTTTCACCAGACTGATGACGAAACGAAGACGGAAGACAGTGACAGCGCTAGGAGGTATCAAAAACATGCAGACAGTCACCAGGACAGGACAGGAAGTGTCGGGTCAATACATTTTGCTTTTAGCTGCAGACCACACTGAAAACAACGCATTTCTGGCTCGCAGCCCAAGGAAACCCGAGAAAAGCCGCCGCAGACCTCTGTAGCCATGTACCGCAAGCTTTCCTGCACAACCATTTCGCAGGGAGGGAGAGAAGGAGGGAAGTGGCGTGCCAATGTGCAGCATCCGGGCAGTTCTCGTCGGCGAAGCGCAGGAATGCACACGACACACTTCTGACGGATGAGGCGGCCCCAAACAGGGGCCCTGTAAGAAGCGAGAGAGGGTGGGAAGCTGCAAAGGCACCGCGAAGGGACAGGGCGGGCAGTGGGCGGAAGAGGAGGCCGCGCGGGTTCTCCAAGCGCGTGCCAGGGGATAACTGGACTGTGTCATTGCCAACGGAAGGAGGCAGCATCAGGAGGGAGAGAGAGTGCAGGGTACAGGGCTCGGGCTTTCGGGGCCCCGCACAGAGAGATTCATACCGAGGGAGCGCACAGGTCTGCGTGTTTGTAGAGCAATTACGGGACGCAATTAATTAAACGAGCCATGAAGGAAGAGATTTGGGAATGTAGCACTCTGAAAGCAGCCCTCTCCTCTCTTGCCGCCTCTCACTTTCTCATTTAGCAGAAGTTCAGGGCAGAATTTTTAATCAGAGTAATGGTGTGTGCCCGCGCTTACAAAAACCGGACTTTTGCGAGCGGCTAGGCCTCGGGAGAAGAGAAATATGTAGGCGCGTGCAATGCAGCGCAGACTATGTGCGGCAGGCGGCTGGTGATTGGAAGCTGCAGCAAAGACTGGCTCTTCACTGCATCGCGAAAACAAAGCTAATTCTGATCTTGACAAGTTTCCCAACGCTCGAGCTCTGATCACTCCATTTACGAAAGTAGTCAACATAACCGCACCCTCAGCTGCCAGTTTTCGGACATCCCACCTGCAGCAGCAGTGCCAGCTAACTGCGGCACATTTCAGAGCGTGGGTAGTCCATCTTACTACCATAGGTGGCGCTATAATCTGCCGGCGTCCAATAATCTGGCTGAAAATAACTAGAAAACTAACCAGCAAGTATGCCGGGCACGAGGACGAAGAAAATATTAAACAGGCAAAAAACGGGGAAGGCAAAAATTGGATTAACTCAATAGAAAAGAAGCAGAGTGTATAACTATCGAAACTAGAAAAGGCAGATCAGGAAGGAATCGTATGATAACTCAGGAGGCAGTGCCCTCCTATTTGAAGTTAGGCCAGGGTGTCCTAGAACGCGATGCTACAAGTAGAAATTTAACGAAGAAGATGACACATGTGCTGCGTGTTTTAAATTTGTAGAAACAATTGAACATGGCATACTCAAATATGATGGCATCCAACCGGATGTCGATGCAGACAATCACTCTTTCTGAGGCCCTAAGGTTTAGAGATAACATTGGTCATGCAAATAAATCTGCGCTCAAAGTTGGCAAAAAGCAATTGGGAGATTTGTGGGTCAAAAGCAGAGAGATTAGATAAGGTTAGGAGTGTAGGAAGACGTATTTAAAGAAAATAGCCAATTTTATTAACGATTTATACACAGTTCAACAAAAATAAAGGAAAAATCCGAGCACAGTAGCAGCTGCCACCACCCCGTTTCAAAGAGGACGCTCCTATTCCATCCATGCATCTAACCGTTCAGGTATTTTGCCAATGTTCGAGGCATCAAGAAACCCTAGTGCCTGTCGCGACTTTCGCGCCTGCAACGAAAAAATGAATGAGTTGGACTGTGCCCGAGTCTTTTTTAAGTAATCGTATCTAATTTCACGCCAATCTTATCCCGTATGTGAGCTGGACTAGTCGGTCCACAGTACCAACGGAACCTGGCCGTTTCATTGTGCCGTTACGGTAGAGCAGATGCTGCCATTTCAATAACCGTCCAGACCATTTTCTAACGCTTTCCAACTATAATTCTAGAAGGCAACCTAACCACACCACAAAAAAAGGGTGCTGCTGGAGCTCCACAGCACGGCTTGACAGAAAAACCCGGTTGCCTAAGAACTGTTGAAAAGGATGGTGCAGCTTCAAACTGTTGCGCTGCCATTTTTTTTTACATGAATTTATACGGGTGTTTCAAACCTGTTTTCCGCAACTTCGGGCCCTGCGTACTTTCTTTACCGTTTTTTGCGACCTTCGGGTTTACGTTTGTGCGAACCCTCCTTCCCAGTTAATGAAAGCGGCCATGTATCTAGACGGGTGTTTAAAGGAAGCTACCCATGCCTTATCTGGAGAGGCGACATCTGGCGGACAAACGTAGTACGCACGGAAACGTGTTTAAAGCCACGAGCAGCAGCGACCGCGCTCACCGAACACGCCCTTCAAAAATAGGCCAGCTACAATGGTGCGATTAGAGGTGCGATGGTTATGAAAAGTCGTGCTTTGACTACACGTTTTACAGCGTGCAGCCCCGTTTATAACGCGTGCTTCAAATTGTACAACTGCACGAAGGAATGCAGGATAAAAGTAACGAATGACCAGAGAACGGAAACAGCCATATAGGATGCATCAGGTTCGGAAAACAAAGTCTTAAACAATGGAATCAGCGCCTCATTGCAGTCGAGGGCGCGATGACAGGAACGCCGAAGCCGGCTACACAAGATCGGTGGCTGAGCAATTCGCGCGCGAACCGTAATACCGGGTATACAAGGGCTCCAGCATGGCGACGAGACGGGAGCAGAATAAACCCTTCGGCCGCGACTGAATATGAATGGGTGTAGAGTAGTTGGCGCTACGCCGTAGGAATGAGAAACTGGCATACGCGGCATCGCCGGCGACGTGAGTGGATTAGGCGGCGCCGGAGAACCGAGCTCCGACCGTTCAGAGAGGGCCGAAGAGGATGCCTACGCAGCGGCGCACGCGGGATCAATCGGGACGATAACGCACCGGCGGGAATGAATGCGTTCGCCTCCCCGTCTTTTCGCGGGCCCAATCGTCCGCGGGTGAGAGGGGGCAGAGGCGAGAAATTGCTCCGCCGGATAACGGCAGTCAAGCAGAGTTTGCGCTCGCGGCTCGAGCTCGGCGGCGCACGGCCATCCTGCGTCAGATTGCCAGGCCGGGTGTCTCTTAATGCGAGTGCGCTGCGTCCTGCGAAGAGTTTTGCCAGGAGGCTTCGCGCCGAAGTGGACGTCACATAAAAGACCCCTTACAGTGACGTCATCCGTCGCACAAGTGGAGTTTCTGCAGAGCGGCAAGCCGTGGCGCACCCGTTCGAGGTAAAATACCGCAAGACCTTCCCCATTTGCCCTTGCAATAACGAAAACGCACACAAGAAGCACGACCCCATAGAAAGATCCCGCAGGCTCTCGGCGAAATATGTAAAGCCAATAGAGATTCTCATCAAGCATGCAGCGGCGCAGCTCTTCGCAAAGGCGACCGGGAGCAGGTGCATGCACCGTCTAGAGCACGCACGCGATCCAGCGAACGGATCGTTACGCAGCCACGCGGTTCGCTCGGTTGTGCAACTGTGGAGACGAACGGAGGTGCAGCGACGGGTGCACGTTCATTTCTCATCACGAAAACCAGTATGGTAATAACACGCTCGAGTTCACACCGCGAAAGGAGGGTACGCGGCGTGGGGAGGGGAAAAGAAAATTAAACGGATTCGCAGGCGCGCGGGCCATGGAAGAGCAGGGCGAATGTAAATATCTGCATCTCTCCTCCCCTCTACAGCACCTCGTTATCTACGACAAGCAAGGTCGCTGTCGCCGTCTCGCAATCGCGTCTGGCCACCATGTTTCAGAACGGCGGGACTCGGCCGGCCGCGAAAGAAAGGCGAATCGTCCTCGCCCACATATGTACACGAGCGCTCACATTTTTACACGCGCAGCGCGACTCGACAGGAGAGGGTAAGAGAATAATCGAGACGCAGCCGGTAACAACGGAGCGAGGAGTGGCGGCACCGGGCGCTCGCTTCCCCGTTATAATCAAATCCCCGCCGAAGACGTGAGGATATCTTCTCGCTGTTCTCCGTTCTACCTACACCGCATTGTTCGTCGCTGTCTCTCCTTCCCTCCGTCCCTTCCTTCACTCTTGGTGCTTCTCGGCGAGTCTTGCCAGCCGGTGTTCTCGCCATTTGCGTATCCGCTAAAGAAAAAGCCGTTCCCGAAGCTCTTTGAACAGCGTATTTGCTCCGGTGCCTGCCTGGCGTGACTCGACGAGTAATATTTTCGCGTTCTCACCGTTTACCTCTGTCGAGATCTCGTTGATCAAGTCGGGGATTTTCGATGTTCTTTTTTGATTCCAACATGGCACGCGGAAAATAAATGCAAGAAGAAACAATTACTCGGGTCAAGACTGAATTGGAAAGAAGGAGGAGACTATCCTCCATCCATGCACGCGTGGGCCGGAGGGCACATTTCCTGTCGTTGCTCTGCCCCGCTGTTTCGATTCTTCACAACCTCTTCCCCTTCCCGCGCCCTTACGGTGAGAGAATTCCGGCGACAGTGTTTAATTGCGAACGTCGGCCACTTTTCGAGATGGAAAGAGGTCCAGGATGAAGCAGGCAGCTGGTGCGCATACGCTCACCGCCTGGACTGAGCGGGAACGAGCTGAGCAGTTGTCAGGTATGTGCAACGCGGTGTTAGAGGCGGGGCTTCGATCCCACCGCTGCCACCAGTTGTTAGATGTGGGCCCCTGGTTCGCCTGGGCCGCCTCTCGCCAGGTCGACGTCCACGGGTTCCGGATCGGGAGTATGCTGTTACGGGTTGACGAAGAGACGAGATGAGCATCGAGGTGTAGAAGAGGCTGAAAGGGGTTTGATTACATTTTTACAGAGCTCGAAAGAGTGAATCGGCAGCTGGCTGATCACATGCCAGATTGCTGCTTAAATAGGGTCCCCTGGTCCCTAGTTGGGGAATTTAGTTCATTAAAAATGCATCCAATCACTGTGATGTCGAACACGTGTCCAGCCTTTAGGATCCACCTACCAGGACGCCCCCAACAACACTCTCGCCTCTTCTGGCAAGTTATGGTCCGTTCTGTCCCTGCAGCAATGATGAAAGCCCAATCGGCGCCGAAGGTCAGTCACCTGCACTGCACAGCGCTCCGTGGGAACAAAAGGCTGCCGCTGCACTTTCGCAGATGGTTCCACGTAAGGGGAAGACTAGGTCTTTTCCGAAGCACCAACATTCTGGCGTCGCTGGCTTAAACACAGCCGCGTCTGCCGTGTCTGTGTCCCGGGTGGGTCCGGCGTCGTGAGCTAATGGGAACCATGGTCCCGAGAAATGCACCCAGGCAGCGGATGACCGTCTCAACCCGTAAACAACAGGGGCGGGTCCCTCGTTGACGCCGCCACCTGCATTCGTGGCGCCGCAGCCACGCCGACGGCCCTTTAAAGCATCTGTCGATTAGTGACTCCCAGTCGCTCGAACATTATTGTCATGTTGGCGTTCTCCGTCCGTAACAGCGGAAACCTCTATCCGCCGAGAGAAAACAGACCGACAGCGCGGAAGTTTTCTCGGACATCTCACGGCGGCCGACATGCCTGGTGTATTTCTGTGAAGAGATGGGAGCTGCGGGCCCGTCTTGAAACGCCCTCTCAGCTCATGCTCATGTGTTTTGCGGCGTCCCATCCACGCTAAGTGCTCGCAGCAACCATTGTACTGGGTAGCTGCAGTTTTCATGACTGAGCAATGTTTCACATGGGGCGCGGCGTCGCGGCTTATCGGGAAAACTTGCCGAACCAAACCGAAATGCTGGCATGTTTGAACGTACGCTAACACCTTTGTGACGAAATAGCACCACAGCTGAGGTAAAATACGCAGGCAAACGCCACGTTGTGGAGCCCAAGATTCAGATGACCTCCGGCGCGGAGTACCGAGCCGTTAGTGACCGCGTTGCATATGAGCAAACTAAACTAGCTCGCACAAACCTTCCTCGCGCGGAGAGAAAAGCAAACGGGGCACGACTCCGCGGTCCAATGTCGCATTTTACGCAGCGAAATTCAGGCTCGTAGCTTGTCTGCTAAACAGTGTTGCGCCTGGTAAACTGTTAGGCGCAGTATAGCTGCACGTCACTTGAGCTTAGAACTTAAAAAAAAAAGCAGTGGAAGGAGTTTTCCCTTCTCGATCTTAGAATCGAAGTTAACTTTGCTTTTTGATGCCACCTGCACACTGAGTTTCGTTGAAGTCCTGCGACGTCCAATCGACCACCCTCACAAAGGGGGCACCATCAGGTCTCGACAGCTCTGCAGCTACGCCGCTTTCACCTGGCTGCCCCGTGGCGCGTTGGGCAACGGCGACGTCCGGAGCTTTCGCCCCATGCGTCCCAGAACCACACCCCGCCACGGGACAAAAGGGGAGGTGCGGCCCGCACGAAGAGGCGACCCGCGGCGGCCACCCCGGCCGTAAATCACGGCCGCCAGGCTATTAATAAACACTCTCCCACGACAAGCACACGCCAGGCGCGCGCGAACACACGCGCGTCCGAGCACACGCCCCATCAGCAGCGCGCCGCCGCCGGCGACCGCGGGAGGACGCGATTCATTAACATCTCCATCCCGCGGTGCCAGCGCGCTGGGGCCAGCCAGGCCGGCCGTCCTGCCAACCACAATTACTCGCGCTTTAAATTAGCGGCCCGCACACGCGGCAAGGACTCGTCGTCAACACCGAGTTCGCGGCGACGAGCTCGAATTCGACCTCGGCGCGCTTAACGATCCCGGGGCGCGAAGATAGCGCCGCGGCGGCGCCGGCCGCTGTCGAGTGCGCGGCAACGCTGACGTCGGTGTACGGCAGCGCCCACGCCGGCCGGGTGTTCCTCTGCCCGCCAATATGTGCTCCGAAGCAGAGCACCCACTCGACGACAGGCTGACTCATCACCTGCGCTGCCTCGTTTACAAGTCGGCGACGAGGAAGTAGTACCCCCCCCCCCCCCACACACACACACACACACAAACACACAGGGCGTTATTGCGTCGGCGGAGTGGATGGAGCCGCAAGTCTGAGCGCTCGGCAATTTCTCGTTTGAGCAGTAATGCGAGCACGGTGCTTGCAGAGGGAGGAAACTCCGGGAGCCGAACAGTGCGATTATTAAAAGGAACAGCGGAAGCACAAGCGAGTGAACAGACGCATGATGAATCGCTTCTTTGCCCGAGTATTCGAAAGAGAAAACCCTTTCGTAATCTAGGTGCAGACGGAAGACAACGCGCTCAATAGCAAGGACAAGGACTCGCCACTTTCATTCCCGTCCAAAGCGTGCCCTGCAGCTTGAGCATAAGGAAACAAGACTCGCTAAACCGATTCCAATTCCTTGGCGCGGTAGAATTTTTCTTTCCAGAGAATATGCCGAAAAAACATGTCGGAATTAGGCCACATGCACAATGCTCTAACAAATCTGGTTATGCGCGTACAACACCACCCCAAAGTCAAGGTGCTACGGGGGCGTCTTTATATACGCGCTGATCAAGCGAGTTCCACCGAGCCAAAACGCGTCGTGGCATTCAATTTTCCTCGTTTGCGCGCCAACGAAGGAGACGGGCCGCGTCAGAGACGAAAATACCCTACGCACGAACGCGCAGAACTCACGCACACGGGCCATCGGACGCATTGAAGCGCGCCCGAACGCCGAGAAAGAGCCGCGGGGCGGGGAGGCGACATCCGCGACAGGCGTCAACCTAACTCGGTGCATGCGAATACACTTCGTCAACTACGGCCTCGTCCTTCAAACCGCGCCGTGTGCAGCGCGCATGGTGCGTGCGCGGTTCACAGCAAAGCTGCACAGTCTTCGCGCCGTACAGCAAGCGGGACAACGGCAGCCAGCTGGTTCCGTCATTCTCGCGTGCTGAACGCCTAGATCGCGACGAGTGCGCGCCGATCTAACAGGTGGGCTCGCTTTCCCGAATAGCAGCGCGCCGAGAAAACCGTTCCTCCCTTCATCGCTCATTAGCATGCTAATCACGGATGCGGCGCACCGCGTCGAAACAGCTCGAGGCGCAGACTCCCCTCGCGTCTCTGCTGCGCGGTTAGCATTAGCGGCTGCGCGGTCGATGCGGCCCCCCGCGGTGCCCTATGCTCTGAGGGAGGCGGGTGGGGGGGGGGGGGGTGGGGGGGGCAGCGAAGCTCGAGTTCCGAGCGGGTGTCGGCACGGAGAATCGAGTTATTTGATGCGCGGGGGGCGTGATGTGCACGGAAAGCAGACTGCCTTGCAATACACGCACGATGTTGCGGTAGTGTCATTAGCGGCTGCACTGTCTCACGTCTCCGACAATCGTGGCGTGGAGGCTTCCCCGTTAGGCTACGCTAGTCCGCATTGCATAACATCCGTTTTAAGGCGATCGCGTTAAAGGCCCCGTTACGCAGAAAATTCAGCATTGTCGGCGTTGTGAGCGGTAACTGGGGTGGCGTAGGGTGGCCCAGGTAGCCAAGCCCGGAGAAGCAACCTAGGTGAGCTACCTAGGTCACGTGACCTTTTTGGGCCACCACAACTATGCCCACTGGATTGTGAGAAAACTAACCACACTGGCAGGTGGCAGTTACATTAATGGTTGATCGCGAGAGGTTGCTCAGGAAGAGCAACTTGGGTCACACGAGACCCATCGGTGGCAGCACCTGTCATCCCAGAGCAGTGGCTCATCCCTTAACCGCTGCACCATTGCGCAGGGAGTGGTACGAGGACTCCCTGGGACACATGAATGTAAAGTTGAGAACGGCCAATTCCGCATACACGGACATTAATTGCTTAACGCTGTAGCGTCATATACTTAAGGCGGAGCTTAAGTGTGCCGTTCAATTTTCCAAGAGAGATTTGTCTTACTTGCCTTAAGTTCTGTCTAAACCTGCCGGGCCTATCAGACGTTTGCTGTGGCGTGTTCTCCGATACATAACCGTTACAGCCACGGCAGAAGCCACTAGAACGACTGATTAGAAACGACAAAAAGAAATAATAAGAGATTATAAGCCTACTTAGTGCATGTTTGTACTTTATTTCTGCGCTTTTCGCGAGACGTATTTTTATGTCAAGTATGCAACAACATGCCCAACCTTCTATTGTTGTGCTATATGCACTAGGCGTTTCACGGAAGCCGGCCACGTAATTTTAAAAATTACGCTTTTTCCGACATAGCAATGCCAGTGTCGGCGGACGTCAGAAAACAGGAAAATTGTGCGTGCACGTTAACTAGGACAATGAATAACTAAAGTCTAATAATTAACTTTATACTATTAGCGATAGGCCCCCGACTACAATTATATTTGCAGCCAGTCGTTAGTAATAGCCACGTTTGAGAACTCGGAAGCTATTACCCTCGCCGCTTTAGTTTAACAAATTTTGGCAATTTCTCGCGCTATTCGAAAACCGCGCGCCCGCCGGGACCGCAAAGCGACGTCCATCAAAATGAGTCACTTCGTGGCGCATGTACCACGTCACAATCTGTTCCGCTCGCGCTGTGGTGTTCCCGCGCGGGTGGGGCAGCGAATGACACGTGGCATGTCTACCACGGAGTGACGTGATTTGATGGACGCCGCTTTGCGCTCCCCGCAGGCGCGCGGTTTTCAAGTGGCATAAAAATAGACAAATTTCTTTAGCCCCGTGGCCAGGGTAATAGGGTTTCCGAAATTCTAAAAAGTGAATTAGCTATTAACTTCCGGCTACGAAACCCAATTTCAATCAGGCGCCTTCCGGTAAGTTAAAAAGTTAAGTCACGGAATGTAGCTATTCATCTCACTAGTTACTAATGCGCCTGTTTTCTGACGTCCGCCGACACTGCTATTAATACGCAGTTAAAAGCTTCTCTTTAATAATAATAATAATAATTGGTTTTTTGGGGAAAGGAAATGGCGCAGTATCTGTCTTATATATCGTTGGACACCTGTACCGCGCCGTAAAGGAAGGGATAAAGGAGGGAGTGAAAGAAGAAAGGAAGAAGAGGTGCCCGTAGTGGAGGGCTCCGGAATAATTTCGACCAGCTGGGGATCTTTAACGTGGGGATCTTTTGCTTCTCTTTACGCAGGAAAGCATTTTGAGAGATAGTCGCGTGCTTCCCTGAAACACCCGGTGTGGTTAGTGTGTTCACGCAACCACTTTTGGATGAAGCAGAAGCAAGGAGCGAAGTACTAAAAAATGCAGTAAGTCGCTACTCTTCTACCTTTACGCGTGATTTTCGTTTTGCAGTAGAATTGACAGTCCCAAGCAGCCAAACTCTTGAAATAAACAAATCCTCACAAAGTACCGGAGGTTAAAGTGAGTAAACTGACCCGAACTTTACTGCGGTCGAGATACGAATAGAGTCCGGACCCAGTAATCACAAATGCTATGGACAAACAGGCCAACGCTCGGTGCAAGCCGCCGGCCTTTCTGGGTGCAGTCGGCCTAATACGATTCACTACGCCTCCCAGGGCGCGCAGAAGTTCTCTATCGACGGGAAGAAACCGCACTTCCCGAGCAGCTTACAGATCAATGAAAAGCTCCGGATTTCGCTCACAGCAACCAGGTTAGCGCGATAGCACCACCGAACCCCAACTGGCGATCCATAAGTTCCTACTGGGACCTCGTGGGGCCTCTGCCCAGCTCGCCTACACAAAGACTGCAAAGGGTCTGCCGCAAAGTTCATTATGGCGCATAGCTTGCTAATATGATCTCTTACACAAGAATAACGCAAGCCGGTGCTTTTTTTATAGCTTTTTTTGAGACAACCGCACGACTTCGATTGGAAGTCCAGTGTTTTCCATGGAACAAAAATATTTCTCACACACGGTCGGGGCGAGAACTGGGTCACCGAACTGTGCTGCGAGCACTCTCTCACGCCCTTGTGTGTTTCAGTCCTGCTGTCGCTTTCTCGACGATATGGCGAGGAAAGGGGTGGTAAAGTGAGCAGCTTGCCCTTTCGTTTCCTCGAAGAAACCTCGCGCCCTCAAGAACACGAGGAAGGATCGCGAGCCCGGGAAAATCAGTAAGCTGCTGAAAGCCGACTAGTGCGAACACCATAGAGGGTGGAGCAAGAACTAAAGCAACCCGAGCGGGTGCCCCCTTCGACGGACATCGATATCATGCCCTCGCTCGTCACGCCTCCTAGCGTGTCAAGGTCCGGTCCGGAAGCGCTTTGAAAGACGGATGAGCTTGTTGTCGGGTGCCGAGAGACGACTAACTCGAACTAGCATGCATGGTCGCCCCGAAACTTGCCAGTGTCGCCTTTCACTGAGAGTCCACGCGGCGAGACTTCCGTTCACACAGTTAAGCCACAAAGCTTCGGCGCGATCAATGAACCGTTCGCAAGAAGGATGTATTCAGAATGAACTCGCGACACGGCCGACATCGCGAGTGCTGTACTCAGTCGCGTACTTAGCATTCAACGATGCCGTAGCTGACATCTTTACCAGGTCCGCGATGTAAAATACCGGACTACCTGAGAAAACTAAGTACCTCGTGACATTTTACAAGTACCGCGATTTGTAATGCCTACAATTCCATTTTATCCCTTGCCACCTTTTAACGAGATAGCGTTAAGCAGCTGCGTCGCAGAAAAACCGGTGTCGGCGTAGTTCACCGGGAGAGAAAAATCTATGAAAAATTACCAGAGAAGCAACCGACCATGGCAGGTGGCATATTATTGATTGGTCGCGAGAGGTTGTTCGGGAAGAGCAACCTGGTTCTCACAAGCTCCACCGGTGGCAGCACCTGCCATTGCCATCGCAGGGAAGTGGCGCATCGCTTAACCCCTTGACTTTTTTTTCTTTATTGCCTGGCTTTGGCTCATAACATTTAACCAAAAAACACTCAACAAAAAACACGAAACGCTATGTACGTACGACGCTGTCATGGTCAGCCAGCATGAGTCTGGCTTCGTCACACTAAAATTCACGAAGCACAGAGAGCGGCTCCAGCCTCGAGAGCCACTCGGGAGTCTCCGCAGCGGCTTTCTGGATGGCCAGAAAGCAGTCCATTCTTTCCCGAAAACAAATTCGGGCAGGTCGTGCGTCTTTGTCACAATAATAGCCTGCCATTCTGGAGCGCCATATACAGTGGAGGCCCAAGAGCATAATGAGATCGAATGGTACCCCGTCCTCGTTGTCACTGCTTAAATATCGAATTCCCTGCGCGTCAAGTTGTAGCGCTTTCTTTGTCCTTTGTGACACATCCCAAAAATAAAGCCCCAGGTATCTATGAATGTCAAGTCGAGAATAACAGATTCCGTATACATGAGCACGAACCCATCTGGGCTATCGCTTCGTATACCCTTCAGGTGGAGCTTAAGTGTCCACTACAATTTTTTTGTTCTTCCCTTCGTTGAGGAATTTAGAAATAAATTCAATACGAACATCACTCCACCCCGCACCACTCGTATCCAGATGATGCTTTTGCACGCGCATTTTTCAGCAGGCTCCACACCGTCGCACGCCGAAACGAACGGAGTACAGTTGTGAGCGGTATCAGCAGCAGCCGGGAATAGTTAATCCAGTACTATTCTACACAGCACTCCAGTATAGATTAGTATATACGTATATCTAATACAACGCTTATGGAAGGCAGTGGGGGAGAGAGTGGTTGTAAAAAGAAAACGAAAGACGCACTAAGGGTCGCACCCGGTGGACCACCGGTACACGCGAGTTTTTGAGAGCACCCGCTTCCCAGCCTACTTGCAACAGACTAACCAGCCGGAGAACGAGAGAGTTCTCAGTCACGCCATACGACGACGCCGTCGAGTGCAGAGGAAGTCCCTTCTCGCTGCAAAAGTCCCGAGACACACAAGCAGCTGCCTTCACTTCTCGTATCCATTAAACGTCACGCCAGAGAAAGAAAGCCGCAGGCATCAGCGGCCGAGGCGGCGGCGTCCGGTCTAGACAATCCTCCTCCGCAGAAAGCTTATCGGCCAAAAGAAGGCCCTGCGGCCATCACTCAAACGGGGCCTGTCCGGAGGCAAATGCGGGCAGCGTCGCCGGGTTGCGGCCGCATCGAGCAACTCAGCACGGGCGGCCGTTTTTAGCGGCGACGCGAGACCCGACGACGCTCCCAGGAACGTCGTCTAGACGCCAGCCAATCATTCTCGCAGCGAGTCTAGCTGGCCAGTGTCCACTCACAAGAGAGCGAGGGGGCAAGCGAAAGCTTACACCTAATCTTCGCGAGGCTTTTTTTTTGTTTATTTACTGAAGTGAAAAATAGAAACATCCGAATAGCGCCATTCCAACGAAACTCACTTAAAGGACGACTGAAGAGGTTTTTTATCTTTTTTCAAGAACTCGACGAGTTTAAAGGGGTCGAAATTGAAACTTCCGTACAGCATGCGAAGACATTTTGCGCTAGCATTTGAAATGGTGGCGTAATCGCAGAATAAACCCGCGTCAGCGTTAGGCTTCCCTGCAGTGCACAACGATGGGCAGATGCGCCGTAATGACCGCGCCACGTACAACGGCGCTATGTTCCCAGCGGAGGAAAGGTCGCTTGAGCGAAAACTCCAACGCCACCGAAAGTGAAGCCCAGGAAGCATTGTTTGGCAGCATCGTACGAAGCACGGCAGCATGTGGGTGGACATCCAAAATTTAGGCAACATTTGCGTCAAAACGTGCTTTCCCGCATTCCTCCATCGCAGTGAGAAGAAGCCTGAACATCGTCGCGGTTTTAATCTGGGATTGCGCCAGTTGAAACGCTAGCGCAGAACTATGTGACATGATTTACCTAGAAGCTTCATAAGTTCGAATTATTGAATAAGCTTGAATTAAAAAAAACATTCCAGCTTCCCTTTAATTTCGTTGCCTGATTGTATTTCGTTCTGGCTGCAAACAGGCTGCAGCTAAAATAAGTCACCGCAAAGGCATAAATCGTGCAGTCAACGTGGCTAAGCTGTCTACGTGCCAGTAATGTACGAGTAAAGCGCTACTCCACAGCTTTGCAGTCGTGTAAGAACGAGACGCCGCGGCAAGCGTGTGGCTTCCGAAGCTCTCGCTCCTCGGGGTGAAGCGTAGATGTCTCGGGAGATGCTTTAGAAGCGCGAGCAGCATGTAGCAGCACAACTTCGCTGAAAGCGTTACCTCACCTTTCCCACATGAACCATGATTACCCGCCGATAGTATCAAGGGTTATTTTCCAAGCGTACACATCATGCTTAACAAAGCGCATTCAATCCAAGAACACATTGTACGCACAGGTGGAGAGAAACTCATTAAATCGAATATTCCTCGCGTCCCACTCCCTACATTTACAAGGCTATCTCGCAGCATGCTGGGTTCAATCCTTAGTGCCCTCACCAGCTTGTAAGATAGTTTTTAACGCGATAGCCTTAGAATTCCCGGTGGACATGAAACCAGATGTCTGTGGGACAATAATTCCCCATTGGTCAAAAAGGTCGTGACGTCGCATCTACATGAACTCGCGCCGGTAATTGAAACACCTCACAAGATCACGCAGTACAATAGTGGTGACGTCACTAAACAATTCCTCATAGGTCTAAAAGGTCGTGACATCATTGCACCGCTATTATGTAATGCCGCTGAAGAAAACTACGAGGTTGCGCAGAAAAGGAATGTTCGAGCCGAGACTCGGGGTCATGAGCCGGGCACTCTACCCCTCGAACACTAGGAAGCATTCGTTAGACTGTTGAAGAGAGGCCTTGCAAGTCTTGAATAAAAATACCAAAAAGAAATTAGTAGACACGGGCATCTTTAATTATTCTAAGTTATATGGCAAAGCGGACTCCAGGGCGCTGAAGGTAGTCATTAACACTTTCGTGTCATGCCATTCAGCCAGAGCGCGCCAAATAGTTTTTGCTACTTGGAGACTAGTTGTCAAGACTAAAGCCATGCTGGCCCGTGGGAGGATTTAGGCAATTACTAGGGTATCACTATTGTTCCAATAGCGTTTCCTCCTATTCATTGACCGCCACTACCGCGCGACAGCGAAGCAATTAGTTGAAGATAAAACTACTTGTGCGTTCACGTTTCAGAGATCCAACCAGATGTTCTGACCCAGCGCAAATTTGAGATTGCCCGTATCATAAGCAAAGAAGGAAACCGCGTTCCTTGAGAACAAGAGACAATCTGGCCGACGGTGAACTTGTCCTCCAATCATGAACGACTATCTTGATGAGCGAGAGCGTCAATTTTCCCCGCACAAAAGGACCGAGGAGTTGAAACATACATCGTAACTGCAAAGGATCACGAGAGAGGTCGATCATACTGAATGTGCTCCCGCGACAAAAGAATGGCGTACCCTGCAAAGCAAAGGAGAAAAAAAAAGAGGCGCGGCTATAGATTTGCTGGACGGGGAGACAAATCCAGGCGATTGGTTTTCCGAAGACGGCATTCAAATCGACAACATAGAAAAATAGACAGGCCGCAGAACAGATACGCTATCCTCTCCCATCTCCCAAAGGGATTTGATCAAAGCCGTGCGAGGAACGACGAAGTGCTTTGTTTTCTTTTCTTCCATCTCTTTGCAACTCAGGTTTCGCACTAGTACTGCTCGATGGTTGAATCGCGAAGCGGTCTGAATGGAGCCGAGGGGGCCGTGTGTCTGGTATCGGACTGCTCGCGCAGGTTTCACAATCCACACCGGCGTGTGTGTGTGTGGCACAGAGCGAGCTTCTTTTCTCTCCGAGGAACACGTTTCTGCGAAAGCCAGACGGTTCGCGGGAAACCAGCGCACATCCCCGAGACCGGCGAACGCAAGCGGGCGTAAGGATCCGACTTCGCAGTACCTGGACAGAATATGCGGTCTTTCTCATCGTCAATAGCATGTTCAAAGTCGTTCTGTTTATAGAAATGCTTATACAAATGTAAAAAAAATCATCGGTGGTGTATAGACGCCCTAAATATGGAGTTTTTACTACCTACTGATAAAGCAAATAAATTTTATAAATGACTGCCAGTAAAGGCTTTAAAAAGGGTCTGGCAACCTCAGTAACCAACTTTGGCTGGGCAAGGATCTCGAGGCTACCAACGAACCGAATAAAGACCTCAGCCTTCTCAGGAATGAGAAAGTGGCTGAGGGCTGTGGAAAGGCATCGCCCAGTTCAGGACGGCTCACAAAGATGGTAAGTCGCACTCGGGTCGCGGCGAAGTGCTCTGGTTGCTGGTTGTTAGGAATAAAAATGAGTGAGCTCGAAATAAAACTTTTGTAAATGCTAATGAAACATTTTTACAGAACACCCTCAGGAGAACAGGCCTAGCGAAAGGTCCATTTACCAGGTTCGCTACACAAGCCGTACTGTTGCTACAGAATCCCTGTTGATGATCGATATGCAAATATAGATCAGGACTGCTTGGCAGCAAGCCAATGGGACGCTAGTCTTATGCACGGCTCCGCCGATGAGATATAATCGCGCACAAGTTCGAGAAACACCTCTCGTAATACCACGACATTACGAAAGATCACATTAGTTTTTTTTTGTTTTTTTTTCAGCGATGGCCCTATAATGTCTCATCGCCTGCTCACAACAGAGGAAGACAGTTCTTGAGACGCGTAGGCTGCGCACAGGCATTCTAGAGCCACGATACGACAAGTTTTTTCCCATTTTAATTGCACAGCCGCGCTCATATT
This sequence comes from Amblyomma americanum, assembly GCF_052857255.1. Lineage (NCBI taxonomy): Eukaryota > Metazoa > Arthropoda > Arachnida > Ixodida > Ixodidae > Amblyomma > Amblyomma americanum. The sequence goes on from NC_135498.1 coordinate 9,750,355, forward strand.
GGATGCGTAAAGGATTGGGCAAGTTGGTCAGACATGCTTAACGGAATAATGGCGCAGATCAAGTGACAGGACAGCAGGAGAGCACACACAAACACAGTTGGCACTTGTGTTTGTGTGTGCTCTCCTGCTGTCCTGTAACTTGATCTGCGCCATTATTCCGTTAAGCATATTAGATGGCTACCAACAAATGTTCAAGCGCGCGGCGCCTCTCCGCTCACAGCAGAACGCGTGCCATAAATTTAACGAAAGAAAAACAATTCATAGGCTAAAAAAAGCATGCCAAAGCCAGGCGGCGCTGAATGACAGATGCAAAACGCCGGAGAGAACCTAACCATAACGCCAGCAAGGAGCACAAAGACTGCACTGCACCAGCGGGCGAGAGAGAGAGAGACGAGCATAGAGCCTTTGTGCGAAGCGCGCCACAACGACGAGACCAAGCGGTGCAGAGCACGCGGGGCCGAACGCCAGACAGAACGCAAACAGTCGGCTCCCTTTGAAGCGCGCACATGTATGTAGGGCAGCAGCGCGCTGCCGGCCCGTACTGCCGTATTTACGGCTGCGCTCACCAAAGTGCACAGAGAAGAACCGCGGCTCACTAACCCGCGGCCCGCGACGACGAATGTAGCAGAAGCTGGGCGCTTTTCCTGCGGGACGACAAGGAGCTGGCTTTGAGCCCAAGGAACGCCGAAACGCGCTTTTTCAATGAGCTGCTACGATCGGAACGCTTTCAACTGAGCACCCCTCCGCCGCCGTCCTCACCACGACAGAAGGGAGAGAAAACGGCGCCAGGCCACCCACTATCAGCTGCGCATTATGCAGACCGCGCATCCAGGACGCGCGCAAGGAGCCAGGCGGGCTGCCGTCCACAGAGGGCGAGAATAGAAAGTAGAAGATGGAGAGGAGGAATGGTTTAATGGAAACCCTAACTGCTCCCTAATTAACGCGGATTGAGCTAATTGGTGCTCCCCTCTTGAGTTGCCAGCTGGCTGGATTCTTTCGAGAAGCCCTTGTGCGTGCGGCGCGGGAGCGGGAGGAAGCGAGAGGAGTGCTGCCGAGCAGAGTTGGCCCGCGGGCTCGGATCATGAGGTGGTCGGGGGGGGGGGGGGGGGGGGGGGGGGTTTCCGCCCGGTAGATTCGGAACTGGCTAGTCACGTTCCCTGAAAGGTAGGCTGCACCTTCGAGAGAGCCGATGAAAAGGGCGACGCCAGAACGGCTGCCGCCCGGAACTCTCGAGTTGGAGTTGGGTCGAGTGAAGTGCGCCAGTATGTGTGTACAAGCTGAAAGGGCTCGAGGGCGGATCGCGGGCAGCCAAAATAAATGCTCGCTCGCGTAGACGGAGCGTACGTACTATGCGGGCGACGCCGGAAGTATCACGTATCCACGTCGAGATCACGTAGCGTCCAACGAACATCCCTCAGCCGGCACTACTAACCGGGTCTATTGAAGAGCCTCGCGTGTCAAGCACTGGCGCCCAGGAGTATATACGTCTCGAAGGGGCGAAAACGAATAGCCAGACACGGAAACGTTGAACTCGCACGGACGTCAGCCGCAAGAACATTAAGAATGTAACGAAGGTTATGTTCGTGGAGAAAAAGCTGTTGCTGCATGCGCAAGAAACTACTGCGAAGAACTGAACATTACAGATTTAGGTTGGCAACCGCTCTGACTCCGACCAAACGTAATGCCTTGCGCTCTTCCGTTTTTGGTGCCGACACCTTCTTTCTCCTCATTCTCTACCGTCCTCACGTTGTTTCTCGAGAGATCTAGACACCAACCATTCGACAGCGTGAGCCTTCTGTAATCTGCTATTATTTCATTCGGGTTTCAAGGGGTTTCCGTTGCATAATAAAACATCCTTCAGAATGAGAGTGTGCGCGTGTTTGAGGCTATATCAAGAAGGACTAACGTCCCTGATACTGCAGAACAGGAGCGCACGCTGCACTCATGGTAACCTTCAATGCAGCCCGCAGCGTGCATACAAGGAGCACACGGTGGTACCAAAGCTAAAACGAAACACATACCAAGTGTGGTGCTTGCACAAGTGAACACCTCTAAACTACCAGGCCAGCTGTTTAAAAGCACTACAGGGCTTGCTTTCCTAATGATCCAGTTGCCACTGTATGCTCCGCCAAGTTCGCCTTCTAAGAAACGCGGAGTACGTGACGCGTCCACTGTCACGGGGCACCAATTTCGCGGAGGTCACCGCAGAAACCACGACGTAACGTTCGGCCCACTGATCTCTAGAGGGGAGGCCACCCGGCTCAAAGGAGCTGTCATTAAGGCTTACAAGTGAACATATCAGACGGACTATGCTCCAGAAGCGAACGATCCAGCCCCAGAACCATCTAGTGACGTCGTCGCGCACAGTCGAAAGTAAGGGGAGAGGAGGGGGGTAAGGGGTTGAAGCACAGACGCCAGACGAAAGTGGCGTGCTGCCGCAGGCTACGCGATAATTGCCGCCGCGCGCGCTCTCGAAAGAGCGTGTAGTACGTTCTCCCCGAACCGAGGCACGGGAGGAAGAAGGGGATGAAGGAAGATGCGCCTCTGCATGGGCGAAGTGTCAATGATCCGGCCGAGATTACCCGGAGTGATAACACTGGCCATGCGACGACGTCCGCGCCACACACCACCAATGCGGTGAACAATTTGGCCCTGTGCCCCAGAGCGAGCCCACTGGGCTCCGTCGCGCACAGCGGGTGACGAGCAGCGCCAACTGGGAGACACGGACCATTAAGCGCCCTCGTCGGAGGCGCGGCATTCCTCGGCCAGCGGACGAGAGCGCGCCCTTCAATTAAAGGACGTTAACTGGCCGCCGCAGTCGCCGCTGCAGGGTGCGAGGGCGAGATCTTCCGTGCATGAGGCGCGTCGCTGTGACCCCGTGTGGCAGTCCAACTCCTGTCGGAGACTGGCAAGCTGCCGAGAGCAGCACAGCACTGAACACTTCGTGTCGAAGCCGACCTGTTGTGAGGAACGCACGCGCGAGCGCCCAGAACAGACGCAAAGACGACGCGCAAGCGAGGAGACAGGTTTCTGCCTTAAAGGAACTGAACACAGAAGTAGCATATGAAGGAAGGCAAGAACGCCGGGTGTGCTTTCAGCACAAAGTTTCGTTCAGGTTCGAAAAATATGCACCAACACGAAGTTCCGCTTGCGGTGACCTCTCCTCTGGGCATTTGTTTGGGTTATGGGGGTTCAACGTCCCAAATCTGCTATGGCTCAGGCTACGAGGGACGCCTTAGTGTAGGGCTCCGGAAATTTCCACCACCTGGGGTTCTTTAACGTGCACTGACATCGCACAGTACACGGGTCTCGGATTTCGCTCCAACGGAAATGCGGCCACCGCGGTATAGATCGAACCAGCGTCTTTCAAGTAAGCAGCCGAGCACTAACCATTGCCTCCTCTGTGCACTGATGCCGCAGTTTAATGGAAAGCGTATACGAAATCAGAGGCATAACTCCGTTACGACGTTTTAAGGGCGCTCCGCACGGAGCGGCGGCATCAGTCGACGCCCAGCCCTCGAAATACGAAATAAAGATCTTCAATTAACAACACGTGCAGGGAAGGGGGGAAACCACGACGGCGGAAAAAGGAAGTGGAACGGACGCACCGCCCCTGCCGCGTGCGTGGGCCAATAGCGGAGGCTGCGGGCACCGGCGTGTTGGCGAGACGATGTCGCCGCCGCCGCCGCCGCTGCTGCCTGCGAGGGAGTACTTCTCGAAGTCGTCGACCTCAGTCCAAACATCCGGCCCGCCGCTAACGAGCGCTTCGATGAGGACGCCGACAGAGGCAGACGGAAGAGAATAAAAAGCAAAATAAGGTCGAAGAGGCGAATCCATTCACTCTGCAAGGCCTGCATCTATAGAAAAGGAAGGCGAAGCGACGGCAGGAGGATGAGTGGGGGGATGGCTCTCGGAAAGATGTAACGCTATGTCTCGGCCGTGCCGCGCGTCTGTTCCCATGAAATCACGACCAGTAGTTAGTCAAAACGGACACCTCTCTCGAACACGACACTGTCGCAAGAGTGCCGCGACGTCCACAATCAAAAAGGCAGATGAGTCCAGGGGAACGGTGCGCCACAGGGGCAGGTGGTGACATCGCCGTGCGCTGCGCAGTTTCCGCCGCGCCACTTCAACCCTTTCAGTCGCGTTTTAGGCGTCCAAGCGTGAAGAAGGAGGCGCACTGGTTCCTTTGTCCCATCAGGCCGCATCGCGCGTCAGCGGGACCGTTGGCGAATCGCGCGCGTGGTGCACTAGACAGGCACACACGAGTCGGAAGAAGCCGAGGACGAACCCTCTCTGCACCTAACAGAAAAAGTCTACAGGGCCACGAACGGAAGGACAACGCAGCTGTCGCCCGTCTCGGTTAACAAGACCGCGATAATCAATCAACACAATGCGAGGCCAGCGCTTACCAAGCCTAACTTAAACCTGTCAAGACGGTTACTTTCCTTTCGCCAATCCATCTAGGCAGTCGGCGCGACTGTACCGCCGCGCGCCGACACAAAAAACGGCACGACAAAGCACAAACGCACAGCAGCCGAGGCCAGTGAACTCCGCGGTGGAAAGGCCAGGAAGTGGAACAACGCGCTCCATAAGGGCCAAGCGTTGAACGCGGGGAGATGTATTGGCGCCATGGCGGAGAGCGTGGGCGAGCCTTTCACACTTTTGATGTGGGCACATTCTGAGGGGCGATTAAGAGGGGCGAACGGTGATTGATGGCAGTCTCAGTATTCGCGCTTCCGAAGGTGGCAACACATTAAGGACGGGAGTCGAGACGTCGCCAACAGCCAGACAGACGACTAGCCCGAAGCGCAGCCGTTATGAAGATTAAACGGAATCGCCGCTGAAGCATGGCGCGATGCAGGCGCCTCGCGTGCCTATGATTAAGTGCTTATCAAAGAAGCATCTCGGAGAGCGTACGCTGGGAGAACGCGCATCAAAATAAAAACCGAGTTGGGGAGGCGTAACATCAGAGAAGGCTGAACTAGCACTGAGACTGAAGGCTGGTTACTTCACTGCGCGACACAGCACATATAAATCTTAGTGTGTTTTAGAGGATTCCCTCAAGGTGGAGTAGATTTGTAATAAGGGAGTCATTACGCATTAGCATCCACCCAAGCGCAACGATACAGCTAGGAAGGACAGTTATCCAGCTTCCGCAGGAACTTCGAAGTTGAAGTAAAATTCGTCCCGATGCAGGGATAAAACCTAGGACCACCGCCTTGCCGGGGCAGTTTCTACCAACTGAGCTAACCAAAACAGCTAGCACATGGCAGGGTGAGAGCGCATTCGATAAATAACTCGAGTGAATTGATGTCGCATTCAGCTATTTAGCTGAATGAAATATTTAGCTCTCATTTTTAGAATAAGCTCAGACGCAGTAGTTTAACGCAAGGAACATTAGCAGACGACGATCAGTGACCGGCCTTTCACTAACGTGTTAATGCTCTGGAAGAACTAAGAATCGAAATTCTAAATATTGATATGGGTATTGATTACGGTGGGCTGCACACCTCTGTAATTAAGGAGCATAACAGTAATAGTTAAAAGTTAACTCGGCAATATTAACCAGCCTGCTGCTTAGCACATATTAGTCGTATTTAGATGTACTACACCACTTACAAAGCTTTGCCTCAAAAAGCCTATTTTTCCAAAATGTGGAAACTCAGCTGAAACACACTGTATAAATGCGCTATATCACTAGAATTATGCGATCTGAATTACTGCATTGAAACTGCAATTACAGAATCGCACAAGACGCAGCGATCGGACATCGGTAGCCGCAGCGCGTATTAATAACAAACCATGCTGACAAAAGCATTAACCCGGGTCTGCGGGGTGCTCTCAAAACTCACGCACAAAACCCGGAGTTCTCTTAGCTGCGACGATCATTTGACAGCAGTAGGCGAATTCCATGCACAGCAATTTTTCAAACACTCACCTATTTGTTCAGGCATCTCATTAGAGCAGCTATAGCGTCGACCAAAAACTGCGAACCAAAGATGTGTTCCAACGTACGTTTTATACTAGAGGGTAATTAATATCGATGCAAAATAAGGGATTCGGAACAGGTGACCCGGTGGGACTTGGATTCGGATGCTTTGCGGAACGTTAATCCTTCCAAACTTTAACTGTTCGGCAAAGGAAACTACACACGGGACACGAGAGAAAAACGGAGCAACTAATTGGCCCCTTTCAGGATTGTTCGTTTATCTTCATTTTAGAACCGAATGAGTAGCGTACGAGGAGGGATTTTAATGACACGCAGATTTCGGGCCTCTCTGCGCGCAAACTAATCAGAGACTGCGCGGTTTATTCTGCCGGGCATGGCGCGGAGTCCATCCACAAACCCGGTCTCCGGCGAAAGTAAACACTTACAACGCACCTGCCGCAGTTTCAGCGATATATACGCGAAAAGAGTTTCCAGAACTTTGGCGGCCGCCGCAAATCCCTGGCCTCTTTGCAGAGCTGTCACGTACTCTGTCCCCGGACGTTGGAACGCGACCCCTTTCATCCGGCAATCTAATCCAGTGCTCCCCGTTCTCTGTTCGGTACGCGCACTTTTCTGTAGAGAAGTTTCCAGGGCGGCAACTTTCGGTGCTTGGGATGCCGAGGAGGCCAAAGTGAAGCACGCGCACACTTGAGCAGATGGTAGAAATGGAAAAGCAAAAACAACAAAAGCTGGATAGCAAAAGAAAGCAACGTCAGCCAGCGACACGGGTTGCCCTCCCATAGCGGGGCCGTTCTGCGCAACCTCCGAGCTATATAGGGGGCGCCAGTTACGACGAATGGCGGCGCCTCGGAAACAGGCTCGAACAGGGCACGCGCGCGAAACACGACTCCCTTGTGCGCACCTCTTGCCCCTCCCCGCGAAAACAGCGAGTCCGAGAAGAAGTTTAAAGAAGCGGGGTGGTATAAACTCTGTTTTCCCCGGGACTGGTGGGAATGAAGGCGCGTGCCCCATGTTGCAACTACAGTACCAAGTAAAAACAAAAGGGACAGTCTGCTGCTGGTAGAAACCATAAACCTTCGTGCCGTGGCCTCTGCCCTACAGCGGCACGTCTGGGGTTAAAGTCGGGGGTGAAAGGAGACGAGTGCAGGAGCAGAAGGAAAGAAAAAAATAAATATTGCCGAAAAAGCGGTCCCCCACCCACCCATACGGGCTACAAACTTGAGATACCCACCGCTCTTGCTGTTCGTTCGCGTTTCTCGCCCACATTTTCCTTGCCTTCCGCCTAAGCGCTTCAGCGTGCGCACGCGCGCGGCCAAGACGCACGTTTTTCGCTGAATCTCGTTTTGCGACCCCCCGGCCGGCGCTGCTTTGTCTTCGTCGCTGGCCCTCTGGCCTGCATGGGTTGGGCACGCGCATCTGACGGAGCCCCCCCTTCCCTTTCTCCAGCACCGCAGACCTTATTCTTCGCCGAGGAAGTGCACCGCGCCCCTGGGAGAGTTATTCTGAGATCGGCGCGACCACGCCAAGCTGCGGCTCGGTGGGGTCCGCGCGCGAGAAGACGCAGGCCTCGAAGGACCGGAGCGGAATCGAACCGCGGGAGAAGAGTCGAGAAAGGAGAAGCGCTCCGAGGGACGCAATTGCGTTGAGAAGAGAAGCCGAGGAGGAGGAAGTGAGCAGGCTAGATTACACGCAGCGCCCCCTACTACTCCTCACACCTCTTACGACACTCCAAGCTGTCTCGAGAGTGCGACGCCAGTGGTGAAAGCGCGGTGAAACGCAGCCCGCGAAGCCCGGCAGTCATTACCGCAAGCAAAGCTCCATCGGTGCTCTTTGCTGGTGGAGAGGCGAAGGAGGTCTACGCGAATAACCCGACAAACTAAAACCATACACCCTCCGATCCGAAGGCGCGGCAACGATCGATCGGACACGGTATAATGGAACACGAAAAGAAAGAGGGACTCGGGAACACCGCGAGAACGCGACCGTGAGGAAGTGATGTGAGGGAGAAACAGCAAGAGGGACCTGATTAGCACTTACACAGGCGCGGAGATGCGAGAAACTATAGGCTGCTGCCACGAACCGCCAGGACTGGACAACCTTTTGCTCACTGGCCCGAAAGTGCCTACGCGCACGCGTTGCCGTGAGCGCGTGTCCACCATCACGACGACTGCAGTGATCGATTAGCTGCGGGCCACGCGCGGCACATGATCGATGTTTGTACGGAGAGCGCAGCACTGTCAGCGAGGTTATTACGATGCCTCCTTACGGCGACGCGACAGTACGCTTTCAGCTAAAGTAAGCAAGCTGCAGAGCCGCTGAACGTGGAACACTGCACTCGCGCCACCAAAGCGTTGGAAGCGCGGCTCGGGGGATCTCGAAGCGGGCGCGTGTTTACATCCCAGCAGCTGCACTGACACGGCCAATTATTTTCGGCGTTAAACAAGGCCCCTCCAATCCTCTCCCCTGTCCCCCGCTTTCCAGATTAAGTTTCGATAGCGCCTTTAATATTACTGCCGCAGCAGCGTTTCGGTGCCGAATAGGGAAGGGACAATGATTTTTCGGTCAGGCGTAATCATGAAATGGTCTGCCTTCTTGCTTCCGCGGTTCAGTAAGCTACGTATCTGTCAGGACATTCGGGGGAAGAGTCAGTAACGGGCATAGGTGTACAAGCATACGCACGAGAAAACTGCATTTGATATCCTGTCTGATCACATGATCGTTAATAATCACAAGTGGGCGGCCGTAATGCGACGCGAACAGTCGAAAACAACCTGAAGGCGGGGCGGGGAGGAAACCAAGGCACGTCGGTTATGACCCGTAACCCCATAATAGGGACTTTTCTTTTTGCGCGCGAAACGCGAGGGCAAAAGCACAAAAATGTTTACAAGCCGAGGCGCTCGCATGGTCGCGACCTAGAGAAGCTAAGCACGAGCGAGCTTAAATGTTATGGCTGGGACTTGAGTTTAGCAAACAACGTCGGCTGGAAAGCGGCGGGCGGCCATACATTTTACACGTTTCGGGCGGAACCGGCGCAGGCCTGCTGTTCATCAGCGTGCGGACCTAGCGGCTTCCCGCCAGCCGCAAGTCATATTTCAGCCTAATTAGTTTACAGGACCCCCCCTTGGAGCTCGGGCGACGCCGCACCTATTTCCAAAGAGAGGGCCCTGCGAAGCCTCATTCAGCGCTTGCCGTTTTGTTTTTTCTTGAGTTCCTGCGTTATACGAAAGTTCGAGCGCCACAACACATACGTCTTCTCAACACGCATGCAGCGGGCACTTCAAAGGATCGAGAGTGTAAATTAAAGCGCAGTTTCCTTCCCGACATGTCGGCGCTTGGTCTTAAAGGAGCAGCCGCGAAGGTACACAGTAAAGAGTTGGCCTCCGGTCAAATAACGACGCTCATCCCAGGAATGAATTAAACAAGCGCGCATCAAGGGAAGCCAGACGCCTATTAAGAAGCTGTGCAGTGACGGCTCGGAGAAGTTAGTAAGCGCATGGAAGCAGCCGGACGAATACCATCGTGCGGAGTAAAGCAGCGCTAAGCGATGCTGTCAGCCACAGCCAGACTGATTGATTAACGCGGCTGTATATACGTTCGCAACACATGCTCGGCCTAAACTGCGCCCAGGGACTATTCCTGGCGCGGTGAAGAGAAAGTTATGGAGGGTTCTGTGGCGCTAGCATGGAGGCTACTAAGTGGTTGGAGTGGTTCAGGAGTTGCTTTGCGCTACAGTGCAGAGGCCGTTCCCTCGCAGACAAGTCCAGCAAGGAACAGGTTGACGACCTCTGTGCCCCACCCATGACCAAAAAAAAAAAAAGAGGGAAGTGCAAACTGAGTCGGGACTGCGATGAAATGCCCCTTTTGCGTATCTCATGAAATGACCGACTGTCACTCCAGGGCGGAAGTGGCCCGTGACTACTTTCCCGCCTGCGCTGCTGGCTTCCCCGGGGCCAACGGGAAGAGACGGGAAAGTTAAGGTCACGTGAACTAGTACGCGTTGCGGCGCGCGCGCTTCAAAGACGCGCGATTTTTGAAAAGCGTCCGTGACGGCCAAAATTTGTTCAGCCACAACGGCGAGGGTAATCGGGTTTTCGAAATTCTATGAAGTGATGTTGTGACTGTAGTGATGGCAGTGCGAAGAGCAGGAATACAGAGAAAGGCTTCCAAACACGCTATTGGGTTCACTTGCATCCAATTAAGAACTCGGCGGCGACAGCAACAAGCCTGCTCGCGGTCGTCGAAGAAGAGAATGCCCGCCTCTCAATTTAAAGCCGACAACGAACCTTCGAGATGCGGCGTGCAAAGTAGACACTGCAGCCTCGAAAAATGTAGAATCGGTGGATGCGATAAATCGAGATAAGTCTGGTCGCATCTTGCGTCACAAACGAAGCGATAAGGCCGCGTGCCGGCCGCATTGAGCACAAAAAAAACTAACATTACAAAGCTTTGTGGAAATATGGATATTACGCACGTTCGGCTACGAATCTACAACTGAAGCCTGGTGCACAACTGTAATACTCGTTCAAACGTTTATGATTACAGTTCAAATGATTCACCTCTACTGTGCGCTGGAGCGTCTAGATACAAGCCCACTGACGGAAATGAAGATTCTCGGCTACTGACCGCGGCGATCGACGGCGGTGAACGCCTCGAAGGCACTACTCCGCTATTTGAGAACTTCTGGCCTCCACGCTAGACTGCGAATTTACCGAACGCTTGTCGGCTTTGCACAGTGACTTCAATTTGCTGCTACTCTCTTTTCTCCATTTTTATATCCCCTCACCCCGTTCCCCCTGCCCGTGCAGGGTAGCAAACCGGTTATTCTTCCGGTTAACCTCTGCCACACTTCTTCCACCTCCTCCTCTTTTCGGATGTCAGTAAACACCGGTATTACAATTGTACAGAACCTTGGAAAACCTACATTTCAAAAGATTCGGGTTCACATATGCTGGAACAACTGTAACGTTAGCCATGAGCTCCCAAGGCCCACAAGGCGGGTCTGCGCCAACCGAGACAAGGTCACTTGTCACTCCAAGCCGTGTTGCCCTTGCAGTCTCATCCGCGGGCCCCCGCAGTTGCCGTAGACAAGGCGTGAACAGAAAAGTCTGGAGTTGGACGCGCAACGCCAAGAAGGCGCCGCTCCAGCGACTCCGAAGAGCGCATCCGTGCGCTTCTCGAGAGGGCCGGACTCCCATACAGCGGCGCTTCTTGGAGACGCGCACACAGCCAAGAGAGAGAGGGGGGGGGGGGGGGGGACAGAACTGCAGATAACAAGGTATAAGGCCCAGTGCCAGGCCTTCGTCTCGTTCACGGCTCGCGTGGCGCGGATGCTAGTGTCAGGGAACAAGCTTGTTAAGGTGACAGTCTCGGTGTGCTTTTCGCGAGGCCTGATAAGCTGCAGCCAAGCGAGACGAGACCCCGCCTCAGAGATTCTCGACGAGGCGAGTCTGGCCACGGAGAGACGTGTACGCCACCAATTTGCATGTATACGGCGAAAACAAAAAGGCCCGAGATTTTTCCTGGCTTGCACTGCAGCCGCGAAGTCCGTAAGCAAGAGAGCAGGTACGCCCGCTCGCGCTGAACGCAAGAAAATGTCCGCGCGGTTGCAAGAATTCCGACGCTTTGTTAGTGCGCAGATTAGAGTCTGTTCTCGACGCGGGAAGGTAGCGGCGCGAGGGAGAGAGGGGGGGGGGGGGGGGGGGGGCAGCGGAACCTGGGCGAAACGGGTGGGCCTTGATACAAAGAAGGGCGCTCCATCAAGGAACAAAGACGGGTTTTACGCCTCACGTCTTCGCTGCTCCATGGTGAGCGCTCGGTGATGCGGAAATTTCGCAAGCTCTCAGACGCGAGGACGGAGGAGGAGGAGGCACGAAAAGGCTAAGAAATCAGCCCCTTGCGCTAATAAAAAAAATTCAGCGAAGCATGTCAGCGCAAAAATTCAATTCCGGTAGAGGTTACGCCCGCACGAGCCAAAAACAGTACTCGCTAAACACGAATACACCTATATAGGAGTGAAAAGAGAGTAAGCCGTCCTCTAACCCACACCCTTTTATAAAAAGGAGCGCTCTAGAGGACAGTTAATCCCTTCCTTACTTCTTTCTGTTCAGAGTTCAGCGATGCGTTAAATATCAACGACGCACTTTGTTGTGACTGAAACGACGCCTCGTAGACAGAAGCGCCGTTGTAATTCCGTCCGTGTGCGTAACAAGAGCCGATAATGACGAGATTTACGCATCGACCACTGATTAGTCTAATCAAGAAGCAGTGCAAGTTTACAGCCGCTCGGCTACGTTGTATCTGACACACGCTCACGTTTCATTCCGCTTTGCGAGTCTCTCCGGCGAGACGCCAGTGCGAGTTCTTGGCACTCGTTTCTGAACACAATCGAGGTCATCGCTCAGGTTCTTCTGCCGACAAGATAAAGTTGTCGGACGCGCCATAATACACCAAGGCCAGCTGCCCCCTAACGAAGAACCTTGCACAGGACGTTTCATTCCACCCGGTACGGCAAATTTATGATATTTACACGCAACCGCTTTTGAGCTGCAGTTATCCAGGCATGCGGATACCTTGTTGAAACATATGTTAATATTAGATGATTATTGAACTAAATACTTGTTTAGTTGAATAGAAATTTCTGTGAATATATCTGTATTTATTAAATTAAAGCCTGTACGTGTAGCGCTATGAAATATGTTCCCCGAATCTGTCTGCGTGAGAGCATCGCAGGGGACGCGGGAGGCGCATGCGCTAACGACATTGCGGCGAGTCGTCCAGCACGGCCGATTAGCCGCGTTATCCTGCAGTCCTCGCTCGTAGGAGGAAGTCTGCTTATCGCGCGAGCAGCCATTCGTACGACTACTATTACAAGAACTCGCGGCGCGGGGAACGCGACCGGGGTCGGAGGGAGAGGGACCAGCGGGAGCTTCTGAGGCGATTAGTCAAGGGACCGGGAAAGGAGATCTCTAAATTACGACCGCACGTATACGGGTCGACCTCTCGGAGGCACCGCCAAGGGGCAGATTTAATTAACCGGGCTCGAAACAGGAACCCGATAGCTGCCGATGAGGCCGGAAGGGGGAGAGCGGCGTATGAGGGAGCGGCCCGCCCGCTTAAGACTGGGGCGATGAAGCGGAATTGATAGGATTGCGTCGATAATGCTTTCCCATCGCAGGGCGCGCGCCGAGGGTAAGGCGTAAAAGCACGGCAGTCGGAGACACGAATCTGCAAGAAATATAACGAGCAAAGCAGCGTGATCGCTTTACGCCAAGGTTGAAAGGTTTACACAGCAGAAGCCACGGCGATCCATCTTAAGCCTGGGGGAGGTGAAGCCGCCTTCGGCACTGATTGGCGCCGTGGAAGCTCCTTTTCACGGGGCAAGGAAAGGTTCGCCGGAAACCACGCGCCTAAGGCATTTTTAAAACGCTTAGGGAAAAGAGGGATACGACAAAGGAGCATCGATTTAATCGACGCCTGTGTAGGCCCGACGACCGCGGCACACAGCAACGACACATCGACCGTCTGACAGTGCGCCCACACTCGCAAATGACCGGTGATGCTGCTTTTGAATCACGCACGACTTTCGCCTTGTCGGACGGAGAGTTGCAATTTGTGAGCCCTGGCATATTCGGTGCAGAACTCCCAAGTTCCGCAGCAATCTAAACTGTATTCGCACCTATGCGCTTTTCCGGTGCACTATGCGCCTATCTGGTCCCGTTCAAATGGCGCACTGCGGACCACACAGCTTCCCGCGCGCTAGAAGCGGTGCCACACTTCGCACAACCGCGCGAGAATATCGACTGGAAGCATGTCAGTGTAGTGCTTCAACAGGTCGACTACCAATTAAGCGTGCAGCCATGAACAAAAGTTTGCGCTGCCTTGCTAGTCAGTCAGTTGGTATACTTCCATAAGATAGAGCATGCATCTTTCCTTCTACAATGTTTTGTATTGTTAGGTTGTTCGTTACACGGTTGCTGAGAAGGAATTTTTATTGCGCGAATTCGCATTGCGCAAAGCTTCGTGCGCGACTACAAAAAAAAAAGTTGCCATGTGTGCGTGTGTGTGTGTGCGCGTGCGTGTTCCAAGTCCAATCCGCGAGAAATAGGTTGCAGCTATGCCTAACAACATGCGTGTTCATCACGCGGCGATTGTTCTCGACGCGAACATTGGGTATTGGAGAAGAGCCGAAATTTTACATTAACTTGTACGAGAGCGCCCACACCATCGCTAGGATTGCCTGTCCGCGCTTCACTGCCGTCGTTTGGTTTGTTTTCGTTTATGGGTTTTTTCTTACGTCCCAAATAGACTCAGGCTGTGAGGGACGCCGTAGTGGAGGGCTCCGGAAAATTTCGACCGCCGGGGTTCTTTACCTTGCACTGACACCGCACAGTACACGGGCCTCTAGAATTTCGCCTCCATCAAAATGCGGCCGCCGCGGCGGCGGGATCGAACCCGCGTCTTTCGGGTCAGCACTCGAGGACACTAACTACCGAGCCACCGCGGCTGCTTCACTGTAGCGGCGCGTCAAACCTCTGAACAAACCAGGCAGGAAAATGGCCCAGCGGAAGAGCAGTGGATGCGGTGCGCCTCGCCGAGGACACCCTTTGGGCGAAGCGCGCGTTCTTGAACTTGGGTCAAGAAAAAACAGGAATGCAGTAGCATGACGGACACGCAAGCGACGAAGGCTGCGTCGGCGTGTATTCACCACAACGGCGAGATTGGCGTCGGCGTGAGGTCGCGAAGCAACGGAGGCGCGCGCGCGCAATCGTATATGCGAGCGCACCGTGGGATGTTATTCGCAATTTTAATGCCCCAGGTACTGCCTCCCCGCTGGAACGTGTCACCGAGGCACGGAACGAGTACATTTCGGTGCGTATTCAGCGCAGACATGCTAGGAACCGAGAGAGAATTCGGAGCTGCTGCTACTATAGAGCGCTTCGGGACAGACCTGCCGCGAACGCTGGCTTTGGAGCTTTTGAAAAGGACAGTACACAACACATTGGCGTGTAGACGAAATGCACTCTGTTCTCTTGGACGTTATTATCAAATCGGTGCATCCAAAAATGTTCCAGAAGGGACTCTGCGCAGACGACCCCATGCGCTTCTAGTCCCCGTGTTACGCACACCATTTCTTCCTGCTTATAGCAGACATCCCTTTCCTTCGCCCCTATGGCTCGTGGGGCTACAAGTGTTTAAGATTTGTTCATGTCGTACATTTTGCAGACGCCCGTTTAATTGTCGGCGCGAACATGCACATTCATGTCAAAAAAAGCGCAGAGTTAGCGCACCTGGTTCTTCTCAAAGAGGGGTAAAGAGCCAAAGAATGCCTGCAGGCTTCAGAATCGTCGGCAGTCCGCCCAACTTAGACGCAAATATGAGAGCTTGCAAGTGCGGTGGGCCGTGCATGGTGTAAATTTCATGTCATACCACCTTAATCCGTTAATGGCGCCATTGGGGCATCCCAAGCGAGACAAATACCGAGCTTTCTGCTCTCTTCAGAATCACCTCCTCCTCCAAGAGGCGCTACTGGACTGGAGCTGAATCATTGCACA